>NW_026585644.1:29039125-29195700 GCF_907164565.1 Psammomys obesus
ACACACACACACACACACACACACACACACACACACACACACACACATATACACACACACACAAATACACATTTGTTTATCAGTTCTTCTGTCAATGAACTTTTATGTTGTTTATACCCATTGGCTATTATGAGTGATGCTGTTATGGTATGTGTTCTATGACATTATTCTTGGGGAGATGTGAACAAATCTTTACTCCCTAGAAAGGAAACCAAGAGCCCAAAGTAAGGATACTGCTAAAGCTCAACTTGGTGAACTAATGAATTTTATTGGGATTATTTCTAGGAATATGGGTGAGGGGTTACTTATAGGAGCAAAAGTTACAGAGACAGCTAGCTGCATCACCAAAAGCCCACCCAGCATGGGTGACAATTCACAAATGTTGGAAATCATGAGTATATTCCACAACCTCTAAGAAACTCAATAGGTTGAAGAACATTCTTTCTAGATAGTTCAGTTGGTCTGAGCCTCTTCCAGTCTCAGCACACTTGAGGGTGACTCTCAGCAGTCCTTGCTGGTCATATATGCTTGTGGAGAGAGGGTCCTATTGAATCTGGTTAATTTCAGGGACTTCCTGCAGCTGTTTTGAGTTGTATAAGGCACTTAAGGAGCTTCCTTGTAGGATGGACTATTTTAGCTCCCCACAGAACATCCTGATGTTTAACCTCTCTGCAAATATCCTGGGTCTTAAGCTACTCTCTAAGACAGCAGGTTTTAATCTTGGTGGAAATGGCTTTATAACAGTGTGCAAGTATCTTTCTGAGCCCCTGTTCTCAATTCTTTTGGATACATACTTAGAAGTGTAATTGATGGATGCTATGATGCTTCTGTATTTAATGTCTTTTAAAGAACTGCTGCATTATTTTCTACAACTCTTGTACCATTTTGCATTCCCATAAGCCATAAATAAACATTCAAATTTCTCTGTACTGTGCCAATGCTTCACTATAATATTTTTGAAAATATCTATATTACAAAAAAAAAAGTTCAAAAGTATTATATCACTTGCTCAAAGTAACAGTATGAATGTGTGGAAACAGTAAGCAGTGGCGTTGTTTCAGCTTTTTTTATTATTGGGAAAATTAAAGAATCTGTATTCTTTGAGAGTCTCTCCTGTGTTTATTTATTGATTCTGAGTTGCAGAAGAAGGCAGCTCACACATTGAGAAAATATTTCATAAAAGGAGGCATGCTCTTCTCTCAAGGTACCAAAGAAAATAAATGGCTACATAAATACCAGGAAGGATGTAGGCTAGCTGCTGAGTGGCTGGCATTAGTAAGATACTGGGAATTGTTATCGAAGAATGCTTTGACAGAGTTCAGGATCCCCAAAGAGGCTGTACATTGCGTTCCACTCTAGCAGAGTCTGAAGGCATGGGAAGCCATTCACAAAATATTTGCTGGTCACTTAAAAGCAAGGGACAAACTGGGTAATTTCCTACAGAATCTTCAAATTCTCTCATTCTACAGACTATTTCAAATAGACTTGAAACTTATTCTTTGTGGCAATGGAAAAATCTCATTTCCTTAATCACTTCATCCTTCATCTATAGAGAACACAGACTCCCATACTCAATAAAGTTTCTTACTTTCAGAGTCTACTAATATCTCAGAAAAGATATCCAAAAGATGTCTAGTTGATAGCTCTGGAGAGGACAGGAGGTCCACAAGGAGAGCAACAGAACCAAAAAATTTGAGCACAGGGGTCTTTCCTGAGACTCATACTCCAACCAAGTACCATGCTTGGAGATAACCTAGAACCCCTGCACAGATGTAGTCCATGGCAGTTCAGTGTCCAAGTATGTTCCATAGTAATGGGAACAGGGACTGCTTCTGACATGAACTGATTGGCCTGCTCTTTGATCACTTCCCCCTGAGGGGAGAGCCTTACCAGGCCACAGAGGAAGACAATTCAGCCACTCCTGATGAGACCTAACAGACTAGCATCAGAAGGAAGAAAAAGAAACCCTCCCCTACCAGTGGACTTGGGGGGGGAGTGTATGGAGAAGGGAGAGGAGGGGAGGGGTTGGGAGGGGAGAAGGGAGGGAACTAGAGAGGGGATATAAAGTAAATAAAGTATAATTAAAAAAAAGATGTCTAGTTGAGTAGGGGTCTTGAGTCTTTCTTTGGGCAGGATTTTCTTTTTTCTTTTTCGGTAACAGGACAGTCTCACTTTGTAGTCCTGGTTGATTTGGAACTAACTATGTAGACAAGGGTAGCTAGCCTCAAACTCACAGAGAGCTGCCTACCTCTGTCTCCTGAGTGCTAGAATTAAAGATAAATGCCACCATAGCCCATTTTGGATGGGCAATGTTTATGTAGCCTTGTTGAGTTGTTTTTCCTGTTCTCCCTGTGAAGGTGTAATGGGGTTGTGATTTTGGTCTGATATTGAAGACCACACCAGTATATGACTTTTATGCATTTTGAATGATGAAGGGTAGATAGAAGGTATCAGGCTTAAGGTATAACAGCTTAGAAGAAAGCTCTAGCAATGACTCCATGTATCTATATAGTTATTCATGTATCAGGTGTCTTTTCACAGTGCCCTGTAGGGAATTTTCAAGTCTGTGTGACTTGATTTATGCTGTGAAGAACCAATTCTGATTCTCTCGGTGTTCAAAATCACACCTAGTTTCCTTGCTATGGTGAAGTAGGAATTGGAATGGTCCACTTTACCGTAAAGAGGTTAGACAATAAATGACTTTGACTATTATTATGTATTCTGACCACATGTATTAAAGACCATTTCAGGAAAATATTAAAATGAATGAAAACTATTATAGAAATTATCTAAAAATGCAGGTAATGAGAAGATGACATGATGTAGATACTAGTAAACCACATGCCTCTGAAACACCAGAAGGAAATAATGACGCAAATTATTGAAAAAAAAATAGCAAGGGTGCTCCTCCTCCTCACCCGTGTGCTCTTCCATTCCTGTTTCACCTTTGAAGTCTCTCATTAGAGGCTTTAACGGCCTAAACAGTAAGTAATGAGTGAAGAGCCTCGCCTCATGAGTCACTTAACAAGGTAGCATGAAGTGCTGTAGTGGCAACTGTCCTGGCTCTTCCAGCTTTTGACAGGGAGTAGAGAGCACACTGCCATTGCCTGCTGTGGTTAGGATCTTCAGTGATTCTTTTATCAGACTTAGGGGTCACAACCTATGCCCCAAGACAAGTCAGCTCATCATCAATTCGCCAATTAAGAAAAAGAAATAACAATGGCAGCAGAAAGAGAGGTTTTATTCAGTGTGGCTACGTTAGGAAGAGGGACAAAGTGATCAGCGAACATCCCAAGTACATCTTCACAATCCTGAAGATCAAAGTTTAAATCACAGGGGCTTACCTCTACCAAAGGAAGACTGCCAGAACTCCCCGCCCCCTCACCACACACAACATGCTCTGCTTGCTACTTAATCATAAGTTAAGTAGTTTCCCTCTGCCGTATGCCCTGGCCATGGCGGAGCCTCACCACAGTGCTTAACGCAGTGGCATTCTATGGACTAGGTTCTCCTCAACTAGGAGCTAAAATAAACTTTTCTCTTTAAAGGTTGGTTTTCTCCGGTGTTTCACAGTGACAGAGCTGACATCACACTGACGTCACACATTTCCTCCTGAGAACCACACAGCGTGGAGTGCGGATAGGAGAGAAGTTACTGATACTTCTGTTCAACTATAGCCAAAATAGAGATGACTGCTTTGTTGTTGTTGAAATTCCTGATTTGTAAATTGGCGAGTGCAATAGAAAGTGATTTAAAGAGAAAAGTGAGGTGCTTGCATTAATCCCAGATGCAAGGAATTAACATGTTTATGTAGACATGATTTCGGATGACCCATCAGGTTCTGTAGAACTTACAGAACAACTCAAGATCAACCTAAACTAGACATCATTAAAATCAACAGATGGAGTCAAGGCCAACAGAACCTAGGCCAGTGCTTACCCAAACTTTCATCTACCTAATTACATCTCCCTTGGTGTTAGAGACCACTGAGACCAGCCTCTGCTTCTAGAGGGCAGCTCTACAAGCTGTTGGCTGCTCTAGTCAGTGCAGGGTCAATGGTAGCTCACAAGCTTTGGCGTCCTGTTTTTATCCATGCAACCGCTTTCTCTCAATTTTAATTACCTGGACTTTAGCAATTGTAGTAAGAACCCTAGGGGAATGTAATACATCGCATGCATCACACAGTGAGGCTAGCAGGGATCCAGCCCCATTTCACAATTTTCACACCCTCTCATGAACAAAGTCCCCGCCTACGTATGCTTTAATGCCTTATCCAATCAATTGCAAAATATAGAGTTAGGAAAAAAAAAATCAGAATTAGAACCTGGAGTTTTCATTTTCGTTTTATGACCTGTCATTGGGTAAGTTTATCTTTAACCACAAAAAACTCAGTGAATAAAATAGGTTACAGCAGAATTATGAACCACAAAACTTATAACCCTTTGAGAAACAACAAAAAAACAACAGTATTTGTAAGTTAGAAATAAATTGTTGACAGTAACCCACCAAGTTCTCTGGGAGTTGTAAGGCTTCAGGTCATTTCATCTTGGTCCCCAATTTCTGACTGAATTCACACCCTCACATTGAAAGTTTTGGCTGCTTCAAAGTCATGTGACTCCATGAAATATTTAAGCTCACCATCATCTTAAATGATGGGCTTTGGAATGATTATGGGTTCTCATTGGGTTATTTAAAAATCAAAGGTTTGGGTTCTGAACACTCCAGTAATCTCTACTTGAGGGGTCAAAACAGAGGACAGGGACAATCTCTAGGACAGGGGCAAGCAGCTTGGACACCAGTTTCTGCTGCTTCCCTTTTTTGCTTTGTGTGACTAAGTGAAATGCTCTTTGTCCCATGTCCAGAGTCAGAGACATCCCTGCCACGCAGCACACAGGTTTATAACTCCGGGCAAAGGTTTCAGCAAACGCAGATTTCTTCCGTCTGAAGTCCACCTGTGTGTATTGTCTCTGAAACTGAAACAGAGCATTTTTGTCCAAATCTCTCTCACCTCAGAACCTTCGGTAACAGGGACAAGAGCTGCCAAAAGGCTTCTTACTGCTTGGTTGATAACAGCTGGGGTTGCCCTAGGGATACCCAAGCTTTTATCTATTAGTCTCTTTTCAAACTGAGATAATGTCAACACTGACCCAGGCAGGCCAGAACAAAGGAATAGTGTCCATTGTAATGTTTACTGATTGTAAATGGAAAGAGTATAACACAGGGAATCGATGGAAATGTGCTTCTTGTCCAAAGCAGCCATTATATTACAATTGGCAAACCCTTTTCAGAGATGGAAGGATTTAAAACAAACACAAAACCAGGACAAGTCCTGGGGAATTTGTGGCTATCATATCATGATCTAGGTACATGTTTGATAATATTACTCATGATCTTCAATGACTGCATTTCCCTGTCCCTTCAGCCCAACTCCTCCCACAAAGATAGGAAACAGGGATGGTACGTGACCTCCTTCTGCCCCTCCTGGGTATCCCTGAGACATTTATTTCTTTAACATCTTACACAAACATGACTCCAGTAATAATTTACTGTCACCATTGTGCCTATTCGCAGTGATATGGTTTGACTGTTTGAAATCCATATGACAATACCATTTAAAAAGTGTCTTACTGGAAGCCAACGTAATGATGCCATATTCACTTTTGTGAGTAATTCTATGTGTCTCCAAAGTAATAGGATTCAGTAATATCGGGCATTGCCTCTGTCTTGAGGCAGAGTCCAGGTATGGGGTTGACCTTTGAGTTGCTCTGTCTAGAAAGGAGCCAATTACCCCAGGGAGCACTTGAAAATAAAAAAGCAACCAGGCAAGATGAGAACATATTCCCGGCCATTCCTATAAGCTTTAATGAGATACCCTTGATAAGTGAAAGTCACATGAATGGCAGCAAGCTTAATTTCTTAAGAAGTTCACTGTCTAGTGAGAAAGAATGGAAAACAGAACCTTAAAAATAAGAGTTACAGGGCTATAGAAGGATATATGCAGTGTGCTCTCAGCCCTCCCAATGCAGGTAGCCAGGGAGAGCCAGGATGGCCTTTAGACATCCAACAAAGCTAGAGCAGTCAACACAGCTTGTTTGAAGATGACAGAAGCTTTCCAAATAAATCAGACTGTTTCCAGAGATGTTCCAAGTGACTTAGCTCCTTCCTAGCCTCTCTGCATCCATTGCATCCTAGGTAAACAGAAGAAGGGCTGGAAACAAGGCTCCTTAGACACAGATTGGTGCTTTGGTTTTGCCATTTTTAAATATGCATGCTCAAGAAAGTGTGATATGACCAGTCGATGCATGTCTAGTTTTAATCTGCAATGATCTCATCAGGGAAACCCACATTTCCATGTGCTTCTGACACATCATTGGGAACCTTCCAACTCCTCTCTTCTAGGGCTTAGAAAATTCTTATGGCAGCTCAGTATCCAAGTGGGTTCCCTAGTAAGGGGAACAGGGACTGTCTCTGACATGAACTCAGTGATGGGCTCTTTGACCACCTCCCTCTGAGGGGGGAACAGCCTTGCCAGGCCACAGAGGAGGACAATGCAGCCAGTCCTGATGAGATCTGATAGGCTAGGGTCAGATGGAAGGGGAGGAGGACCTCCCCTATCAGTGGACTTGGAGAGGGGAATAGGAGGAGATGAGAGAGGAAGGGTGTGATTGGGAGGAAATGAAGGAAGAGGCTACAGCTGGGATACAAAGTATATAAACTGTAATTAATATAAAAATAAAAATTTAATTGAAAAAAGAAAATCCTTAAGTTATTTTCAATTCTAGGGTGTTCCTGTTTTAAACCCATGTAAAACTGAGCAGCTTCCTGAGTTGACATTTATCTGCCATGTTTTTCTTTCACAAGTCAGTTCTTTCTTGCCTTCCAAACAGAACTTCTGATTGTTTCCACCTCCTCACAACCCCATGCTGGGATTATAGGCGTATATACCTACCCCATAATGGCTGTTGGTGCTTTCTTTGGTTTACATGATTTGAGATTTTATTTCACTCAATATTTGTCCTTGCTTTCTCCTTTGTGTACATTTGATTGTGTTCTGAGTATCCTTGAGCAAGTACTGTGAGCCTGGCTGTTTATTTCGACATGAGGCCTCATTTTATACCTAAAAGCCCAGATGGGTATTCGTTTCTTGTAAAGCTGACCTGATCTGGGAATGCCCTTAGAAGTGGCAAACGGACCCTGAGGCTGTGGAGAGAGCTCATGATTCGGAAAGCACATGCATCTTCTAACCCTGCCTTGGTTCTTTGTGCTCCTTGACTCACGGTGGCTCTTACAAACTCAGGGAAACTTCTGACCAGCTTGCCTTGTGACAGAATGAGGCTGGATGTTGGAAACGTCTTTTCCCAATAGCCTTTTTATTTTTATTTTTTTTAAATTTTTATTCTCCTAGGCATTGATTATGTGACCATTTTTCTGGAGGAGGACTTAAGAGGCTGAGAAGAATTAGGTATTGCAAGAATGGATCCTGTCAGCTGGGCTCATGCCTGTAACCCCAGCACTCAGGAAGACAGAGACAGGAGGATTTCTGTGAGTTCAAGGCCAGCCTGGTCTACTAAGGGAGTCCAGGACAGTCAAGGCGACACAGAGAAACCCTGTCTCAAAAAAGAAAACAAAAAAGAATGGGTCCTGGCAGTGCAGGCTGGGATCACTCCAAATGTGTCTTTCATCTGTGTCCACTGCCCCATAATCTGTAGAGTTGTATAAGTTTGTTGATTAGGACTGACCTCAGGAGTTTTCAGCCATGTTTGGACAGAGGTTGGATACCACATCTGTTATTCTGGAAACAAGGAGGTAATATATAGTGGAAAGGTTATTTTGGAATAATGTTTTCAAAATCCACTTCCAGAGAGGGAAGTTAGGTTAGTAGGCAAATATTTGCCACATGGTATGAGGGCTGAGTTCAGACCCCAGCATTCAAATACAAGCCAGGTATGGCAGGATGTGCCCATAATCCCAGAACTGGGGGCTTCTTGACTGGCTCTAGGCAATCAATGAGCTCAATGGAGAACAGCTGAAGATACTTAATATTGACCTCTGGCCTACACACACACACACACACACACACACACACACACACACACACACACACCCCATATGCTACTTCTAGTTCAAAAGTATATATTGTTCACCAATTAGCACACTTAAACATATTTTTTCATTGGGTCTGTTAATGTGATAGAATTTACCAACAAATACCTTAGTCTGGGTACAATTCATTTAGTGGGTAATTTATGCAAATAAGGTACACAGTTTAAATATTTTTTTAGCACAGGCTCAGAATTATACAATTATCACCACTATTTAACTTTAGAAGCTTTCCAGCACCTTCAGAAGAAATCCTGCATCTAATAGCTATTATTACCAACTTGCTCTTTCTCCATCCACCTCAGCCTTGGGCAACCAGTACTGTAGTTTCTGCTCTGTGGAGTTTTCTGTTCAGGTAAATGGAATCAGACGGTCTTTTGTGACCAGTGTCTTTCTCTTAGCATCTGTTTCCTTAGCATCTTAGGTTCTTCTGGGCTGTAGTGCATATCAGTAGTTTTATTCTTTTAATTACCAAGTAGTTTTTCACTGTGCAGTCATTCCACTTGTGTACAGCACATTTTGTTTATCTATCCACAGCGGAAGAACATCTGAGTTATCTCCACCTTTGGGCTATTAATAATACTGCTACAAGCATTTGAATATGAGTATGTGGATATGCTTTTGTTTCTCTTGGGAAAAACAGGTGACATTCTCGATAATATGTTATCTACATGTTTAATCTGCTAGGAATTGATTTAAAAACAAGACCACAAAGAAAACTTTTCCCAAGAAATTATTAAGGACTGAAACTCAAAGGAGGTCATTACTGGGACTGATATAAGACCATCTAGACAGGTTGTTTCAGCTCTGACAACCTGGATGGCAAAGGTGGTTAATAAAATTGTTTCCAAGGCAACCATTAGAAAACGAAAGTGCAAAAATATCCTTCTTTGGTCCCAACATCCTAAGCTTATTCTCTGAGGCAGGGAAGGTAGGGAGATTTTCATATTCTTACATGTTAGTTTGATATAATGGATCTCAGAAGCACTTAGGGAGAAATGGTACGGGCTGTATTGCTTACAGAGAGATCTAGGGTAAATTTGTGCTGTCTAATATAATGGCCACTGGTCATACATGGTTTTAAAATTAAATTCATTAAAAATAAAATGAAACAAAATTTGGTTTCCATTAGTGCTGGCCTCATTCCAAGTGCTCAGTAGCCACAAGGTGTTTGTGAAACTAGCACAGGACAGAGCAGATAAAACTATTTCTCCTCTGCAGTGAGCACTCTCACACAGCATTGTTCAAAATGGAAATCTCTAACTGCTCGTGATTTTGTCCCCAAGAGGAAAAAGGCAATGCTTGTGGGGCATCTTACAGCATATAACTCAAAAGAAATAAGTGCTACTGAAAGACTTCCACAACAATTGGTCATCCTAACAATCCAGAATAAGAGATAAGGTCTAAACAAGATCAGAATAACCAAAAGATAGAAAGGGGCCTGGGGAGATAGCTCAGTTTGTAAAATGCTTTCCTTGCAAGCATGAAGACCTGAGTTCAAATCCCAGAACCCATGTAAAAATGCTAGATGAGCTGGTATGTGTTTGTAATCCCAGGGCAGAGAGAGGTGGATGGATGAGGCTCACTGTTAAGACAGGCTAGCCTAGTTCCTGGCTGATGAGAACCTGTCACAATGGAGGTAGATGGTATTCTTGAGGATGACCCCCAAGGTTGTCCTCTGGCCTCCAAGTGTGCCCTCTGAACTTCTGAGCTACTTTTCCCACTCTTACAGATCTAAAGCACAAATATTGAAGAAATCAATATTTGTTGGCCATGTTTTTAAAAATCCATATGCTCAGATCCAACCTCGAAGGGTCTAAGAAATATGAACAGATTTTTAGGGATCCATGTTGTTTTCCAAGAGTCTCTTTGGCTCAACCAGATTAAAGAACTATTTCATTAGACTGAGTCTCAGTTCTCAGTTCAGAGTAATATCACCTGGCAAACATTAGCACTACTCCCAGAATAAGTTAATGATTCCAAGGCCATTGCATCTTCTGTTTAATTTCTGCAATTACTTCTCTCTCAATTAATGGGGTCATTAAGCACTTAAGACTTGCATTAATTTCCCTCCTCTCTCTTTCACTTCTTTCGTTCTGCATAAATCTAGTTTGCAAATGATTACATCTTGTTAAATAGTGTACACTTTCTGTTTATAAACAGAACAAATGACCTAGAAAATGCTTGGCAGCTGTCTTTGTTCATTGGGGTTTAACGAAAAATAGCTGAGCAGACAGGAACCCTTGCCCTGTAGGTGGTATGGCAACATATACTATGGTCCATTCATTTGCTACCAGAAAACTCAGCACACGTAAGAGGAATTTGCTTTTATGGATTTAAGTTGCATATTTAAAAGTCAATATAATGCTAAGGAAATTTAAAAGTATTTAAATAGATTACTTTTGTAATGAACGTGATTTTCCTTCCACTGTACTGATATCATTCTGTAATGAATTATGAAGAGGGAACATGTCATTCTCTTAAGAGGCTTAAAGGGTCTCGTAGTACAGAGACAGAAGTGAGGCAAGCAACTGAAAGGAAAGAGATAAAGATTCTCAGAGAAGTGGGAAGGATGGGGAAACTTCTTTCCAGGTAGAAACCTGGGAAATGTCCACAGAAGTAGCTGCATTTTAACTTTTTATTTTTTTTATTCAACCTCTAAATGCCTGCCTGGGCCTACTTTGTGCCAGGTTCACCATGCCAGCAGGAGCTGCCATTCCTCTGCTTATGTGGTTAGTTGTTTACTCTGTAGCTACTATGTGCTGAGACCACAGACAGACATGCAAGACAGACAGCCAGGCTTCAAGGTGATAAGTGTTAAGTGATAGGGAAATGACATAATACAGCTAATTTCCTTTTTGGTTTTCACATCAGCTATTTTTTTTTTAAGTACAGACATTTCATTTGCATGGTGAGGGTCAGAGGGCATTTGCTCACCCGTAGCAATGATTAACCGGGACATGGAATGTAACAGCAGGCACTTGGCAACGGGCTGCAACTGTCTAGTGGGAAGTAGTCTTAATTCTGGCCTCCGGAGACGAGTGAATAATTGGACCCAGCAATCTATGGACACAGTTCTCAATTTATTAATGTATCTTAAAGTTTTTCAGGCCAGTGAGATAATAGAGTACTAGCCACTGCATAAGCTTGATGTCCTGAGTTCAATTCCTGGAACCCACGTAAAGGTAGAAGGAAAGAAGCAACTCTGCAGAGTTTTTCTCTGACCACCCCACTGTGGTGCCCCCCCATAAAAAAATAAATAAATAATTTCAAAGTCTTCTGATAGAGCTAGCATTTGTTGCCTTTTCTGTAACTGGGGTGATTGCCACTTGTGGGTTTTTTTCCCCCCAGGAATATGATTACTATCCAGCTACACTGTTGTGTTAAATTTTTTGTAATAGTTGTCCGTAATCGATTTCCAAGTTTTTTTTTTATTAGAGTTTACAGATTATCTTTAATTACATATAGTAATTTTTTCGGCATTCAGTTGTAGACATTTTGACAAATGCAGAGCGTAGTGGAAATTTTTGCTGTCTTTAAAAAAAACCTCAGTTATGTTATGTAAACATATTTTTATTTTAATCCCAGGTGTGGGATATGGGGCTGATTCAGATTGTCCACAGAAGCTAATTATTTGCCTCCTGTGGGCTCTGAGAGGGGCTCTTTGCCAGCTGTAGATCGTTTAATTCTGAGGACTCTGGAGAGAGACTAAAGGCCAGAGCCCATAGAGACAAAGGGGTCTCTGAGAAAGAAGGCTGTGGTTGATGCTGTTTGAGAAGAAGTTGGAGGTATTGTGAAATGAAAATTGGACTTGCCCCAAGGAACCCAAAAACCCTAAACAGTAGAAAGACCTTTGCCCCCTCTCCTATTAACCTTCTTTCTCTCCTAACTGGTGTTTGGGTATTGGAAGGTATTAGAGAGGATAAAGGCTGGAAGAGATTAGGGTAGAGAATGTAGAAAAAGGCATCAGAAACCTCCATAAAATAGAGTTTAAAACTAGTGCCTACCGCTGAGTTCTGTAGCTACCACAAGATAAAGAAAATTTCCCTCATTCTCGAAGTTGCCTCATGCTGCTGTTACTCATGAAATCCTCCTCATCTCAACCTCTTGGCAGTGGCTGACCTGTTCTCCATTACTATTTTTTTTTTTTTAGAATGTCTTAGGTGATGTGGTGTAATAGGTAAGCTTTTACTTTGACTTGTATGTATTGTACAGATGACACTCCTATTCCACATAATGTTCTTTTGCCACACTCAGCTCCTCCATTGCTCTCTGTTCTCTTTGTCTTTCTACCTCCTTGAAGTCTTCCTTTTATGTGCCTTGTTCTCTCTCCCCTTAGATTCTGCAATTTAGAGAAAACACGTGATACCTGTGTTTGTGAGGCTGGCTCATTTATTCCTTTTTAAAAATTGCCTGTACTTGTTTTAATTTTATCATTTTATTTATTATTGACACACGCTGATTATGCATAGATATGGGTTTCATAAAGACATCTTTATTCATATACATCATGCACTTTGTCTTAGGGTTTCTATTGCTGTGAAGAGACACCAAGACCATAGTAATTCTTATAAAACATTTAATTGGGGCTGGCTTGCAGTTCAGAAGTTTAGTCCATCATCATCATGGTGGGGAGCATGGTGGTGTGCAGGCACAAAGGTAGCTGAGAGTTGTGCATCTGAATCCACAGGTAGTAGGAACAGAACATGACCCTGGGCCTGGCTTGAGCATTTGAAACTTGAAAGCCTACCCCTACTGACACACTTCCGCCAACAAGGCCACACCTCCTAATGGTACCTTTTCCTATGAGCCTATGGGAGCCATTTTCGCTCAACCCACAAATACTTTAATTGTACTTACTCCTCATCACTTCTCTCTCCTCCATCTTCTTGCTATTTCCCTTTCTTCCCAAAGTCTCACTTCCCCTTTCATGCCATATATACACGTGTGTGTGTGTGTATGACAAGATTTTGAGCTGGGCATAGTGGTGCATGATTGTAATCCAGCCCTTGGGGAGATGGAAGCAGGCAGATCTCTGTGAGATTGAGGCCAGCTTGGTCTACAAAGTGAGTCCAGGATAGCCAAGGCCGCACAGAGAAACCTGGTTTTGAAACAGCCCTTCCCACCTTCCCGCAAAAAACAAAAACAAAAACAAAAAACAAAAACAACAAAAAAAATTTGTGTATCTACAAAAGATATAGAATCCATAAATGAGAGAAACCACACAATATTTGCCTTTCTGCATCTGGTTTATGTTGTTTTGCCTTATGGTTTCCAGTTGCACCCATTTTTATGCAAATGGCATAATTCTCTTCTTTGTGGTTTCATGAGACTCCCTTGTATATATGCACCACAGTTTGCTTGTCCAATCATCTGCTGAAGGGCAGCTAGGCTGACACCATAACTTGGCTAACAGGAGCAGGAGGCATGTACATGCAGCTTTGTTGATTTAGAGGGTTTTTTTTTTGGGGGGGGGGTGACCCAGCGTGGTATATCTGGTCATATAGAAATTCTATTTTTTTAACCTCTTTTTCTCTATGTGGACTCTCCATACTGATTTCCATAGCAGATAGACTAATTTGTACTCTCAGGGCTCTGTTTAAGGGGTCTGTTTCCTTCCTCTTTAACACTGTCTGTTATATGTATTATTGATAACTATTCTGGGTAAGGTGAGATGGTACTGTAATGTAGCTTTAATTTACATCCCTTGATGATTTAGGAGGGTAGACATTGTTCATGTGTTTTACTGGTCATTCTTACTTTACCTTTTACAAGCCTTGTTCATTTTATTAGTCAATTTATTGATCGAGTCATTTGGATTTTTCTAGTATTTATATTTTTTGCTTATTTACTTCTGTATATTTTCTGGATATTAATCTTCAGCAAGGTGTATAAATAACAAAGAATTTCTCCCATTCAGTAGGCTGTACCTTCCCTCTGGTGATTGTTTCCTTTGCTATGCATCTCAAATTATTTTAAATCATAACTCATTTAAAACACATGTTTATAAGATAAACACTGTGCTTTACAGAAGCTTTTCAGTTTCATGAGGTCCCACTTATTGATTGTTGCTCTTAGAGCCTGTGCTGTTGGTGTTCTGTTCAGGAAGTTGTCTCCTGTGCCAATGAGTTCTAGGCTGTTCCCCAATTTTTCTTCTAACCAATTTAATGTGTCTGGTTTTATGTTGAGGTCTTTGATCCACTTGGACTTTAGTTTTGTTCAGAGTGATAAGTATGGATCTATTTGCATTTTTCTACATGTAGACATCCAGTTAGACCAGCACCATTTGTTGAAGATGCTATCTTTTTTCCATTGTGTGGTTTTGGCATCTTTGTCAAAGATCAGGTGTCTATAAGTGTGTGGGTTTATTTCTGGGTCTTCTGTTCAGTTCCATTGATCCACCATTCTGTTTCTATGCTAGTACCATGCAGTTTTTATAACTGTTGCTCTATAGTACAGCTTAAGGTCAGGGATGGAGATACCTCCAGAAGATCTTTATTGTAGAGTATTATTTTAGCAATTCTGGGTTTCCTGTTATTCCATATGAAGTTGAGAATTTTTCTTTCCAGGTCTGTAAAGAATTGTGTTGGCAATTTGATGGGAATTGCATTGAATCTGTAGATTGCTTTTGGTAAGATGGCCATTTTTACTATGTTAATCCTGCCAAGCCATGAGCATGGGAGATCTTTCCATCTTCTGATATCTTCTTCTAATTCTTTCTTCAGAGACTGGGAATTTTTTTCATACAAGTCTTTGACTTGCTTGGTTAGGGTTACACCAAGGTACTTTATGTCATTTGTGGCTATTGTGAATGGTGTTGTTTCTCTAATTTCTTTCTCAGCCCTTTTGTCTTCTGTATAAAGGAGGGCTACTGATTTTTTTGAGTTAATTTTGTATCCGGCCACTTTGCTGAAGGTGTTTATCAGCTGTAGGAGTTTCCTGGTAGAGTTTTTGGGGTCACTCACGTATACTATCATATCATCTGTAAATAGTGATACTTTGACTTCTTCCTTTCTAATTTGTGTCCCCTTGATCTCCTTCAACTGTCTTATTGCTCTAGCAAGGACTTCCAGCACTATGTTGAAGAGATATGGAGAAAGTGGGCAGCCTTGTCTTTTCCCTGATTTCAGTGGGATTGCTTTAAGTTTCTCTCTGTTCAGTTTGATGTTGGCTATAGGCTTGCTATATATTGCCTTTACTATGTTTAGATATATGCCTTGTATTCCTGATCTCTCCAATACTTTAAACATGAATGGATGTTGGATTTTGTCAAATGCTTTTTCAGCATCTAGGGAGGACACTGTCATCAAAACAAACCAACTGCCTACAGATTGGGAAAGAATCTTCACCAACCCTTTATCTGACAGAGGGCTAATATCCAGTATATATAAAGAACTAAACAAGCTGAAAAGCAGCAAACCAAGTAATCCAATTAAAAAATGGGGAATAGAGCTAAACAGAGAACTCTCTGTAGAGGAATACAGAATGGCAGAGAAACACTTAAAGAAATGCTCAACCTCATTAGCAAATCAAAATGACTCTGAGATTTCACCTTACACCCATCAGGATTGGCCAAGATGAAAAACTCAAGTGACAACACATGCTGGAGAGGTTGTGGAGAAAGGGGAACCCTCCTCCACTGCTGGTGAAAATGTAAACTTGTACAACCACTCTGGAAATCAATCTGGCACTTTCTCAGACAGCAAGGAATAGCGCTTCCTCAAGATCCAGCCATACCACTCCTAGAAGAGGCTCAAGTACACAATAAGGACATTTGCTCAACTATTTTTGTAGCAGCTTTACTTGTGATAGCCAGAAGCTGGAAACAGCCCAGATGCCCCTCAACTGAAGAATGGGTGCAGAAATTGTGGTACATCTACACAATGGAATATTACTCTGCAATGAAAAAGAAGGAAATCATGAAATTTGCAGGTAACTGGTGGGACCTGGAAAGGATCATCCTGAATGAGTTGTCCCAGAAGCAAAAAGACACACACGGTATATACTCACTCATATAGACATATAATATAGGATAAACCTACTAAAATCTGTACATCTAAAGAAACTAATCAAGAGAGAACCCTGATTAAAATGCTCAATCTCCATCCTGAAAGGCAAAGAGGATAGACATCCGAAGAGGAAGAAAACAGGAAACAACCTAGGAACCTGCCATAGAGGGCCTCTGAAAGGCTCTGCCCTGCAGGCTATCAAAGCAGATGCTGAGACTTATGGCCAACTGTTAGGTAGTGTGCATAGAATCTTATGTAAGAAGTGGGAAATAGTAAGATCTGGAGAGGACAGGAACTCCACAAGGAGAACAACAGAACCAGAAAATTTGAACACAGGGGTCTTCCCAGAGACTCATACTCCAACCAAGTACCATGCATGGAGATGACCTAGAACCCCTGCACAGAGGTAGCCCATGGCAGTTTAGTGTCCAAGTGGGTTACATAGTAATGGGAAGGGGGACTGCTTCTGACATAATCTGATTGGCCTCCTCTTTGATCACCTCCCCCTGAGGGGGGAGCAGCCTTACCAGACCACAGAAGATGACAATGCAGCCACTCCTGATGTGATCTGATAGACTAAGATCAGAAGGAAGGAGGACCTACCCTTTCAGTGGACTTGGGGAGGGGCATGTGTGAAGAAGGGGAAGGAGGGTGGGATCAGGAAGGGAGAAAGAAGGGGCTTATGGGGGGATACAAAGTGAATAAAGTGTAATTAATAAAATAAAATACAATTAAAAAAGACAGACACTGTGATGTGTGACGGACTTTTCTGGGGGAGGTGCAAACCATTCAGGTCTATCGTTAGAGGGAACTCAAAACAAACCAATGGAACATTTGTACCAAGGCTTAAATTGGTAAACTGATACATTATTATTGGGGTTACTGATAGAACTATGGGTAAGCGGTGATTTACAGGAGCATGGACAACTCAAAAGCAACTTCATCACTGAAAAGTCCACCCCAACAAGGGTGACAACCCCCAAAAAAGCTGCATCCCTGGCGTTTACTGCACAAGTTGCAAAAAGTTTAGTAGGTGTGAGAATCTCTGCTCTGAAGTTCAGCTGGTTAGTTTTTTCTCCAGCAGTTGCTTGCTCCTTCCAAAAAGCTGTGGGGGACTTACGGTAAGTTTCAGCCTTCCATCCTTATCTCTTTTAGAGGAAATATTTCAATTTTGGAGGAAACTTTTAGCTAACATATACCTACAGATATCTGTAGATAAAATTATGGTGCCTCCTTATATAGAAGAGACTATCTTATAGCAGATCTCCTGTTCTTCTGTATCTTAACAATCTTTGTGCCCCCTCTTCCATGATATTTTCTGAGCCTTAGGTGTCTCGGAGACTGTATTGTAGGTGTGTCAACTGATGTTGAATGCCCCATGGTCACTTGCTATGATCTTTGTAGTAGTCTCCATCTTCTCCAGAAAGACTCTTCTCTGATGGATATGAGAGATACGCTTAGCTGTGGGCATGAGGATAAGTATTTAGAATATGGTTTGAAATTATACTGATTTAGGCAATTGACAGTAGTAGGTTCTCCTCTAGGGTCTAGGTTCACTAGGTTTACAGTACCAGACATGAATTTCCTCTGTTGAATGCACCTGAAGGACAGTTAGATAGCTGTTGGTTACCCTAAAGCTAATAATGCCTCTATTGCACTATTGGGGAAATTTTGCTGGGGCCTTTTCATTTTTGACATTACTTGTAAAAGACTCAGGCATTTGGGAGGCTTGTGGAGTACTATTTCTTAGTAGATGCTAATACAGATGCTATGTTTTTACTGTTATGAAAAACATATGTTTACTGTTATGAAAAACAATCTATAAAAACAAGACAGAAGAACTTAATGAATTTACTTGCTCAGGGCATTAGGTATAGAGGCTAACAATCCTTCCCTGGCCTCCACTGTACTGTGGTAGTTACTCACAATGAAGGCCTTGACCTGCTTAATCAAGTTAACTATTTAAGAACAGAGGAAATCAATCCTCATTCAGGAGGACAAATGCAATAGACATCGGAAGCGGGAGAAGACAAGGAACAGGGCAGGAGCCTACCACAGAGGGCTTCTGAAAGACTCTACTGATGGAGGTATTGAAGCAGTGGCTGAGACTCATAGCCAAACTTTGGGTAGAGGGCACGGAATTTTATGAAAGAAGGGGGAGATAGAAAGACCTAGAGGGGATAGGAGCTGAAAACAAACAAACAAACTGAACCCTGGGAGCCCTGCAGAGGCTGATACCCCAATCAAGGACAATGCTTGGAGAGAACCTAAAACCCTGACTCAGATGTAGCCCATAGACTCAATATCCAAGTGGAGTTCCTCGTAAGGGGAGCAGGGGCTTTCTCTGGCATGAACTCAGTGACAGGCTCTTTGATCACCTTCCCTGGGGTAGGGAGTGCAGCCTTGCCAGGCCACAGAGGAAGACAATATAATCATTTCTGGTAAGTCCTGATAGTCTAGGGTCAAAGAGAAGAAGAGGAGGACCTCCTCTATCAGTGGATTAGGGGAGGGGCAAAGGGGGAGAAGGGTGATAGAGGGTGGGACTGGGAGGAGACTAGGGAGGGGGCTACAGCTATGATACAAAGTGAATAAATTGTAATAAATGATGAAATAGTTCTTAGGGATCTTCTCGAGTTACCATCATCCTGAATGAGGTATCCCAAAAGCAGAAGGACATACATGGTATATACTCACTTATAAGTGGATATTAGACATATAATATATGATAAGCATACTAAAATCTGTACACCTAAAGAAGCTAAGCTAGAAGGAGGAACCTGGGTAAGATGCTCAATCCTTATTCAGAAAGGCAAAGAGGAGAGACATCTGAAGAGGGAAAAAACAGGACAGGACAGGAGCCTATCACAGAGGGCTTCTGAAAAACTCTATTCAGCAGGGTATTGACACAGAGGCTGAAACTCATAGCCAAACTTTGGGCAGAATGCAGGGAATCTTTTGAAAGAAGAGGGAGATAGAAAGACCTGGAGGGGACAGGAGCTCCACAAGGAGACAAACAGAACCAAAAGCTCTGGGCATAGGTGTCTTTTCTGAGACTGATACTCTAACCAAGGACCATGCATGGAGATAACCTAGAACCCCTGTACAGATGTAGCCCATGGCAGTTCAGTATCCAAGTGGGTACCCTGGTAATGGGAACAGGGGCTGTCTCTGACATGAACTCAGTGGCTGGATCTTTGATCACCTTCACCTGAGGTGGGAGCAGCCTTACCAGCCCACAGAGGAAGACAAAGAAGCCAGTCCTGATGAGACCTGATAGACTAGGGTCAAATGGAAGGGGAGGAGGACCTCCTCTATCATTGGACTGGGAGAGGGGCATAGGAGAAGAAGAGGGAGGTACGGTGAGATTGGAAGGGGCCAAGGGAGGGGGCTACAGCTGGGATACAAAGTGAATAAACTGTAATTAATAAAAAATATATTGTAAAATGCTTAGTGAACCAAAAGTGATAAATGAAAATTAATAAATATGAAAGATGCCATAAAAAGAACAGAGGAAATGTATAACAAGCAATACATTTTAGAGAAATTCTAGCTAAAAATGACTAAAGAATTTGTTCTGTAGAAAAATATCTGGTTTGGGGAGTATCTCAGTTCTAGGACATTTGTCCAGCATATGAAAGGTCCTGGGTTTCCATTGCCAGCATCCTAGCATCTCTCTCTCTCTCTCACACACACACACACACAGAGAGAGAGAGAGAGAGAGAGAGAGAGAGAGAGAGAGAGAGAGAGAGCTAAATATAATGAAGTTATATATAGTTAAATGAAATTAAATATAGTTAAATATAATGAAGGTGAGCGATGTAATTCTAATTCAGAGGTAGAGAATGTTTTTTGACGTATGCAGTGTGGCCATGACTTTAATCCTTGGTGCTGGAAAAAAAAAGTAAGGTAAATAAAGCGGGACTAGTTAATCTTTGACAGTTGTGGATAAAATCACTTGTAGGATGTAAGAGAATGATCTCTTGCCAAAGTTGATTTGTGTTGATAATACTAAAATTTCCACATTCTTGCCAGATGCTTATATGTATGTTTTTGGCTACTTACTTACTTCAAGTTTCATATTTGATCCAATTTACCTTGACATTTTTGGAGGACATAGAGAATATCACGAAAGTAGCTGTTCTGCTTTGTAATCAGGAATGTGTCTGAAGTGTATGCGAACTGCTTGCTGCCTTTGTAAATGTGTTACCTTTGCCTGGCTACTTCAAGGTCTTCATCTTTTTTTTTTCTTTTTTTCAAGGTCTTCATCTTAAGCTTTTGTATTCCATCACTATACAGGCCACATATTAATGGCTACTTTGTACTTCTGTAATCCCTTCAAAGAGACTAAAGCTCTAGTGCAAATGGGCCAGCAGTATATATTATTTATTACCGTTCAATTTCCTACTTCTGAAAGAATTCTTCTCTACAAAGATCACGTTGACCTTCAAGTGAAATTAATTTAAATTAATTTTTAAAAATGTTTGCTGTATTTTGTTTTATTTTCTTCTGTTTCCCCACAACTCTAAATCACAGCTATTCTCGGAAATATTAACTACTCTTTAATTTGTACTTGACAAGTTCCCCAGGATGCATGAATTAAATCACCTCACCTCCTATATATTTTCAGAAAGAGCCTGGCCTGCCATCTATGTGAGACTGCTATTATGGAAAGATGAACATTTTTGTCCCGCTGGTGAGGTTGAAATATACCCAAAAGAGGCTCAAGTACACAAAAAGGACATTTGCTCAACCATGTTTGTAGCAGCTTTATTTGTAATAGCCAGAAGCTGGAAACAGCCCAGATGCCTCTCAACTGAAGAATGGATGCAGAAACTGTGGTACATGTATACAATGGAATATTACTCAGCAATGAAAAATAAGGAAATCATGAAATTTGCAGGTAAATGGTGGGACCTGGAAAGGATCATCCTGAGTGAGTTGTCCCAGAAGCAAAAAGACACACATGGTATATACTCACTCATATAAACATACAACATAGAATAAACCCACTAAAATCTATACATCTAAACATACTAAGCAAAAGAGAGGACCCTAACTAAAATATTCAATCCCCATCCTGAAAGGCAAAGAGGATGGACATCAGAAGAAAAAGAAAACAGGAAACAACCTAGGAACCTGCCACAGAGGGCCTCTGAAAGCCTCTGCCATGCAGACTGTGAAAGCAGATGCTGAGCCTGATGGCCAACTGTCAGGCAGAGTGAATGGAATTTTAAGTAAGAAGTGGGAAATAGTAAGAGCTGGAGAGGACAGGAACTCCACAAGGAGAGCAACAGAACAAGATAATTTGAACACAGGGAACTTCCCAGAGACTCATACTCCGACCAAGGACTATTCATGGAGATAACCTAGAACCCTGACAATGCAGCCACTTCTGATGAGAACTGATAGACTATTCTGATGAGAACTGATAGACTAAGACCAGGAAGAAGGAGAGGAGGACCTCCCCTATCAGTGGGCATGGGGAGGGGCATGCATGCAGAAAGGGGGGAGGGTGGGACCGGGAGGGGAGGGGGGAGGGGCTTATGGGGGGATACAAAATGAATAAAGTGTAATTAATAAAAGTTAAAAAAAAGAAATATATCTAAATGGCACTTAAGGTTGTTTCTCAATTGTCAGACAGGGTGTTTGAGGAAGCCTTGCTTGAAAAACTAACCAAATGACAGAAAAACTTCAGTTAGGGCTGAGAAGAGCCACAAGTGAAGAAAATATGAAATAAGAGAGGAACATAAAAGGGTGAGCATAAAAATGAGAATATTTTTAGGTTTCAGGAAGTAAATACAGATGCCAAGCCATGGACAGAGGCGAGGGTGGGAGTTGAAGGTAAAGGAGTGGAACTGGCTTTGCCCATCCAAGAGGGAGTATTCACTGTTGAATGAGGAACAGGAAATGGAGCAGAGCAGTGATGGAAAGATAAAGCTGGGCCTTCGAGAGGGGCTAGGACAGGAGCTCATAGAGTACACAGAGAAGGACCTGAGTATTTGGGTTAAGGGGGAGGACATTCTGAATCAGGATAATACTTTACGGTGAAGAGCTATAATGAGATGGAAAGAAATGCTGCCCTTCCATGTACCTCATAAAATTGTCACCTGTGCCACTTCTGGTGACAGCTGTTCTACATTTGGGGAGTTCTTTTTTTCAACAGCTATATTTTCAGCAGCCCTGGGCTAATCTATTGCATGATACAAACATTCTTTTGTTGAAATTTAACACTGTATCTACTTACTTGTTATAGTTACATTGTACTGCCTCATTTCTTTAAGGAATGAGGGAAAGATGGGATACAAAGTGAATAAACTGTAATTAATTAAAAAATTAAAAAAGAAAAATTGATGGGGCTAGGAGGAGAGTGGGCATAGGAAAGGGGAATCCCAGAGCAAAGGATGTGACAATGGGTTGGCTTCCGAGATTCTCTTCTTTATAAACTGGTACCAAGATACACTGCCACAGATGTTGGGTGGTCTATGCTTTCTCATTCCCCACTGAAAAGGAAAGGATGAGATTTAACTGCATTGTAAATAGAAAGAACATCTCCTTTTAAGAACTGGCAAGTTTAAAGATGGTCCAGAGATTGAGGGAATGACCAACCAATGATTAGCCCAACTTGAGACCCACCCCATGGAAGAGTATCAATCCCTAACACTATTAATGATACTCTGTTGTGCTTGCAGACAGAAGCACAGCATAACTGTCCTCTGAGAGGCTCCATTTGTTTCGAAGCAGATGCTGAGACCCACATCCAAAATTCGATAGAGCTTGGGGAGTCTTATGGAAGAGGCAGGAGAAGGACAAGAAATCCACAAGATCAACAGAGTCAGTTAACCTAGGCTAATGGGCGATCACAGAAAGTGAACCACCAACCAAAGAGCATTCATGGACAATACCTACATCCCTCCCACATTGTAGCTGATGGACAGCTTGTTCCTCATGTGGGTCCCTTTGCAATTGGAGCAGGATGGATGCAGTTGCCTGCTTTTGGATCTCTTTCCCCTAGCTGGGCTGCCTTGTCTGGCCACAGTGAAAGAGGATGCACTTAATCTTGATGTTTTTTTTTTTTTTTTTTGGGGGGGGGGCTTCCCTTTTCTGAGGAGGAGGAAGAATGGGAGAAGAGGGTGGGAGGATGGGACCAGGAGAAGATGAGGGAGGAGGCTGCAAAGTGAATAAATAAATAAATTATTGAGAAAAAAAAAGCAACAGGATTAACTCTGCCAGTTCCAGTGAAATTATCACTAACAAAGTCAGTGCTGCCTTCTAGTGGCAAGACAGAAAACCTGATCAAAATAAAAAGTGTCTTTATTTTACCCTTTGAAAACTTTTTATGTGTGTACATACAATGGATTTTGATCATATCTACCTTCCCTCACCGCTTCAATTCTCTCCCCAAATAGTTCCCTCTCAATGTCATATTATTTTAAACAAATTTTATTGAATGTAATTAATATTGCCTGTATGCCCATGCACATGGAGCCATCCACTGGGGCACGGGCAATCTACCAGAAGGTATTTGGTATTATTTCTGTGAGTCTTGTTGCTGGAGAAACAGAAATCAATTAACAACATCAATAAGTATGTATTTATCTGTTATCACAGGTAAGAGACACTGTTAAGGTTACTATGAGAAATCATGATTTAGTTTAGTGATTCTTAAAATCTCATCTCTAATGATTGATAGATTGCCTAGATATTTGGATTTTTTTTAAAGTACTAAACTTAGATCATTTGCCTTGAAAATAAAAAGATTTCCTATTCAGATATTAGCATTACCTACTTTGCTAATTCTGAAAAGCTCAACAAAATCCTCATAAGAGTTATCAAATTACATGCATTACTAATTTACTTAAAGTGCCTTGCTTAATAGAAATATTCAAAACATATACTATCATCTTCCCCAGGCTTTTATTTCAGTGGTATATGATGCATATACATTACAGTGCATTCATCAGCAAAATATAGTTAGTGAACTTTTAGCAGGTAGACACTGACAACAATCAGATATTGGCTTTAAAATATGTTGATATACTTTTATTTTGTGGTCATTTTAAAAAAATCTTCAAGTTGGAGAATATATCCTATATAAGATCAGGTACTTCTGCAGTCAAACTTTTTACCTATATTCTTGGGTTTTCTATAACAGAGTTATCCCTTAGGCACATTGTATTGGTTTTAAACATGTCAAAGAGATGGATGAAAATAATATTATTATGTTTTCTAGGTTTCCAGATAAAACAAGAATTCTCAGTTAAATTTGGATCTCAGGAAATTAGCTTAGTGTTTTAATAGTGTAGTCATACTAAACAATTGGCTATTTATCTGACAGTCAAACTTAATTGAACCATTGTTTACTTGCTATTTTTACTTGCTAAATATTGTTAACTCTCCTCTTGCTTGACTATATATCATGTCTATCAACAATTCAACATGTATGAGGGCATGCTGTCTCTAATGCTTTTTGCCTCTCACAGAATATAAACAATATAGGGTAAGTTACAAAATTTTTGCTGATGCTAATATTTGAAATAACTGCCTATTTGGTGTTTGAGAGAAATCTACACTTCAGGAAAATAAGCAATAACACCCAGAAATGGCAAAAGCGTATTTTTATTTTGTGAACTGTGAATGGGGAAAAGGGAGAGAATGGAAAGAATAAGATCTGATCAAGTCTTTCTGACCTGGAGTTGCCTGGGTTGCTTAGAAAGACCATTATCATTAAAGAGAAAACACAAAATGTCAGAATCTAGGGATTGAGTCCTTTAAAGTTATTCTGTATCCCATTGAGTGGGGCATTTCACTCAGACTTACAAAGGCTGTTCCTTTTTGGCAGGAACAGCCTTTACATTGATATTTGAAGTGTGAGTCCAAATCTAGTAAGGCATTGTGGATGTTTTGCTCACTACATCTTCCCAGAGATTCCCTCCAACAGATGTCAGTAAGGAAAGCATGATAAAGCGGGATAGCTACTGGTCACAGAATGTGCAAGGCCCTTGTATTGTTTATTTTAAGGATAAAGACACTGGCTTTAGAATTTGCTCAAACTTTTGCTTAAAATAAGCATCAGCATTGTAGGATGATCATGAAAAGGTAACACCAGAGTGAATAATTTCCTAAGTGGAAAGATGTAAGTAGTAGATGATGTGAATAGTAGGGTAGAGAAGAGTAGAAAAATTAAAATTAGAGTCATTCCCAGAGAAAGGATTAATGAGGCTAATGAGAGAGTCTCATGAAATAACAGCTATATCGATTACAAAACAAAGTGGGAAAATGAATAAAAGAATCAGCAATTTCAGTGTCATGATCAAAAGTTCATCCCACACACTTCTAAGGCCGAGTTGATAAGTAATGAGTTTACAACAAAAGACATTACAGTTACATATTATCCATAAGAGATCTAGGAAAACAGAAGGACATGGAAAGGTAACAGCCAGAAAATAATATAGCCAGTTGCTTAGTTATTTCCTTATTGCTGTGACAAAATACAATAACCAAGGCAACCTGTAAAATAAGGCCTTTAATTTTCCTTAAGGTAGACATAGAGTGCATTGGGATTACTACAAGGGTTTTGACACCTCAAAGTCTATCTCCAGGGACACACCTTCCCCAGCAAGCTTCCTCCTAATTCTTGTGCTGGGGATCAAGTATTCAAATATACAAGCCTATGGAGGCCATTCCCACCACGTCAAGCTAAATCCCAACTAAGTGAAAACAACAAAATAAATTGTAATAGGAAACGGGAACATTTTGAATGGTGAATAATAAGGAAATCTGCATTAAAACTGAAAACTATACAACTGAAATGTAGAAAAGAAAATTTGTTAAATACATTTTTCAGGAAACAAAAATGTTTAAAAATTTAAACTTAAAAATTTATTTTTAAAAAAATAAAAATTTCATTGAAGATGACAAAAATAAACTATCGAACAAATTCAAACAAGTGAAAAAGGATATGAGCTGGGCGTGGTAGCACATACCTCTAATCCCAGCTCTTGGGAGGCAGAGGCAGGCAGCCTCTGTTCGATGCCAGCCTGGTCTACAGAGTGAGTCCAGGACAGCCAAGGCTACACAGAGAAACCCTGTAAAAAGGAAATAATGTAGTCAAGGAAAGACACATTAAATGAAAACAAAGTGATTAACAAAAAAGTAAATAATACGAACAAACCAAGAATAAAGTTAGAAATGGTTACTGGTATGCATTTTAGAATAAAGAATGGCATTATCAAAAGTGTGCTGATAAAATGAAAACCTAGAGAAATGTTTAAATAGACAGTAGTTATTCTTTTCACTAATCTGAACATTTACTGGGACTTCTGGGTTTCTATCATGAATAGTCACAAACTGGGTTTCTTCTGGAGCAGCTCTTGGGCAGAGAACCGGAGTGCCACACCTTTCACCACAGCGGCGAGCCACACCTATCACCTAGGCCCAGACTCTACAACCCGCTGTCTACCCTCGGCCACCCCCTGAGTCACAAGGCTGCAGGATGCCCATTGGGAGCTCACGTGACTCAGTCTGGGCATTCACAGCCTCAGCCATGCGGGTAGTTGGTGAGAGGTACTCTCCCTGGCACAGCTTGGCAGCCTCCTCCTGTGCACGTGGCCTCAGGCTCTGCAGCTGGCCATCCTGGAGTCACAAAGGGCGCGAGCAGGCCTAGAGCTCGCTGCCATCTTGGTCCCTGGTGGTGTTCCCAGGGGCCTGGTCTGCGCTGAGGTGGTTGGTAAGTTCAGGCGCTGCTAACATTCATCCTGCTCTAGGTTCTGTGCCTTGCCTCCTCTCTCTTTCTCTGCCCTGACCTTGCCGTGCCTTTTAGCTTCCGGGGCAACGGCCTTCTACAGCCCTGAGATGTCCGGAATCCCCGAAGGTCCTAACCCCTCCACCTCCAACGGTGGTTGCGCAGCCTCTCTCTGGGGCCCACTCCCCACCAGTCCTATTGTCTTGTCCTCTCTTGAGGTATGGGATCTAAGGACGCGGGGAGAAGGAGGGTATGAAATGCCGTTTGAAGTTTTTTTGTTGTTTTTGAGTTATTTAATTGTAACTAATACACATTCCGAAAATGTTTTCTCCCCCCCCCCACCCCGGAATTAAATCTAATAGACAAGCCCTTTGCAGCATGTCTGCTCAACCAGAAAGTAAAATGAGACAGCCTTTGGCTTTTTCAGTTCCATGCCATAGTTTAATGTTTAATGCACCCTTCTCTCTTTGCATTCAAACGGGTTTTCCGGTCTAGGATGGTATTTTACTATACTGTGTACATTGACATGGTAGATGTTCCCCCAAACTAAATGAGATTTCAAAGTCTCTCCACTCCATCACTCAGTGAAAATATGTTCAACATATATGCGCGCGCGCGCACACACACACACACACACACACACACACACACACATATATATATTTAGTAATTAGAATAAAACAGACTGTCACTTTTCAGCTAGCCTACCACTAATAAACAGTCAGGTTGGGTCTGTCATCTCACGTGGACGCGATTTGCCACTTTACTAGAATGTAACTGAGCCACAGCAAACTGCACGTATTTGACGTGCAAAATTTTATGACACTTGAAAACATGTGCACATCCATGAAACTGGTGTAATCAACCGAATAATAAGCATATCCCCTAAACCAGGTTTCCTTTGCTGAGACACCATCCTACACACCCTTCTGCTAGGCAGCTACTGGAAGCTGTTTTTTAGGGAAGTTTGATTTTTTTTTTAATTTTTTTGTGCTTTTGTGTGTTATCTCTCTGTTGCTTTCATTCAGCATGTTTTCAGAGGCATTCGTGCTTTGGTATACACAACATTGCTCTTTCATTGTTATGTATCACAGAATGCCAACTGTTCCTCCGCTGCGTGCTTCTCCTGCTGTTTTGAATGACATCTGTATTATTCTCGTTTTCGACATTTGTATTACTCTCATTTTTGGCTTTTACAAATCTACCACAGTCTCTTTACATGCTTTTCATCCCTGCGAATATTTTTTTATACGTAGGAGTGAATTGGCTGAGCCAAAGGAATATATGTATGTGTGCGTGTGTCTATCTTTTAAAAATAAAACTATCAAACTTTGCACGGTTACAGCATTTAATGACCGTGCACAGTCAATAATGTTTCCAGTTACTATTCCATACCATCACCTGTGCTCGGCCTCATTACCCTTTAATTGCAACCATTCTACAGGGTGTGGAATATCACTGTGCTGGGATTTAATTTGCATATGCCTATAGAAGTGAACATTGAGCATTCTTCCTATGCATCAGTTTTCAGTTTGTGTGTATATATATGAATTAATACATACATATATACACACACCCATATATGTATATATACACATACACACACATACAGAAAAGCCTGCCTCAAAAAAGAGTCCACCACCTCCACGTGTGTGCCCACGTGCAGGCTTGTCTTTTTCGCAGCAGGCTTTTCTGTATCCCAGGCTGGCCTTGAGTTTGCTACGGGCCAAGGATGACCTTTCCTCTGATCCCCCTACCCTAACCTTCCAGAAGCTGGGATTACAGATATGTGCCACCATGTTGGGTTTATGCCGTAAAGGGGCTTGAACTCAGCGACTTCTGCATGCTAGGCATGCACACTACACTCTTAGCCTTGTCTATCTTTTGTAATATAACTGCTTAAAATGTCATCTGTTTGGCTATACTATTTATTTTTATTTTTGTACTCTTGCCCAGTGAAAATTGGTTTTTATTCTTTATTTTAATGGCTGTGGAGTCTTTAATTCTTTTTTAGTTTCTTATTATCATACATTTATTGTAGAAAATGTAAGCTTAATTGTGACATTTGCCTGCATAAATATCACATGTATTGGTCCTAACTGCCCTTCTGTCACTGTCAATGTTTCTCTCCATTGTTACCGGTCTGCTTCCTCTCCCTGAATCATCCCTTTCTGCTTTCTTGTTGTTTTTTTAAATTTAGATGGTATATATGAGAGAAAATATGCAATGATTTTCTGAGTCTGGCATATTTCCCTTAACATAATAATTTTCAGTTCTATCCATTTTCCTCCATGTAACACAATTTCATTTTCTTTATGGGTGAATAAAACTCCATTATGTACGTGTACCACACTTTCCTCGCACATTTGTGTATTGGACCCGTAGGCTGATTCCACATCTTGGTTGTTCACATAATGGAGCAATAACTGCAAACATGTGAATATCCATGTGGGATACTGACTTAGATTCCTTCGTGTAGACACATACCAGGAGTAGTAGAGCTGTGTCGGGTGCAGCCCTTTAGTTAAGAGTCTGTGGTGTAATAGTGGCTGTAACAATGCCTTCTCCAGAGGAGTATGAATGAATGTGGGGACTCCTGCCCTCTGACACCACGGTATTGCTTGTTCGGGTTTCCTGATAAATGTCCTTCTTTTTTTTTTTTTAATTTTATTTTTTTCTTATCAGTTACATATTGTTAACTCTGTATCCCAGCCGTGTCCCGATCCCTCATTCCCTCCCAGTCCCTCTCTCCCTCCCTCATCTCCACCGTGCCCCTTGCCAAGTCCACTGATGGGGGGGACCTCCTCCCCATTCATCTGATCCTGTTTTATCAGGTATCTTCAGGACTGGCTGCAAAGCTCTCCTCTGTGGCCTAACAGGACTGCTCCTCCCTTGGGGGGTGGGGAGGCCAAAGAGCCAGTCATTGAGTTCCTGTTAGAAATAGTGCTTGTTCCCCTCACTATGGGAAACCAATTGATTACTGAGCTACCACCGGCTACATCTGAGCAGGGGTTCTAGGTTACATTCATACATGGTCCTTGGTTGCATGTCAGTCTCAGAAAAGACCCTGTGCCCAGATATATTTGGTCCTTGTGGAGCTCCTATCCTTTCCTCATCAGACTAACTCCCCTTCTTTCTTATGATTCCCTGTACTCTGCCAAAGGTTTGGTCATGTGTCTTTGCTTTGAAAACACTGCTAGGTAGAGTCTTTCAGATGCCTTCAGTAGACTCCTGTCAATGTTCAATGCGCATCCCCTCTGTCTTTCAACACGAGAATTGATAATCTTCCTTCTGACTGGGTCTAGATAGAGTTGAAACGTAGTTTGGATTTGCATTTACTCCATAGCTAAGAATCTTGAAAATAGCCATGTATATTTCTCTTTTTAATTCCTATACAGTACATGTTTGGTAAGTTTGTACTGATACATTCTCATGTTACAAAGGCAATTATGAGGAGTTTTCTCTCTCATATTTGTATCATATGAACAGGGGCAGAAACATACAGTAAAAATATTTTGTCCTTTGGTAAACAATGTAAAGAGCAAAATAAAACCTTTATACAGGGAAGGAAACATTGAAGTGGTCCTACTTTAGTTTTTTTTTTTTTCTTCTGAAAACAAAGAGCAGGTGAAAATCTAAGATGAATGTGTCTCTGTCTCCTGTTGTCTTGATGCAGGTCCTTCCTTGACGCTCTGTGTTTGGTCCTCTCACTGTCCCAGCTGCAGATGGTCTCATCCTGATACATATTTGCTTGCTCCAACACTGCATACTCTTTAGCAGGCTGGATGGGCACCTGTGTGTGTATGCCTCTCCCATTTTCCTTGAATTCTAGACCTTTTGAATTCCATTTGTTTAGGGATTCTAGTTGATCCCATACATTTCTTCCAATGCTCCATTTTTTTGATCCCATACATTTCTTCCAATGCTCCATTTTTTTTTTTTTTACAATTGTTAGTTTATTGACTACATCACTATGTTACAAAGTGACATGAACCTGCCCGTGTATAAAAAAGGTCTAGGTGGGTGGGATTGGGAGGGAGTGAGGGAGCGGGATACAGCTGGGATACAGAGTTAATAAAATGTAACTAATAATAAAAATAAAGATAAGATGAAAAAAAGGTCTAGGCAATAAAGTCCATATTAACAATCTATTCTCAATAAAACACTAGCACTACTGAAAGCACTCCTGCTTTCATTTTTTAAAATTTTAATTATTTTTTTAATTTTTTACAGTTTATTCACTTTGTATCCCAGCTGTAGCCCCCTCCCTGTTGCCCTCCGAAACCCGCCCTCCTTCTCTCTTCTCCTCCCATGCCCCTCCCCTAGTCCACTGATAAGGGAGGTCCTCCTCCCCTTCCATCTGACCATAGCCTATCAGGTCTCTTCAGGACTGCTTGCCAATGCTTCATTTTTAACCTGTCCTTCTAGTTCTCTCCTGGTCCTGTCTTTGTTCCTCAACTGTGTGTTCCTGTGAGTTGTGTTTCTGCCTTTGCCTGGAGCTTCCCTTTGGTTTTCCTGGCACCATCTACACATTTTATTTCACTGTGATTTGAGCAAAGGATCTTTCTACCTTCCATACAAGTCTAGTCCTCAAAGTCACCCCCAAATTTCAGGAAGCATTCATGCATTTTTTTTTCCTTTTTTTGCTAGAGACTTCATTGTAGGCTCTTTTTGCCTACTTTTGGTCTTCTTGTATAGATCATAACTTGCTTCCAGTTTATTTTGCTTTCTTTCAGTATATCTGGTAACATAGTCCTTCCTTAAAAAAATAAAATAAAAAGCACCATCAGATACATGTCTTTGTATTTGTGTCCAGGGATATCTGCCACTGCCTTGGGAGAGTAAATGCTACCCAATGCAGCAAATACTGATTGCTTAAATGCTTTATAAGATGCTGTTCTCATCCGGACCTTAGTACTGACCCTCGTTATCCCACCGTTCTTGTATACCGCCAACAGTGCTCCAGCTGGGGAAGCTTTTATGTGAAAGGTTTATTTACATTAAAGCAGACCATTTAAGCACTGCTTTTATGTTCATCAGCCACTCGAAGTTGCTTGGAGATCTACTGTTTGATCTTTGCGTATTTCCCGGAGTTCTACAATAGATTGGCCTGTGATAAGAAGTGAGGATTTCTTTTCCCCCTTTGCATGTGACTGTCCAATTGTTTTAGCATCCTTTAAAAAATATTTATACTTATAATTTTTATTTTCTGAGTTAAGGGTATAACCCAGGGCCTTGTACTTGCTAGGCAAGTACTCTACCACCAAGGCATATCCCCAGTCCCTCTGGCTGGGCTTGATGGTTACAAATCTCTTTCTCCTTGATGGACCTTATGCATGTAGTTATTATTTCTGGATTTCCTCATCTGTTTACATGACTAAACATTGCCTCGTCTGTACCACTTCAAGTGGAGACCCCCCAGGATCTGTTCTTTCTTAAGAGTTGTATTGGTGTGTTTAAACTGTAATGTTCTTCATACGAAGTAGAACTGCCACTCTAATTTTTGGTAAAGAGCATACCAGAGTATTGGTTATGTTTGCATCAGTTCTACCAGCAGACCTGGCCGTGACACATGTGATAAGTTAGCATCAGCGATATCCCCCCCCCCCCCCCGACGAGGCCATCTTTGACTACTGGTGACTATGTTTCTAGCTTCATCTTCAGGATGTCTCCTCAGGCTGCATTAGCAGTAAAACGTGACACATTTTAATCAAAAGACACATTTTACTATCTAATAGATACTTTAAGTTTACAGGATGAAAATAGCACTTTATTCCCCTACATGGACCCCCAAGAGTTTTTTCTTTCTATATCCTTACTTAATCTGGATGCAGTCAGTTGCAGTTTTGATATACAATAGAAGAAAGAGGCATAATAACTTTTTAAATTTATGCTTCTTAGGCTTCTGAATTGTTTTTTTTTTTTTTTTTTAGTTTTTATTGCATGCTACATTTTTTAAGGTAGCCTGTCACTTATTCATGAGAAACTCTCCTTTTGTAGGCGTATATACACTCACCTTTTCCTTTATAGATTTGGTTTCTGTTTTGTTCCTGATCGCCCATCTTCCTTGGAAGTGTTGCGGATGTTTTCCTAAGTTTCCCTATTTCAACATTCTGAAGACAGTTTTTGTTTTAGGATGGTTTTTCAGTGTTAGAGAAAAGCTATATGATTGTTTATAGAAAAAATTAGGAACTAGAGAATTCTAAAAGAAATAACTGTTAAGTATAATCCATGGGAAATGAATGGATACATGTTCTTTTAAAAAATTGCAACCACCTCAAGCATTTGAAGATAACAATGTAATCTGTCCCATAACCTCATCGTCCAGGTGGACATGATTTTGTATGGATGTATGGTTTTGGCTTTCTTGGTGATGCATCTAGATGTAAAATTGCCGTTTAAGTGTTTTAGGGCTGTCTAATTGTTTCCAAATTGCAAGATTTAGTTCAGAGTGACTTCAGGTTTGTGGGCAGAGTTCACCAGAGTTAGCCCACAGCTGAAAAAGGAAGCACTGATAAGCTGATCCTATTGGCCATGGTTTTCCTTGTATTTGGAACTTTCTTCTTCATCCTCTTCCTCTTCTTCCTGATAATTATGTGGTTCATATAGCATAGTAGTGGGAAAAACTGGAGGTGGTAATAGAGTGGGGGTGAAAATCAGAAAACCTGGGCTGATGCTTCTGAACCTCTTGACCTTCAGTTTTGTGGCCTGAACAATGAAAAAAAAAAGTATTGTAAAAAATAAGTTAAACTAATGTACATAAACATGTTTAAATATGTAAAATATTATAAGTGTGAAGGACAGCATCTTTAAGCTATTTAATGAAGTCCATAAAAAGCAAAATGAGAATAGGTTTTAACCTATGCCCTTCAATACAGTAGACACTTGGGGGCTCTAGGTGCATACACTCAGCAAGTTCTTGAAGTGTGATTGGCCTAAACTGAGACAGGAATATATGTCTATGGTTTGATTTGAATACTTATTATGATTTGAATACTTACAATTAAAAAAAAATACTATGATTTCTTTGTTTTTAATTGCTGAGTGGTATTCCATTGTGTAAATGTATGACAATTTCTGTATCCATTCCTCAATTGAGGGACATCTGGGTTGTTTCCAGCTTCTGGCTATTATAAATAAAGCTGCTATGAACATGTTTGAGCAAATGTCTTTGTTGTATACTTGAGCATCTTTTGGATATATGCCTCGGAGTGATATAGTTGGGTCTTGAGGTAGCACTATTCCTAATTTTCTGAGAAAGTGCCAGATTGATTTCCAGAGTAGTTGTACACATTTACACTCCCATCAGCAATGGAGGAGGGTTCCCCTTTCTCCACAACCTCTCCAGCATGTGTTTTCACTTGAGTTTTTAATCTTAGCCATTCTGATGGGTATAACATGAAATCTCAGGGTCGTTTGGTTGCAAATGGTGGGACTAGAAAAGATCATCCTGAGTGAGGTATCCTAGAAGCAGAAAGACACACATAGTATATACTGAGTTATAAGTGGAGATTACACATATAATACAGGATAAACATACAAAAATCTGTCCACCTAAAGAAGCTAAGCAAGAAGGCGGACGCTGGGTAAGATGATCAATCCTCACTCAGAAAGGCAAACAGAATGGACATCAGAAGAGGGAGAAAACAGGGAAAAAGACAGGAATCTACCACAGAGGGTCTCTGAAAGACTCTACCCAGTAGGGTATCAAAACAGATGCTGAGACTCATAGCTAAACTTTGGGCAGAGTGCAGGAAATCTTATGAAAGAAGGGAGAGATAGAAAGAACTGGAGGGGACGGGAGCTCCATAAGGAGAGCAACAGATCAAAAAAATTCTGGGCCCAGGGTTCTTTTCTGAGACTGATACTCCAACTAAGGATCGTGCATGGAGATAACCTAGAAGCCCTGCACAGCTGTAGCCCATGGCAGCTCAGTCTCCAAGAGGGAACCCTAGTAAGGGGAACAGGGACTGTCTCTGACATGAACTCAATGTCTGCCTCTTTGATCACCTCCCCCTGAAAGGGGAGCAGCCTTACCAGGCCACAGAGGAAGACAATACAGCCAGCTCTAATGAGATGTGATAGGCTAGGGTCTCAGTAGACTGGGGAAGGGGTATGAGAAGAGAAGAGGGAGGGAAAGTAGGACTGGGAGGGAACAAGGAAGGAGGCTACAGCTGGGATACAACGTGAATACATTTTAATAAAAAAAGAAAAAATACTATGAATTTGAATTTAATTAAAAAGCATAGATGCAATTAACTTTTTAAAACCAAAATATTCAGTTGTATACTAAGTTTTAAAGTAAAGGAGGACACAAGTCCATCTGAAGAACTGTTAGACTCCTTTGTATGTTTTGTTTGCATCTTCCTGTGCTGATTGTCACATAATTGTAGAAGGAGATGGACAATTAGAGATGTATAAACTTGATGTTTTCAACACTGTGCTATGGGATGCAATAAGATGTGTTATGTGAACTTGTGTTCATTAGAATGATTGTATCCCCATTTGGCGATTTTACAATTAAATTTTATAAACTTGAGGTTATTAGAATACCAATCAATCAATTTTATAGATCTCTATCTATTTTTATCTTTAATGACGTTTTTGCTGAAACATTTGAAAAGTCCTAATTTAATTGAACCTCTCATTTTATAGTTTTAATGTTTGAGTAGAAGCAAAAACAAGTTTGTCAAATTCCACACTTCAAGTTCGGGTGAAAGGTGACGTCTGAATCATGTTAACAATTTACTTCCTATAGAATAGTGAGTGATGACTCCCCGGACTCTTACAGGGAGAGAGGGTTGGATCTAGAGTGTCTTAAATTTAGTGTCTTAAATTATGCTTTGAAATGACCCAGCTGTTCATTGTACAAAATAATTGATTTGTGTTTGCATTCCTAGCTTACATATTTTTCCTGAATGTTCTCTAAATTTTAGTTGGTCCGTAGATGCAGGAAGGTGTGGCTTTGTCCATGACACAGAAACTTTCTTTATGATCCCATTGAGCAAGCTTTGGGCAGCCAGGTGTAGGAGGCTGATTGACACCCACAGGATACATTTGTTTTTACACAATTAAGAATTTATTAAAAAAAAATTATTCCACAATGTAGGTCTTTGTTGAGCAACTTTATTCGAGAATTCATCTACAAACCGCATTGTCACATCCCTATGTGATACATCTCCTAGGCTGTCTTTTATGGATTCCTGTTGCCCTCTGGAAACCATTAGCTATTGCCCATGAATCTTCATGTATTTTTAACCTTTTCTTCAGATAAAGTACATGTAACAGTATGTCTGTCTACTATGAAGATTTTCCTTGATTTCTTAGGGAAACTTACCACACAGTTGGAGGATAATTCCTCACCAATTTATTTTGGGGAATTACTGGCTTTAGATGAGAGCCGTGGGTAAGCCAGACTTAGATTCTTTTTCCCCCCCCCCCCCGTTATGAAGCAAGTTTGTAAGAATACTTGGATCGTCTGAAGGAATAAAAATGGGCTGGAGGGTTAGGATTCTAGTGTTATAAGAACTAGTTCATACTACATCCTTGTGTCTTTGGGCTTGGATTGGCTAATACCATTCTCGATATTTACATTTGACAAAGGCATTCTGCTGGGTTCCCTTTAAATACTAAGAAAATCTGCCGTGCTGTTCAAAGTATGGAATGTCCAGTGACTGGACCTGCCAATTGAGGACCAAGCCATGATATTACTATTATAATAATATTTGGCACATGTGCCACTTTGGGGTATACTTCAACTCCAAACTACAGCACTGAGAGTATATTAAACTTTCTGCATCCTTTCTTTAATTTTAGAATCCCCTAAATCCGGAGATCAAAATAGAAACAAAGCTATTTCTCATAGCTAAAGATTTTTCTTTCTGTTTGTGGCTGGCCCACCAGGGTTAGTTTTGCCCAGGCTTCCCTGACTTTCCAGGATTGTCCTACCCTAGTGGCATGCAGACCTCAGCTTATTACCCCCACCAAACCTTGGGACTACATATTGGTAGTGTCTAAGAATCACAAGTTAACACAAGAGAAAGAATGCAAACTTTGCCTCTTTTCTGATTTGCATTTGCCTGTTTTCTTCTCTCATCCCTTTGAATTGTTGCTTATTAGAAGCACCCTAGGCAGATTGTTTTTTTTTTTTTTTTCCTAGGCAGAGAATGAGGTCACTGGTGAATCTGCTTTTCTTTTTCTGTTATGCCACATCTACTGTATACTAGAAATTTGCTAAGTTTTCAGGGAAGTAAGGATTACCTCTGTATGTTCCAATAATGCGCTACACTATCCTATCTTGTCATTTCAGTGAAATTTGTCTAATGTGTAATGGACAGTGTTTATCTCAGCAACATCTTGTTTATGTCAACAGCATCTTGCCTAGTGCATACAGTTTTTGCCAACATGTCTGACATGATAAGCAAAACAAAACACAACAAAATGTAAGGGCTGGTGAGACGGCTCAGTGAATAAGGACACATGCCACCAAGCCTCATGATGTGAGTTTGATGTCCAGAGCTTACATGGTAGAAGGAGAGACCAAGTCCCATAGGTTGAACTCTGAGTTCCATTCAAATACCTTGTCATGTGGGTCTCACCGCCCCCCAACAAATAAATGTAAAAACAAATACAGTGTTACTGATCTACTTCAATTTACATAAGCTTTTTATATAATATCGATATAGCCACCCATCAGAAGCTAATTTGTACATGTTTGTTTTCTTTCTAGAAAATGGAGTCTACATCATTATTGCCAACATTTTTAGATGCAGATCTGACAGTTTTACGTATTGAGTGTCTTCCCAAGGATATTCTTGTGAAATTTCAAGGCAAAAATAATTGTGTGTGTCAGTTTGACTATCACATATTGCAGAGGGAAATACAGTATATCCCCAAAGTGAAGGACAATGTGGGCATTGATGAGTTTTGCCTGGTGGAGGAAAGAGCGACTGGAGAGTGGCAGAGAGGAAGAGTTGTGGGAAAGAAGAATGAAGTGTACACAGTGCTTCTCATTGACCGGGGAGAAGAGCTGAGGGTGGATGGTACTCGCGTAGCCTCCGCTTGCAAAAAGTTATTTGAACTCCCGCCCAGAGTCATATTTGGCATCTTTGCCAACATACTCCCAGTTGGAGAGAAATGGTCTCCCAAAGCTTTGAATTATTTCAAGTCACTGGTAGGAATACAGCTGAAAGGCAATATGCAAACTATTTTGCCTCTTCAAATGATTCTGCTTGAGGCACCCAAAGTTATATCTGGGGTTCTTGAATTACAGTTAGGAAGATTTGTCGATAGGGATACATTTCGTCTCATTGTGGAAATCTTAAAGGAAATCCCCCAGCCCATGCCAGACTTACTACAACACACAAGACCCGAGACATCATTAAGTAGCAATAGAACTTTGCTTGATGTTCAGTATGTCCTAGATAATTTCCAGCCATCTTTACCAGTGGGAGGTTTAGACAGCATCAAAGTGTCCTGTGCACTGAGCCCCAGTAAATTTTATTGTCAACTGCTTAAGCGGATTCCAGAGCTAGAAGACTTGACAGACTGTATGAGTGTGCATTACAACAAAGCTGGTCAAGAGACTAGCCCCACTTGTGATAATTTTGGACTCCTGTGTGTTGCTAAAGCGACAAATGGACAGTGGCAAAGAGGAATTCTCCAGCAGCTCCTGCCTGATAATCAAGTGAAAATTTGGTTCATGGATTATGGCAGCACTGAGTCTATACCCTCCATTCACGTGAAGAAACTGAAACAGGATTTTCTTTTTGCACCGTTGTTTTCATTTCCATGCTCTCTGACATATTTACACAGTCCAGACCAAGAAGTAAGAAAACAGCAACTTACTGTGTTTAAGCAAGCCCTCTTAGGACACATAGTAAATGCCCACATTGACTGGTTCAGTGAGGATGAACGCTTGTATTATGTGACTTTGCAGTCTCAAGAATCTGCAGTTAATTCTAAGTGCCTGCCTAGGACGAGGGGCACACAAATACGTTGTTCTGCATTTGAGTCAACCATTTCCAATGCTTTGAGTGAGGCAGGTGCTTTTGAGACAGACAGCTTTGCAGTTGATAGTTTTATTGGAAATGTTGAGCCCTCAGTGGGTGGACTAAATGAAAAGGATGACTTAAAAGCAGGTTTTCCTATTAGAACTGTCAAAATGGAGACAGAAGCTACCTACATAGCATTTGTAGTGAATGTATTGAACCCATCAAGTTTCTGGGTACGCATTAACAAACATCAGAACGAATTTCAAGACATAATGAAAACTATAAATAAGTTTTATAATGCGCCTGAAAATGGTGAACTAACTCTGAGAAACCCTAAACCTGGACTATTCTGCTGTGCCAGATATAGCAAGGATAGATGTTTCTACCGAGCCATCATCACTGACATGAATTATTATCAGGTTAATGTTTACCTCTTGGATTATGGGAATACTGACTCCATACCATTTTTTGATGCAAAAATTTTGCTTCCAGAATTTTGTGAGTTGCCTCCCTTAGCCATACACTGTTCACTTGCAAACATATCTCCAGTCACAGATGTATGGATAAAGGCAGCAACAGATTATTTTAAAAAAATCGTTTCAAACAAAGCAATTTTGCTTCAGGTTATAGCAAAAAGAGACAACAAGTACATGGTGAATATTCAGAATATTGAAGCCCCTGACAATAGCGATGTTGTCTCTCTAATGCTACAAGCCGGATATGCTGGATATGCCAGATCTGCAGAGGTAGCATCAGATTCCCCCAGATCTAGAAGAGACTGTTCAGTGCTAAAGTTAAAATCTAAAGATTTATTTCATGGTAAAAATATTGTGGTCTCTGTCCCTGTCAAAAGACCTAAGCCTGAGAAGACTCATTCCAGTAAGCTGAAAGAAAACATCTCATCTTTTTGCAGGTTCCTGGATTTAAATTTTTCTTTCAACTTATTTTTTGAACCCAACTCATCACCACCTTATAAGGAATATGTGTTCAAACCAGGAAAACTTCTCAAAGTCAACTGTTCTTATTGCCATGGCCCAGGTGATTTTTCATGCCAGCTTCAGTGTAAGTTAGAAGATTTAAAATTACTGATGGAACAAATTCAAGATTATTATAGCATCCACCCAGAGCCGTATCAGACTGGGAAGGTGGCTTGTGTTGCTAAGCATTCCAGAGACGGGAGGTGGTACAGGGCTGCCATCTTGACTCAAGCATCAGAACAAGAAGTTGAACTTATATTTGTTGACTACGGCAACCAAGAGCGAGTTTTCATTAAAGACCTCTGTGCTATCAACCCGCATTTTCTTGCTTTGGAAGCCCAGGCTTTCAGATGTTGTCTCAACTATTTAGTTGAGCCCATTACTTGTAAACTACTAGACTGGCCAGAAGAAGCATCCAGAGACTTTAAAAATTTCATTTCTTCATGTGGAGGCTTACTCACCTGTATCGTGTATGCCTTAGTTCTCATACACCCTAGATGCTTATACAACTTGGTGGATTTACAATCATCACTTACCAGTGCAAGTGAATTTCTCCTTCATCGTGGCTCCACCCACTACAGTGTTTTATCAAGACCACTCCCATTTTCAGTTAGTCTTTACAGTTACTATTACTCTTCCTTTGATATAAAGATTGGAAGTGAAGAAGATGTGTATATATCTCATGTGTATAGTCCCAAAAAGTTCTTTTGCCAGCTTTGTAGAAACAGTAAAGACTTAGAGATGTTGGAGACAAAAATCACAGAGATGATTAGCCTCAAAATGTGTTCAAAGTATGAGTGGAACAGAATGAGACTGTGCATCTCTAAATACATAGAGGATGGGCTATCGTACAGAGCTTTGGTAAAGCCAACAGAGTCGTCTTCTGGCCCTTGTGTTTATTTCGTGGACTATGGGAATGAACAATTTGTAGAAGAAAATATGCTCTGTGCCATTTCTGATCAGTTTCCAGAGCTGCTGTTTACACCCATGCAAGCGATTCAATGTTTTCTGTCAGATCTTCGAGATATCGATATTCCAGGAGAAATCAATAGATGGTTTGAAGACAATTTCTTAGGGAAACCATTAAAGGCTGTAATACTGTCTAGGGAATCAGATGGGCAGCTTGGTATAGACTTATATGATGGGTATCAACATATAAATCAGACAATAAAATTGCTACTTAATGTTTATGGAGAAAAACATTCTGAACAAGCATGGCATGCAGAAAAGAATCAGAGGTTAAATCAGGCGTCCCCTCTTCCTTTGAAAGAAAGCACGGAAAGTAACTGTTGCCACGGTACCATAAATAAAACTAGCCTCAGAACACATTTTGTGAACAAAACAGATCAATTGATGCATCCCCAAAGCATATACACCAGGCGTTTGAAGCCATCCATTTGTTATAAAGTTAAACCCACTCCAAAAAGCAAACTGAAGAAGTCCTCGAAGGATGGATTCAAACATGTAAAATTTGCCCCTGGGTCTGTACACATTCTTAAAGACAGTGAAATGGGTCCCACGTCAGGAGAGATGGTAACAAAATTATTTACCAAAGACGTAAATCAATCAGCTTCTCAAAGCCTGTGCATCCTTATTACACCTCCAATCACAAAGAGTCCTCAACCCCACGTCAGCCTGAGTACTCAGGTCAAAGGGTCAGTACCCATTATCCATCATCCAGCCAGTTTTCATGTTCCACTTGCTGGGAATAGAAATAAAGCAACGGAACTCACTGATGCTCTAAATGAAAGGACAAGTAGCCAGAAAACTCAGTACTGCCTGAGCCCTCTGGTGAGAGATCATGTAGAACACTCTAATGACCATGCCATGTCCAGAGATGTTTCTAAGAAAGTGTTGCCTGAAGGGTCCTTTGAAGTGGAAGTTTTTGATCATGGTAATACTGCCATAGTAAATGGAGCTAAAGTTTATTCAATTAACTGGGAACTCTTAACTATCCCTCAGCTGGGAATTTATTCTTTTCTTCATAGGATAAGGTGGAATGGGCCCATTGAAATATGTAAAAGCAAAATTGCAGATTATTTTGCGTTGGCAGTAACTAACAGAACAGTTTCTTGTGAATTTTTGAAGATGCATGATCAGAAGTGGGAAGTAAATATAACCTGTTGCGATAAGTGTGTCATCAAGAAATGTCTGAGGTGGTCACCACGTCCGAAACGACAGAAGGCAGCCTTGCAGACGCCTCAGCTCTCCTCTCACAAAGTTAGCATCCATGAAGACAATGACGGGAAGACAGGAGGAGTAAACACGTGTGAAGGTGCCATTCTCTTCCAACCATTCTTCCAAAAGCTGGTTGAAACTCCTTTTGAACTTTTAAGACATGGACACCTTGAAAAAGATGAAATGTTTTACGTTCCACAGAATGGGCAATTTCATGCGACGGTACCAACAAATCAGAAAGCATTAGATTTAGCACTATTAATTACCAATGAAAAGAAAAATCCCTGTTTATTATCAGTGGATAGTATTAAAAGGGAGTTAGAATTTTTGGCAACATCTAAAAGATATTTAAAGTGGTCCCAGCCCCAAACAGAAGAGCAGAGGATGGGTGAGAAAGTACTTGCTTTTTTAATAGATCACGGACGGCACGAAGTAGTGCACATAAATAATACCAAGGTACATAGTGGTGAGATCATAAATATTCTAAGGCACGGTGTACCTCATAAATGGACTTGGTTTACACATTCTACCCTTGAGTTCATTGTGTGTTTATTTGCTCATTTGGAAATGAGCATCCTTTCCCTGAAATGTTTAGACCATGCTTGGGAAGTAAACATTTTGGTAGATGGCATGTTGCTTCTGGCATATTTAAATGTGGAAGAACAGAAACCACGGTCTTCAGGTACTGTTTTTGGTCTGGGCCCTGACACCCTTCTGTCTTCGTGTGCTACCCGGCCATTTGTTTGGGCACCACTCCAAAATGGTAGGTGGTATTGCGGCATCGCTATTGCTGTCCACGACCCCTTAGACTTCTGTGTGCAGTTAGAGGATTTCTTTGATACAATGAAATACCTCTTTACCTTGTTTTCAGACATGTCAGAGCCCTTGCAAGCGCTGCCTCTGGAGCTCCTGATTCCTGGTTCAAGTTGCTTGTTTAAAAGTGAGTTTGACGACCAGTGGAGCAGAGCAGAAATTTCTGAAGTTTCTGATCAATCTTTACATCTTGTTTTGATTGACTATGGACTTTCTGTTTATGTACCTAATTCAGAAGCAATAAATCTTAAATCTGTACCCGAAAAAATTATGAATTTGCCAAGGCTGAGCTATCCATGTAGCCTGTTTGGTGCCTTGCCTGTTACAGGGAATCTGTGGAATAATGAAGTCAGACAGTGTTTTCAAGATTTTCTGAGCAAACCAGGGCTAGTTTTTCGGTTTCGGGAGTATAGTCCTGCAGCAGTATCGGAAGTGGACGTCGTTCATGAGAACGACAGTGTAGCAGATGTGCTAGTGGCTTCCGGTCTTGCCGTGCATCCTAAGGATTCAGCCCACCCTGGTGGCATTCCTGCTAGCGGATCTAAGAAAGCCCGGCGTAAACCACAGAGCCATCCTGTCTGCCCACTGTTGGGCAAACACTGTTACAGAAAGGAAAGTATTAATTACAGCACCGACAAACAAAAGCTACAGAAGAAGCATACAAAGAGGAGGAATGTTTCTAGATGCCTCTTAAGGGAAAGCCGTGTTAGTGAAAAATTACATTCTGGAAATGTAAAACTGAGAAGAAGCGTCGTTGGTGGGAAACTTAACTTCCAAGGTACAAGTTTGTTTGAGATATATGCAGCAGATGCATCTGGAGGACCACCTGATTGTTTGCAGAACGCCACGGGCTGCTTTGAAAGCATTTGTGAAAACCTATCAACTGAAGGATTCCAGGAAAAGAGTTACACAATGGACCCCAAAGCAGTGGGTGTTAATGAAAAAATTTCAGTAGAACATTTGAAAAGTAAGTCACTGTTTTCAAAGGAGTTTCTATTTTTGAGTCTTTGTTTTTAATGGACTAAAATTGTTTGGAATAAAAATATCATATTACAGAAAAAAATTCTTACTAGAGAATCTGAATAGAGATAGGCACATGGTGTCTTGTGGCTGCAATCCTAGAACTAAACAGGCAGAGGCAAGCAGATCACCTGAGGCTAGCCCCAGCTGGACTGTGAGTCCCAGGGCAGCGGACACTGCATAGGAAAACCCTGTCTAACAAACAAACATGATAACTTGGTGGGTAAAATGTTGTTTTGCCACCTTTACCATTTCTGAATGGCAAATTTTTTAGATTTTAGTAAAGGGTAGCTATTTCCACAACCACACACATGCACACATATGTGACATTTTATGAAGGCTATCAAGAGCCTCGTACAACTCGGGAGGTTGTCGGAGTTCAGGTTGACAAATCTTTCTCTGGTTAGCTAGCTCTTAGGCTCCTTTTTGCAGAATCAATTTTCTAGGATTCACATTATTTTGTAACAGATAAATTATGTATCTAGGTACTTTTGAGTGTATTGCTAGCATATTGCTAAGTCAGTTAAATTTATTGAACAAACTAAAGTGTATTTTCTCTTAAAGCCATTAGACGTAAAATAGATTCTAAGATAGTACTAAGATTTTGCTATTGTCTGATTTTTCTTATTTGCATTTTATTAGCTTTTCTGTATGGATTATTTACTGTTGGTTTTATAGGCAATGATGTTCCTTCTTGATGAATGTTTGTTCAGACTTCTAAATAATGCTTATCACATATCTCAAATTATAACTCACATAATCACAGATTACACTCTTTCAGTGAGTAGAAATGTCTTGTGTTTACTGATACACAATTGTTGTAATGTATTTTATTTGAGTTCACATTTACAGTGATCACAGTTGTAAGGAGTGCTGTGAAACTGGACTCTTTTTCATCTAGCTTTTAAACCTTTCATTGTTAAACTAGTGCATGTGATTGTGGTAGCAGAGAGTGGTTTGCTATATTCCAGGCACTGTGTTAAAGAGTTATATATATTCTCTCACCGAACACTTACTGAAACACTGTGATGGAAGCTGGTATTAATGTTCAAGTGGGGACGCAACCTTCGCCCCCCACCCCAGTTTGCCTGAATTGCAAGTCACTTTATCCATGTTTGTTGTTTTGAAGCAAGGCTGGGGCTTAGTAGACAGGGTTTTAATATAGATTTACACATGGCTGTTAGAGAGATAGAGTGCTGGGGGTTAAAGGAAAGCATAGTAGTAGCAGGATGTGGTGGCACATGCCAGGATTTAGAAGGCAGAGCAAGGAGTTATATGTATGTTTGAGGTCATCCTGGTCTACTTGTTAACAGTCAGCCAGAGATACATACTGAGAATGTATCTCAAAAGATAAACAGAACAAGACAAAACATATCAGAACATATACTTCCAGGTTATGCCAAACACAATGGCATTTAACTGTCTTGCATATGATTCTGGCAGCAGCAAGAGACCCCAGCATTTTGGAGATGCCAATACCATAGGTGACCACCAGGAACAGTAGCCATGGAGTGGAGCTGGCCTGAGCTTAGAAGACAGGCTGTGTGTGGTGCAAAGGGCCTAGCCAGAAAAATGACTAATTAGAAAAGCCTGTGGGGCATTTTCTTTATTAGTGATTGATGAGGGAGGACTCAGCCTATTTTGTGTGGTGGTACCATCTCTAGGATGGTGGTCCTGCAGTCTTATACAAAAGCAGGATGAGCAAGCCATGGGAAGCATGCCAGTAAGCAGCACTCTTCCGTGACTTCTCCGTCAGTTCCTGCCACCAGGTTCCTGACCTGCTTGAGTTCTTGTCCTGACTTTTTTCAGTGATGAACAATGATGTAGAAATGTAAACCAAATAAACACTTTCCTCCTCAAATTGCTTTGGTTATGGTGTTTCATCACAGCAATGGTAACCCTAACTAGGACGATAGACCAAGAATTAAATTAAAATGTTTTTGGTTTAGAAAAGAATGTAGTGGCATATTTGTTTAAGTTTTTTTTTCAGTAAAGAAGTTATTTAAATAATTTATCACTTTTATTCTATGTGCATTGATATTTAGCTTACATGTTTGTCTGTGTGAGGGTGTCAGATCTTGGAGTTGCAGAGAGTTGTAAGCTGCCATGTGGGTGCTGGGAATTAAACCCAGGTCCTCTGGAAGAATGGTGGTACTCTTAGCCACTAAGCCAGCTCTCCAGTCCCATCAATAGAGAAGTTATGTAAGTGCACCATACAGGTTAAGGAGATGATAAACTGTAAAATTTGGTTAAAAAGATCAGTGGGATCAGTGGAACTGATATGTCACACAAGTAACAAGGTAGTCTAGGCACATGTCTTAGCTCTAACTATCAGTTATAATACTGAGATTTTGTTTTTATGTTCCCTTTTCAGTTTAATGTCTAGTTTCCTGTATATTTTACTTATTATTCTTTGAGAATTTCTCACATCTATACAGTGAACTCTGATCATTCTTGGTTGGCTGGGATGGATGGTTTCTTTACCTATAGGTCACTTTAGAGAGAGACAAAGACAGTGCTAGTGACTAAAGCTGAATGTCTGGGCCACTGGCTTGGAATTGTAGCAGCTTAGGAAGCTGAAGCAGGCATATCTAAAGCTTTAGCTTTGCTCAAGCTACAGAGTAAGTTCACGATTAACATAGGCAACTCAGTGAAACCTTGCCTCAAAATAAAAAGTGGAATAAAGAGCTATAGATATGGCTCTGTATTAGAGTGTATAATACTATGTTCATACCCTAGTACCACAGAAACAAGCAAAAACTCCAAACCAAACCAAACCAAACCAAACCAAACCAAACCAAACCAAACCAAACCAAACCAAACCAGGAACATTAAAAAACAGACAGACAAACATTCAAAACCCACATCAACTATTGCTCAATAAAGTGCCATACATCTAAAGGTTCAGTATTGAGAGCAATATTGAAGCACATGGTTTGCATTTATAGTCAAATGTGACTTATCAGTGCTGAGGAATGAATTACTAATATTTGGACTTATTTGCATACATAGGAGTATCTTTGTGCGTGGGCCTACTCATGAAAAACAGTCTGATAAACTAACTTCATTTCTTTTTACTTATTTTTTTAAATTTTATTTTTATTAATTACAGTTTATTCTCTTTGTATCCCAGCTGTAGCCCCCTCCCACATACCTTCTCACTCCCACTCTCCCTGCCTTTTTTTCTCCTATGCCCCTCCCCCAGTCCAATGATAGGGAGGGAATTTTATGAAAGAAGGGGAAGAAAGAAAGGCCTGGAGGGAATAGTAGCTCCGCAAGGAGAGCAGCAGAACCAAAAAATCTGGACACAGGGGTCTTTTCTGAGACTGATACTCCAGACAAGGACCATGCATGGAGATAACTTAGAATCCCTGCACAGAAGTCGCCCATGGCAGATCAGTGTCCAAGTGGGTGCCCTAGTAAGGGGAACAGGAGCTGTCTCTGACATGAACTAAGGGGCTGGCTCTTTGATCACCTCCACTTGAGGAGGGAGCAGCCTTGCCAGTCCACAGAGGAAGACAAAGAAGCCAGTCTTTTTACTTATTTTGAGTCAAGGTCTCAGTAAGTTGCCGGGCAGACAGACATTGAACCTGTTATCTCCCTGCCTCAGCTTCCCAAATAGCTGAGATTATAGGCCTGTGCCACCAGGTGCCACTTCAAAGTGCTTAAATGATGACCAAAGAGCAGTCAGAAATGTCCGTTTAACCTCCTGATCCCTGTACACCCCCTCCCCCAAGTCTCTTTGCCATTTTCATGAAGTGACTTGTTTTGTGACCCATTTAGTTTAAGCAGGGCCATCTATTTGCTACTGAGAGACTCAGGAAGTGTGAAACAAAAATAAGCACTTGCTTGGAAAACCACACGTGTTGATTTGCCTATAACATCTTTCACTGACCCTTAGGCTGAAAGTATTTTTAAACTTCTTCCCCCCCCCCCACCGTTTTTGTTTTTCAAAGAAATGACTTTCGTGTTCCTTATCTCCTGGTGCTTTTAGTACTAGACAAACCAAACATGAAATTATACTTCCCCAAATTAAACCCAAATATTGAAAGCTATTCATAGTGTTGAAGCAAATATAAGAAACTTGACTTTGTGGATTATAAATGTATGTACCTGCTATGGTTATAGTTTTCAAACAAAACAAAGTACAATGGTAAAGAAGAGGTTTATCCAGGTGGTAGTGGTGAATGCCTTTAATCTCATCCTTGAGAGGTGGAGGCAGGCAGATCTCCTTGACTTCAAGGCCAGCCTGGTCTATGGATCCAGTTCCAGGGCAGCTCACCCCCAAAAAGAACAGGTTTAATTTTAATAGAAAATTCCTGTACCCCTGTACAAATGGGTCCCTGCAGTTGTTACCTCCTGCCTTGGTCTAGGACAGAATGACTTTGCCTGAAAGGCTCAGTATTAAAATCTTCTGCTTATTAAATAAGTACACAGGGATTGGAGAGGTTGCTCAATGGTTAAGAGCACTTACTTCTCTTCTAGAGGACCAGGGTTTGGATCCCAGCCCACAATTACCTGGAACTCCAGCTCCAGGGGATCTGGCCCCCTCTTCTGGCCTATGTAAGTACCTGCACATATGTGCACACACAGAGACACATACACATACAGGAAAATAAGTTCTTTATAAAAAAATGTACACAGAGTTTTAACCCAGTACTTACCATCATAACAAAGCTTCCATTTTGAAGATGGAATTGTGATAATGAGCCATTTATGGTTCTAAATATATAGAATATAATGAAAGGAGCAGAATGTATGCATTTTCTCAACATGGAAATACATTAAATGATTATGGTAAGATGTTTTTAGTTGTTGCATGTAATGGAGGTGTGTAACTTGTTTATTTTTCTTTTCCTTTTACCTTTCATTTTTATGACTTTTAATCCCTTTCTTTCTTTCTTTCTTTCTTTCTTTCTTTCTTTCTTTCTTTCCTTTTCTTTTCTTTTTCTTTTCTTTTCTTTCTTTCTTCCTACTACTGGAGACTGCTCCTAGGGCTTTGCCTATTCAGTCAAGCAACTCTGTCAATGAGCTATGTGCCTCCTTTTGCTTTTTTGTTTGTCTTGAGACATCATCTCATTAATGGGCCCATGCTGGCCTCCAACTCATCCTTTAGTTTAGGACTTTGCTGAACTTACCATTTTCCTCTCTCAGCTCCACAAGTATCTTGTTGTCAGCTACTTTAGGATTTTTTTTTAAGTAAAGAAATCCCAGTTTTGATAGCATGCATAAATCTTAACTCAGTAAGAGCCACAGTATTTTGAAAATTATAATACACACTTTTGTTTTGTTTTTCAGTAGAGGGAGGTGGAGCCTCAGATCATACATGCATCTGTTTGGCAGCAAATGATGCGTAGGACAACGTGTAATCACCATCTTGTTTTAGCTGTTCCAGAGCCAAATGAAAGTGGTAAGCAAGGGGCAGCTTCTCACATTCATGCATTTTAGAGGATGACCTTGCTCTGTTATTTTTCCTGGATACTATGCTAAAGTGCCATGCACAAATTTTGCGGCCGGGAATGGGAGAATAGGTGCTGTTTGGGAATTGTGGTTCATCCTATAGTATCTGTGCTGGCTAGTCTATGTCAACTTGACATAAGAGCTGTCTAAGAGGAAACAGCAATTGAGACAAATGCCTTCAGAAGACCCAGCTCTGATGCATTTTTTTAAACTAACAACCAATGGGCTCAGCCCATTGTGAGTGGTGCCATCCTGGGACTGGCCGTCCCGCATTCTGTAAGAAAGCAAGATGAGCAAGCCAGGGGAGCAAAACTAGGAAGCAATTCCACTCACCCCCAATGTCCTGGCTTCTTTTAGTGATGTATGTAATACAATACGGAAATGTAAGCCAAATAAGCCCTTTCCTCTCCAACTTGCTTTTTTGTCGTTGGTGTTTAATCATGGCAGTAGAAACCCTATCTAAGACAGTTTCTTAAAACAGTTTTGTTTGATAAACCATTCCTAGTAAATGGTTGAAAGCCTGTGCATATCCTTAAATCATTCCCTTCTGATCCCTTTTCAGGTGCCTTTGTTTCTCTTATTGGTTTTTTTTTTTTATCATGTTGCAATCATGGTTATAATATATGTCATTCACACTCTGTGGGCATTTTCCCTAGAAAATACAGATAGTTGTAGGACTCATGTTTATTGACCAAATATAGGCTAGAGGTCAGATTCAATCCTATCCTCTCCTGTCTTTATCTAATTTCTTCATACCATGTTTTTGTGTGTATAGTTTCGTTTTTCTTTGAAACAAAGCCTAATGTACCATAGGCTGCCCCCAAATTCATTGCAAACTTTCAGCTGGCCTTGAACTTAAGCAGTGCTGTGACTTGCAGTCATGAACCATCATACCTGCATTCCCATATCTAGTTTTAATTTGATTTTGTATTTTTGGTTAGTTGCTATTTTTATGCTTTTAATTTGTAATGTTATGTTTTATATTTTCCATGAGCTTCTATATGATATACACATACACATACACCCTGACCAAATCCATCCTGCTGCTTCTTAAACCTCTGGAAAGCAATATACTACATTCAGTTTGACTTTCTTTGGCTTGAAGATAAGGATATGCACACCATTCGTGGCCCTGTTATGTACTGGGAGGGGAAAGCCATACCTTCTATTACATTTATCTGTCCATTGGAATGTATTTTTTGAGTAAAAGTTCATCAGCTGAGTAATGTCAGAATATTATTTCAACTCAAAAGCAGAACTATCAAGTTTTACAAGTATACCCAAGAGTATACCTAATGTAGTTTTGAAAAACTAAACATTTGCTAATTTAAAGAATATTTGAAAAATGGAGAAAAATTCAAAGCAGTAAGGGAAAATTCAGGACTATCTTTGTGCATCCTTATTAAATAAACTAATGTAATCAAATTGAAGTTGAGGAATAATGTTAGACATAGCCTTGTTTATAATGATAATGCAATTTTGTCTGTCATCTTGAGTTTTAAAAATTATTCAAGAATGTGAATTTATTTATCTACCTACCTACACACCTATCATCTCTCTGTTTTTTAATCTAATAACTAATATATTGCTTTGCAGCTATTTGGATCAGATACTTTAGTACTTACACTTTGTAATCAAGATCCCTTGAATATTGTTGGATTAATTCTCCATAATCCCTCCAAAATGAAGATTATTTTTTATAATTTTGAAATGTTTGTATTGGAAAACAATTTGTTTTTATGGATTTGTATGGTGGATTTATCAATGAAGTGCTTATGTTTTGTTCTGCTATGGGAGATTTGGCAACATTGATGGTTAGGGTTAGAGGATATGCATTTCAATATCAAACAAAGCTTAGGTACTAACTTAATAAAGGCCCCATTGGCTTTCAATTTTTCAAAGATCTTTTCAACTTTATTCATGTATCCTGATATTTTATGTCTTTTAGTTTTGGAAATAACAGTGTAGATAAACTAGAACATTTATTTGTTGCAATTAGGTTTTTCAGTGCTACAGAACATGGCACTTCAAAAAGTTTACTTTTCAGTGAATTTATAATTGATATAATTGTTTCATCAGAAACCCACCAAAGAATGTAGGTAGGCCATTGTTAGGATAGTTTTTAGTACATGGAGGTGTAGGCAAGAGGATTTCCATGAACTCAAAGCCAGACTCATCCACAGGGCCAGTTCCAGGCTACTTACCACTGCCTCGCCAGCCCGTATCTCAAACAAACAACCTATAAATTCAGCTTTACCTTTTTGCTTTGTATTGTAGGCATACATGTATTTTATTATACTGTAAAATTAATAAATGGTGTTGTATGTAGTAAGCATACCATTTCATTCATAGTACTTGCAAATAAAACAAAAAAGTATCGTTCATTTTATTAAAATATAAATATTAGAAAAATATCTCTTTACCAACCCAAAACACTTAACATGAATTCATATAACATGAGGTTATTTATTTCTCTATATAATTATTTATATATTTACTATATAAATGTTGGTAATTTAAAAACTGAGGGAGCAGAACATTTGAAATATTAGGTAAAATATTTCAAAGTTTAGGAATATTCAATTGAAGCCTTGGGAATTCCATTTGCCTTTAGCTTTGATGTGTGAAAATTCACATATTTATACTTAGATGAAGTTGCTTGTCAATCTGGAAAATATTATTACAATCATTAGCAAAATGATTAAGATTATTCATGTTTTTGGAGCAATAGTTACACGCCATTCATGTTTCAAAGCTCTTGTCCTGATGTGAAATAAAACAATCAATTCTGAAACCACTAAATACAAATTATTTTGCTTTTTTCTACCAATAATCACTTTTTAAATTTAAATTTTATTTTTTTTATTAATTACAGTTTCTTCATTTTGTATTCCCCCTGTAGCTCCCTCCCCCATCTCCTTCCATCCCTTCCCTTTCTCCACCCATGCTTCTCCACCAGTCCACTATTAGGGGAGGTCTTCCTCCACTTCCTTCTGATCCTAATCTTTTAGGTCTCATCAGGAGTGGCTGCATTGCCTTCCTCTGTGGCCTGGAGGTGATCAGGTGGAGGTGATCAAAGAGCAGGCCAATCAGTTCATGTTAGAGACAGTCCCTGTTCCCATTACTATGGAATCCACTTGGACACTGAACTGCTATGGGCTACATCAGTGCAGGGGTTCTAGGTTATCTCCATGAATGATCCTTGGTTGGAGTATCAGGCTCGAAAAAGACCCCTGGGCCCAGATTTCTTGGTTCTGTTGCTCTCCTTGTGGAGTTCCTGTCCTCTCTAGGCCTTACTCTTTCCCACTTCTTAAATAAGATTCCCTGTACTCTGCCCAAAGTTTGTCTATAAAAGTCTCAGCTACTGCTTTGATACCCTGCAGGGTAAAGCCTTTCAGAGACCCTCTGTGGTAGGCTCTTGTCCTGTTCCCTGTTTTCTCACTCTTCTGATGTCCATCCTCTCTGCCTTTCTGAATGGGGATTAAGCATCTAGCCAGAGTCTTCCTTCTTGATTAGTTTCTTTGGGTGTACAAATTTTAGTATGTTTATCCTATTTTATATGTCTAATATCCACTTATGAGTGAATATATACCCTATGTGTCTTTCTGCTTCTGGGATACCTCACTCAGGATGATCTTTTCCAGTTCCCACCATTTACCTGCAAATTTCACATTTTCCTTGTTTTTTTTTTTAATTTTTTATTGCTGAGTAATATTCCATTGTGTAGATGTACCACAATACGCTAAATTTTTATGAAGAAGATCCTACATAAAATTTTGGTATTTGTTTTTTTTTCTCATTAAAAAGGTTATCTATCTTGTTTTCATATCAGTGCAACTTTTTCTGGTTTTTAAGAGTATTGACAATATAACTTCAAGAATCTTATGTTGAGATATTATCGGTTTAAAAATTTTTTAAACATAGGGGTCACTGTGTATCTCTGGCTGTTCTGGAACTCACTATGTACCCTGCCTTCAAAAACAAAACATATCTATATATCTTGGACTTATATATTAAGGGGCCTCAGAGTAGGCACAGAACACTCTCAAATGCTCAGCACAAAGGAGATTTATTATCCTGGAGGGACAAGTGATAGAGGGTAGTGGTGGGGTGTGTGGCCTCTAGATTGGACAAAGTCACACAACAGGTGTTTCTGCAGGAGTGGTTTTTAAGGAGAAAAAGGGGGCGTCTGTGCTAGGGTGAGTTGGCAAGTCCTGATTGGACAGGTTACCTAGTGTAGCTGAATAATGAGTTTAGATTACTGGACCTTGCAGTTGTAGTCAGGCATAAGAGAGTGGCCAAATAAGAGGACAGACTTTGGGAGTTAGCTTCAGGAATGCTATTTAATGGTTTAGCAAGGGAGAAGGGCCAACCCTGATGGCACCAGGTTTGCAATGCTTGGGCTTGTTAGCAAACCCTTCATTTCCATCTTTTTGTTTTATTATTTGGTAAGAGTTGGGTAAGTGATTGTCTGTTGTTTTTAAACAAAATCTAAAACGTTAGATTTAACAATAAAGACATGGGAGCCAGATGTTGGGGTGAAAGCCTACTAGCTCAGAGAGGCAGAGAAAGTACCCAGCTGACCTTTCTATTCAGCTTACATCCCAGAAGGGAAAAATCCTTTTCCTTTTCCATGATGTCTTAAAAATCCTTCAAACTGAGACAACCCCCTTTCTACTTTCTGTGTGTCTATCAGTCTTCCAGATTTCCTTTCACTCTCTGTAGGTTTTTTCCATGTTCACTCCCTGTCAACTGGTTGCTTGCTCTGCTTCTTGACCTATAGATGACTTTATTTAGTCCTGTTTACAGAAAGCTCTTATTAAAAACATGTGCTAGGGCTAAGCCACACCACAATTATCTGTTTACAATAAACAAAAAGTTCTTGGTTAAAGATGTGTGCTAGGACTGAACCACACCACAACTAGAAGCAGTTTTTTTTTTTTTATTCAATCTTGGGGTTCACTGTGTGATCAAATATCCTGCAACAGGTGATATTCTCTTGCTGCTTCCTGTTGACAATGGGGCATTATTGATAGGGACAGAAGGAAGCTGGAATGAAGAGTGCAGACTGTGTCATTCCATGTCCAGGCCCTGCAGGACCATCTGAGGCTAGGGAAACAAGGCAGTGTTGGAGGAGTTTGTGAGTCAGGACCATCTTGGGCAAGCATCTTGGAGACATCTGGAGTCCAGATTTCAAGGGGACATCTGGAGCTGAGGAGTTGCTGGAGTAATCTGTAGTTAACTTGAAACTTGCTGTGATAGATAGACTAGGGACAGAAAGTAAAGTTAAGGTGTTTAGAGAAAAAGATTTTAGCTTGGGTGTAGATTTGAAACTTTTAGGCTCATGGTCTTAGTAGTTGGGTAAGGGGAGTCCTAAGACCAGGAAAAGGGGATATATATCTTAGCTATATATGATATATATCTCTTAGATAATATATATATATATCTTAGAATGAATTTTGTGAACCCAGTGAGTTCCAGGACTGGATAAGGCTCAATGACCCCACTGCTCCAGTGAAGTCAGGTCTCTGCCTCATCCCTAGAAATATTGTGATTAACAGCTGTGACCGATTCATATGGATTAAACATTAATTGCCATTCTCATTGTTCACATTCTCATTGTTCAAATAGGTTGTGTCTGTGGTGGATAAACACCTCCTTTTGGTTTCTCCTGCTATGGGGACTACAACATTCCCAGTGATTTCAGTGAGCCCATTTTTCACAATATCATTTCTCATTCCTGGCAAGAAGTTCATCTCCACCACAGAATCTTCACTGACTTAGCTGTGAATTCAGCAGTGAAGTAGTTGGCTTGCTATTCCTGCTGGACACAGAGAATGATAGCCTGAATGTGTATGTAGTTCTATCTCCCAAGGTTTCAGGGTTCTTCGTGAGGATTCAGACTTTTTTTTTTTTTTTTTTAAAAAAAAAAAAAAAAAAACAACACATCAGAAGGAGTAGCAAAGCAGATGTCTGGCTCCTATTCTCAGAGTCTCTGACTTAGACCCCCAAAGGAGTCTTAACCCAAAGACTGAGAACCAGTGGCTAGGAGATGTCGACAGTGTAAGTCTGAGAACTATGTCTTGAGCACCTTTCTTCACAATCAGGGCATTGCTGACACAGACAGCCAGACTTTAATGTGGGATTCTGTTACATCTTGCACAATCATCTGAGGACATTTGCAGAACTCTCTTGGCTTTTTCCTGTAACCTATATGGCAGTTTCTCATGATCAGATAATTGAAAGTGTTTGTAGGACCCTGTAAGCTGAGAGCATGCAGTGCTTTATAGAGGATAAAGGGTGAGATGTGGTGGGATTATATACTCTATCAATCTATCTATCTAATCTCCAGATTATGACTATTTTGATATCCCTAGAGGAGGCTCAGACATTATAGAGCTGAGAAAAGCCCACACCACTGTGCCCTGTATGAAGGTCTGCTTTACAGAAGGTGTGAACATAATTTTATCGTTATTTTTACTTTGGAAGAAGGTCTTATGTGGAAATAATAACTGAGCAGGTTTGGGTACCAGGAACAGGATGTTGCCCTGAAATTTCATTGAACAGTGGGCAGAAACTTAAATGCCTTGGAGGGTAGAGCTTTGACAAGTCTCAAGGAGGCTGTCAGAGAGGGCTTTAGGGGAGTTGAAAGTAGGTTAGGGTACCTTCATCATACATTGTAAAAGAGATTTAATAAAAATTACTACTATCGTAAAATGGAAAATTGAATGTGCACAAATGAATTAAGCAGAAAGATTAATGGGATTTCTGACTGGTGAATTATAAGTAATATTTTCTTTCAACAAAATCCAGAGTGAGAAAATGAAGCTTAGTATTTATTTACTTCCTTACAAAGCCATAGATATGAGATTCATATTTTTTTCTGGGTTTAAAAGAATTCCTTCTATTTTTAGCTTTTCAAAATGACCAATTTTTCTGTTTTAAACGTTTACCCTAAGGCCAAGTGTCAGTTGATGTTGATAATAAAAAGCGACCTTTAAGTAAAGATGGGATTTGGTTGTGTTTTACAAAACTTTAAGACCTTAGAAACCTCTTAGGTAACTTTTCACATTATTGTTGTTGTTGTTATTATTATTATTATTATTATTGTTATTACTTGTTGTGACAAAGTGTCTCAGTCTAAATGTAACTCTACCTGACCATGAACTCAAGTTGTTCTCCTCAGCTTCTGAGTTTTTGGGAGCCCAGCCACCTTTGCTGGCTCACAGAGCTTTCTGTTGGTGCACAGGACATGGGGACTACCTCTTATGAGCGAGCCTTCAGCAAATAAGGACTTGAGAGCTTTGCATGTATGTGAGCTCTGAGTGGACTGATAACTGATTGGAGGAAACTCACAAGCTTTGGAATAAATTGTGACGAATTTTAGAAACTTGATTATTTAAATTTTTTCTTTATTATTATTATTTATTACAATTTATTCACTTTGTATTCTGGCTGTAGCCTCCCTCCTGATCTCCTCCTGGTTCCACCCTTCCTCCCTCTTTTCCCTCTCTGTCCCTCCCCTAGTCCACTGATAGGGGAGGTCCTTCTCCTCTACACAAACTTGATTTTTTAAAAAAAAGCCTCTGATGATGAAGCACAGAACACCACTCAGATGGAAATGGGACAGGAATGGCGTGGGGACTGGAACCAAGAGATTGCGAACTAGTGGAGCCTAGAGCCCTGGGGAACGGTCCCAAGGGGTAGACTAAGGTTTAATCCAGGAACGGCCATGTGCTTGCGTCTGTGTTCTCAGTGTCTGTTTTTACAATGTGAGTGTCTGCACAAGTTTCTTAGTGCTTGTCCCAGAATGCGTGCTGAATGATCGTGAGGCTAAACTGCTGCTTTGTTTTGTAGGTCCTCAGAGGAAATGTACTTGAGGAACATCGGGGAACGCAACATGCACCTGGACCTGACTTAATTTTTTATTCTAAATTATTTTAATTAACTTCTTACTTACTCATCTATCTATCTATCTATCTATCTATCTATCTATCTATCTATCTATCTATCATCTATCTATCTAAATATCTTTGGGCCGGTGTCTTATCTACATAGTTCAGGCTGGCCTTGAATCTCTGTGTGGACTAGGCTGGTCACAAAATGTCGATCCTCAATTTCAATCCTCCTGCCTTTACCTCCTGAATGCTGGGATTACAAATATGTACCACATTGCTGGGACAGACTTGAGTTAGAGGACAAAAACCAAGACTTTCTCCTAATTTCAGACCTACATGAGACCTTGGACAATGTTAGGACTGAGTACACTTTGGTCTGTCTGTAAAGGACGTGCGTTTTTGTTCAGCAGGCAGATGGCATCACAGATTATATCTTCCGAGAATTTCTACCGTATTCCCCATCTCACTTATTCTTACTCAATGTGACCTGTCCACTCCCTATCAAAAGGTAGCGTGTTGTTTCCTTCTCCTTGGATCTGGGGACGTTCGTGACTGCTTTGACCAATGGCATTGTGGGTAGGAGTAATGTCATGTGACCCTACAAGTCTGGGCCACAAATGATACAGCATTTGTCTTATTTTCTGGAACACTTGCACTGATACTGTGGATCATTACTTGAGAAACCCAACTACTTGACACAGCCAAACTCTGGCAAACCCAAGTCGCATGGGTACAGAGGCTTCGGTCAACAGCACCAGCCCGAACAGTTGAGTTTCTCTCACAGGGGCTGTGTGCTTTTTGTGATACATGCCCATCCCATTCTGCCCATTTCCAAGATACAGGATCCACACACTTCCATATACGAATCTGAGGTGGTAACTGGACCAAGTGGGTGACTGATTAACCCCTGAAGATCCCTTAGCTCTGTTCTCAGAGAAATATGAAGATACCTGGTGATGAATAAAATATGAGCTTCAGGGGGAAAGCTTGCGACGGCAGGTTTAGCTGCTTGGTGTTGTCGTGCACCACTGTTTAACTTTGAGATAGTCAGTCTGCTACCTGCCTAAGCCCCTGATAGCTGATGTACTACTGTGTAGTAGTTTTCCCTGCTTTATTTGTAGTGCTTCCTTTGATTGGTATTGTGTTCTCTTAGTTAAAAAAAAAAAACAAAACCTCAATAAATGTGATTGTTTCAATTTGCTTCTGTATTTTACGCACAGCGTATGAGATGAATGCATCTTGATTTACTGAATATTATGCATTGTTATCTTTCAAAAGATTGTTTCATGAGCAAAACAATGGCAAAAGAGTACAGGTATCTCAGTAAATGGGGAATGTATTTCAGCCGTGTCGATGCCTTGTCTGTTAATAAAAATTACAGTCTGTCTTTAAAGAACCTAATTCATATCCTGATAACCCACACGTCTACATTGGATAGCACATAAGCTAAATGTGCCCTGGAGAGCTTGTGGATAAAAGTACCAACTTTTCTATGGTTATGAAGAACAAGTCTGTAATTCTGGGAGAATTCTGCTGACATCTAGTGGTATTTGGAACTGTATGTCAGAAAATTGATTTAGCGCTCCCTATTTGTAAACCTGTTTTGTATTTATGTGTATATGTGTGGGTGCCTGTGGAGGCTAGAAGAGAGGGTGTTTGATACCCTGGAGCCGGAGATCCAGGCAGCTATGAGCCTGCAGACGTGGGTGCTGGGAACTGAGCTTCAGGCCTCTGAGAGAGCAGCAGGTGCTCTGAAGTGCTGGGCCTCTCTACAAGTGTTTTCACTTAATTATTAATACATTTTAAATAAAAAGAGACTGTATATCTAAGCTAGGATAAGCATATCTTTGAGGATGCATCTTATACAGATATGTAATTTGGCATGAATAGGACCATCTCCCATTCATTTTGGGATGTGGATTTTTGTTTATTTGTGTGTGTGTGTGTGTGTTTCTTTTTTCCTGAGACTTTGTTTTCTTTCATTTGCTTGGGTCCCAAGTCCTCCTTTTCTTACTTCCTTGAGGTAAGTTATAACAACATTTTAAATGTGTGTTCATGTGGACGTAGCTCATTTCATGAGTGAAAGGGCTCCATAAAAGTACAAGAATACTGTGCGCATTTTGCTGTGTTTAAAAAAAAATAATTTTTTTTTTTGTATCTAGTATATCTCCTGATGTCTTTCTGAGAGAGCAAACATATTAATAGGTATTCTTTTTAAGGACATTATGGCGTTTCACACTGTGCATGCATTTTAATTGTGTTCTCAGCAGTTTTTCTGCTGAGAGACAGCCATTGCCTAGCTCTTCGCCACACTGCATACAGCTGCAGCACAGATATATGGAAACGTTCCCTTGCACAGGATGATTCATCTCTCCAAGATAACTTCCTGTCAGTGAAACTGCTGGGGTGAAAGAATGTACCCATTTTAATAGATGGCGTTAACACAGTCCCTTCAAGCATAGCCAGAATGTCCATAGGTAGCTATAGAATCCCATTTCACTTGTAACACTAATGTTTTGTTCCAGCTTTATTGGGAGAAACTGACAAGCATAGATTGGCAAGATGAAAAATGTATGGATGTATACATAGGGAGATGATCATTATGCTGAAGCAAATTGACATATCCCTCACTTCCTACACCACCATTGGATTTTTAAGTCACTTAAATGTTTTGCCTAGATGAGAGGTATAAAGTGATTATATTCAATTTTCTGATTGCTGAAGAAATTGAGCAACTTCTTATGTGTTTGCTGATTCTGAATCTGTCATTGTATGGGTCGTCTGCTCTTTGCATTTTGTATGCATTTTGATTCATTATCCAGTGTATAGGTATTTCATAGCAAAGTGCAAAGTTAGTAAGAAAGCTTTAACTCACCCTGCAATTAATCATGTCCATTTATAATATTGTGACTCTGGATTTTCACAGATAATTGAAGTCTTTCTTTTAGGAGAGTTACATAGACTGTGTTCTTCCAGTTTTGCTTGTCTTTGTTTGACTTTTACATCAAAATCTTAATTCAGCTGTAGTTTTTTTTTTAAATAAACTTAAAAATAATCAAAGTGTAAGGTACGCAGCAAAAGTGTATTATTAAAGGGTTATTTTTATAAAGGAGCCGGCATGAGTCACCACCAACTGGCTACTCAGAAGGAATCCTGCCATTCCTGACTGTTGCAAAGATCCTGGTGACTAGAAGCTGGTGCTCCATCTATGGTATTTGCTACTCCCCCCCCCCCCCCCCACCCCCACTTTTGTTTCCTAAACTTGAAAGCTAAATCAAGTAGTTCAACTTAGTGGTGACTAACATTGGTGTAAGTTAATCTGTACAATCTTTGCAAGGTTTTCATTTGTAAACCCGGCTGGTCACTGACTTCCCACAGCCTGTCTCCCAAGTGTGGGATTTACAGGCGTGTACCACTGTGCCGGCTGATATGTTTTCTTTCAAACCTCACTGTTGTTTGTAATTAAAGTTTCTCCCAGCTTTACTGGGGAAAGCTGACGGATAAAATTGTGTGGTCGTAAGATGTACAAGGTGATGAGGTGGATGGCATGATCACTGTACTTAAACCCATCAGCGTACCCCACCTCACACAGATGCCTTTTACTGTTTGCTGCTGGCAATGCTGAAGAGCAACTTCCTTAGCAAATTCAGGGACACATTATGACTTAACAGTCATCATGATGCTCAGAGCATTTCTGGAACTCACTAAGTGTTTCTCCTGTCTAAATCTCCCCTCTTACCCTTGCCAACGTCTTCCCATCCCCCCACCTCCAACCTCCCATAACCACAGTTCTTTTTCTCTTGCTTGTGGTTTTTTTTTTTTTTTTTTTGTTTGTTTGTTTGTTTTTTTACCTGTGGTGAGCAGCCCATTCCCAGTCCCTGCTAATTGCTGTTTCATCCAGTGACTCCCTCTGTCATGCTGTTGATGGCTGCTTGGGCTCCCAGTCCATAGCCCTGTGAAGCTATGGACATTCTTGTGGATTTTCTCCCAGCATAATATGAGCTTGAGAGAAACCAACAGTTCAGAGGGAATAGATAAATCACTAATCACTGATTTTTAGTAAACCCCAGGATTTTCTAAGTGGTTTTCCCCTTAACACTTCTAGGAGTGGTGTCAGGGTGCTGAAACTTGCATTTTCCCCATGTCGCTTTTCATCTTAGCTATTTTGATGAGTAGTATGATTTTATATTATGGTGGTTGTAACTGTCATCTCTCTGCAGCTAAGTCAAATGTTATATGTTTATTGATCTTCATTATCTTGAAAATTACATTTTCTATGAGGTAAATATTTTCTTATTGACTTTCATCAATATTTTATTGGAAATTTTCAGATTTGTTATCATAAATTGTTCATAATATCCTCTTACAATCTTTTAAACAGTTTTATGATCTGGCATAATATTCGATATGGATGCTAGGGAGCAGGGATATAGAGGGAAACCACCTTTTTCACCATGTGGCATCAAGAGTGCTTGTTATTAGCATGAGTTCAGTAACAATGTAAATAAATCTTGTTCTCTAGGTGGACATAGCCTTGGTGAGACTTCTTGACCAGGCCTATCATAAAGAATGGAAATTATGCTCCTCTCTGAGGTGATTAGTCACATAAATTAGCAGGCTCCTACACAGGATCTCTCCTTTTTTATTTTTATTTTATTATTTCTTTCTTTCTTTCTTTCTTTCTTTCTTTCTTTCTTTCTTTCTTTCTTTCTTTCTTTACTTATTTATTTATTTTTTCAGTTCGATCCTTCTTTTATGTCAGTATGGACCTATGGTAATTTACCTGATACTTTAGGGTATAACCTAGGGCTATGCTATCACTCAGATCATTCTAAGTTGGGCTGCTAGAAGCTTTTTCATTTTATACTCTTGTCCCTTTGGCATTGTCCGTATAGTGATTTGAATGAAAATGGTCCCCACAGAATCAGAGGGAGGGGGGTTATTAAGATGTGTGGCCATGTTGGAGGAACTGTGTCACTGTGGACCTGGAGGTTTCAAATGCTCAAGGCTAGGTCCGGTACCACTCTCCTCCTGCTGCCTGCTGATCCAGACCAAGACATAGAAATCTCAGCTACCTCTTCATGTCTGCCAGCATGCCTCCATGCTTCCCACTATGATGATAACGGACCAAACTTCTGAATTGTACACCAGTCCCATTTTATTAATGCTTTCCTTTATAAAATTTACCATGGTGTGTCTTCACAGGAATAAAACCCTAACTAAGACAGTCACATAAAGGTTTGCCTTGTACCATGCTTTTGTCCCCCTGGCACTAAAAGTTGTTCCACGTCTGAAATCAGCCACATGTGTAAGAGCTTTGGCTTTTTTTGTTTTAGAACAATGCGAGGCACAAGGCTCTGGGTGCCTGATAGATGAATGCAATTCTTTTTGTTTCTTCCCTTTGAATTCTTTGGCTTGAATATGCTCTTCTTTTCCCAACTTTTCAGGATGATTCCATGCCTTTTTGTTTTTCATTATCATTCATTTGGACATTTCAAATTACATTTCTTCTTTAAACCATGCGCTGGTTATATTTTTGCCAACTTGGCACAGGCTAGAGGTATTTGAAAAGAGGGGACATCAAAAGAGAAGATGCTCCCATCAGATTGTCCTGTAGACATGTCTGTGGGGGCATTTTCTTGACTGATTATTGTTGTGAGATTTTTAGTAAACCCCTCAGACAGTGCCATCCTTGGGCAGGTAGGCCTAGGGTACATAAAAAAGCAAGCTGAGCAAGTTCTGGGGTGCAAGCCAGTTGTTCTTCATTGTCTTATGCTTCCATTTCCTACCTTGAGTTCCTGCCCTGACTTCCCTTCATGACGGACCGTAATTAGGGCTTGTAATCCAAGCAAACCCTTTTCTCCCTGAATTGCTTTGGATCCATGATGTTTCATCACAGAAACTGAAAGTAAACTAATGCAAACCATGAAACAAAACAAAAAAACCCCAACAACAAAACAGTTGCTTTTGAAGTCTTTGAACATTTCTTTTTCATTGTTTCCTCCAAACTAACTATGTCAACATCATAGAATTTTCCTGAGTAAAATAAACTTCTTTTAAATTTGCTGACACTTGTTCAGTGAGCCACCCACAACTAATTTACTAATGGGTGCATACTTGAAAAGATTGTGTGATTGGAGGTATAGTGTTCCAAACAGTCCTCGAAATTATGTTTGTTAACAGGGAATATTTTATATTCTTGCTAATGTTCATCATTAAGATTTTTATATCAGATAGTGAGCAAGTTAAATTCCTCACTTTGATAATAGACTGATTTCTTTTATCATTTAATTATTACATTAGTCCTCTTTATTACTGTTTCAACCAAATAACCAACAAAACAACCTAAGAGGAGGAGTTATTTATTGTGTTCTTAGATTTGGTCTATCCTAGTAGGGAAAGGTGTGATGGAGAGCTGGCTGGACTCAGCTCAAGTCCTGTCTTTGGACCCTGTGGAATGGCATAGCCCACATTTAGTGTGGGTCTGCTTTACTTAGTTAAACCTTTCTGAAAACGACCTCATATACTCGCCCAGATATGTGTTCCCATGAAAATTCTCAATCCGGTCTAGAAGAGCAACCCACAATGATGAATTTTAGAAGTGGACTCAGTTTTCAGATGCTTAAGAACATTTTGTAGTCAGAGTTCCATTTGATTGTTTTTGAGAACTCAGCTTTAAATCTGTCTGGTTTTCTCTTAAAATAATTAGCCTGCCTCCTTCCTTGTTTGTTCCTAAGATGTTTGTATAATATACCTCTTTATAGCTTTGTAATTCTTCTGTTTGATCACTTTTTTTTAACACTTAACTATTTTTTAAAGTTCAGTTTTGTTGAGTCCTTAGACATGACATCTTTGAATATTTGTTGTATCCCATCCCTGTCTTTCCTGTGTGAGACATCAGCTACCATCATGCTAAAGGCTTTGACTGTCACACAGTTCTTTCCATTTCTAACCCTTTGGTACTCTGTTGAAGTCTACATATTTTCCTATAGCTCTAATTCAACATACTCTTACCCCAGTACTATGTTCTTAACTCAGTATTGTGTTCACAGTTCCATGATTTTCATCAGAGTTATTTTCATTGTTTCCTGTTCTTTGCTAAAACAATCTCCATTTTATCTTGTCCTCAACTATGTCAACCATTCACCTCACTCTCCGTTTAGGACCTCCAGGATCAGAATTGCCTGGCTTTCTTTTGTTCTGTTGCTTTTTCACCAAGCCTTACACTGTTTACTTTTGATTGTTCAGGGAAGTCAGAGATGTCATCTTCTCTTGGATGAAATACTTTTGCTAAACAGCAGACTACACTAATAAAGTCAGGAACTGACATTTCTTGATGTTAGAATTACTCTGTCCGTTCTTATTCTTGAGAATAGTGCTTGGTTTTATAGGGTTTCTAGGGCCCTGGCCTACTGGAAAGGCATGGAATTCTTTTGTGTCTCAGTTCTATGAGAGTGATTACAATGTGCTCAGCTTCTCAGATTGTCAGTCACAACATTTTTCTCTGACTGTCCTCTCTCTGGGTAAAGCTGTGCAAAGCACTAGATGTCTGTCCTTTCTACTTTCTCAGAGTTTGCCTCTACTCTTTTCCCTGCATTTGTTGCTTTCTACTAGCATCACAAAAATAGATTTATAATTTATTTAGCTTTTCTAGATTGGGTGAACATGAGGATCAATCCCAAACAAACATGGCAAGTTATTGCCAGCTATAATTTGTTTTTAGTTGTGGTATAAATTAGGGATGAAATCTGTTTTTGAAGACCAACAGAAAATTTTTGCTGTGACAATTTATTAAACAATCTATCCTCGTTCTATAGAATTGAACAACAAACACAACAGTGAATTAAATCTCATATAGTCTGGAATCTATATCTGGATTTTCTGTTTGATACCTACTTATCCTTGTTAAATGGAGGCCCGTTTTATGCGTTCTTCTGAGTCATTTGGTCATTATTAGAGTTTCGAGATTCATGCATTTTGATGCATGTAGTCATGGACTATTAATTTTCATTGCCATGTAGCACTAGAATATGAGTATACCATAATTTGCTCATTCCTTTTGATGATTATGTCTAATTTTGGTGTTTTAAAAGTAATGGTTATGTGATATCTCATTATACATCTTTCTTTTGTACATATACAATACATAGATGGTGTCTTCATGTAATTTTACTAGTAGACTATGGAACATTTTATAGATATTTCAAATTACCTCTGTTCAATTGCCTATTTGTTTTTCCTTCTGTGTTTAATTTTTTGAGTAGATTAGTAGATTAGTAGCTACTAATCTACTATGAGATGAAAGGCTAATGAAGATTTTTCTATTCTTAGGCTTTCTCTCTTCACTTTGTTTATTATTTTCTTTGTTGTGAAGAAGCCTTTATTTTGATGCAATCCCATTTACCAATTCTTAGTGCTATTTTCTAAGCTAATGGAGTCCTGTTCATATTGCTTATTCCTATATCTAGAAGATTTTACTTGTCTTCTCTCATAAATACTGAAAAGTTTGAGGTATACATTAAGGCTTTTGATCTGATTTGAATTGATTTCTATGTAGGGTAAGAAGTTGATTTGTCTTGACATATATTACAAATGGTCATCTAGTTGGTTTTTTTTTTTTACTCCATTAATAAAGAGGTCATATTTTCTCCAAAGTATGCTTTGCTACTTTTGCAAGAATCAGGTGGCTGTAGCTGTGTAAGTTTATTTCTTGTCCTTTATTCTAGTCCATTGGTATAAAAGCATGCCTGAAAGCTCTAGAACAAGAAAAACAAAACAAAACAAAACAAAAAACAAACAAACAAAAAACATACCCAAGAGGAATAGATGGCAGGGAATAATCTAACTCAGGGCTGAAATCAATAAATTAGAAACAAAGAGAGTAATACAAAGAATCAACAAAAACAACAGCTGGTTCTTTGAGAAAATTAACAAGGTAGGAAAACCCTTAGCTAAAGTAACTAAAAGACAGAGATACAGTATCCAAGTTAACAAAATCAGAAAAGAAAATGAGAAAGCAACAACAGGCACTGAGGAAATTGAAAGAATCATTAGGTCTTACTTCAAAAACCTACACTCCACAAAATTTTGGAGCATCTAAATGAAATGGATTATTTTCTTGATAGATACCACTTACCAAAGTTAATCAAGATCAGGTAAACAATTTAAATAAACTTATAACCCCAGAGAGGTTTCCTCCAGCAGCTGATGGAAACAGATGCAAAGACTCATAGCCAAATAACAGGCAGAGCTTGTGGACAAGTGGGAGGAAGGATGAGGGTGCCAGAGGGGTCAAGGACACCACAAGACCTACAAAGTAAACTAACCTGGGCCCATGAGGCTCACAAAGACTGAACCACCAACCAAAGAGCATGCATGGGCTGGATCTAGGCCTCCTACAATATGGCAAATATGCAGCTTGATCTTCCTGTGGGTCTTCTAGGAACTGGAGACTGTTTCTGACTCTGTTGCCTGCCTTTGGATTTCTTTCACATAGCTGGGCTATGCCTTGTCAGGCCTCTTGCTCTTAATCCAGCTGTGCCACTTGATGTGCCAGGGTGGGTTGGTATCCATGGAGGTCTTCCTTTCTCTGAGGAGAAGAGGAGAAAAATGGGGTGTGTGTGTAAAGGAGGGACTGGAAGGAGAGGAGGAAGAAGGCTGCTGTGACACAGCTGTAAAGTTATTAAGGTAATGGAAAAAAATTGTTTGCACTATTATTGTGCTGTTTTTGTTACTACGACTCTGTGGCATACTTTGAGGTCAGCTATTCACAGCATTGTGCTTTATTCAGAATTGCTTTGGCTGTTAATCTTTAATTTATTTTTTGAGTCAGGGTCTCTCTGTGTAGCTCTGGCTGTCCTGGATCTCACTCTGTAGACAAAGCTGGCCTCAAACTCATAGATCTGCCTGCCTCTGCCTCCTGGTTTTTCTTGAGATGGTTTTATCATGTGGTGAAAGTGGCCTCAGGCTCGCTGTGTAACTGAGTCTGGCTTAGAACTGCTGAATCCTCCTGCCTGTGCCTCCAAGTTCTGGGATTATAGCTGTGTTCCACCATTTCCAATTATTTCTGGGCTTCTGTACGTTCATATGAACTTCAAGATTTTTTCCCCCAGGTCTGTGAAGGCTGTCATTGGAAATTTGATACAGATATAGCAATTATCTGCAGATTTATTTTTGATATCATGGCCGTGTCACACCTTTTTGCATGGTTATTATAAATGTTTATGAGGAATGTAACAACTGTCAATGAAGATGAATGAATGTGAGATGCTGGTGTCACAATGTAAACGAGTACGCTGAGGAGCTGTCTAGATGCATCCCCCCCGTCTGCTGCAGGACACTCAGCCTTACAGCCATTGTGGTGATTTGAATGAGAAATGCCCCTGTGCAGTAGGCGCAGGTATTGGAGCACGTGGGGACAGTTGATGGCGATGTTTGGGCAGGCCACCTGTTATGTGGTGACACCTTGCTAAAGGAAGTATGTCACTGGGTCTGTGATTTCTGGCCCTACTTCCTGGGTACTTTAACTGCTTTGAGGTTGAAGGTGTGAATTCCCAGCTTCCTGATCCTGATGCCATGTCTCCTCATGCCATTATGCTCCACCTGCTCTGGAACTGTAAGTCAAACTAAACTGTTTCCTCCACAAGTCATTCTGGCCATGTTTTTGTTTTGTTTTGTTTGTTTGGTTTTTTTTTTTATCACCGAGATAAAAACAGAGAAGTAACTACTGAATGCCTGTTGATGGAAGAATGAACAAAGAAATTGTCACATATACAAAGAGCATTCTTCAAGCATACAATATGAAGGAAATCATACTAGAAAGAACCAGGAGGACAATATGCTAAAGTGAAATAAACCAAATGGACAAAGACATAATGGTGTCTCTTCTATGTAAATCTGAAACAGTCAAACTCATAGAAGAGGGGGTGGGGAGGAGTTTGGGGGGAGTGGGAAGAGAAATGTGGTTGTCACGATGTGAGGATGGTAAGACGGGAGAGGAATCGATCACAGACTGCAAAGCTTTAGTTATGCAAGCAATGTATTCCAAAACCACAGCTCACTTGTGACTGTAGACAATTGTTATAATCTATGCTTAGCATCTACTGAGAGCGAGAGTGGTGGTCTCAAACATCTCACTTCATGTGATGTAACAGACAATGTTCACAAGGTTGACGGGGTTAATTAGCTCCCAGCACGCACAAGTAAAACAGCACCGCAATGCACACAGTTCTCCCGAGTGCTTCCTTAAATTTGAAGTGACTAGCTTGTCACCCCTGGCTTGGTAGTTCATGGTTTAAAATTTTTGTTGTGCACGTGTCATTGAGAAACTTTAGTATAGGTTTGAGTGGAGTTTTAAGACTATAGCACATAAGCAGACATCATTTTCCAGACACTGCCAGGTTGTTCTCCCAGAATACAAACCAGTCTTCTTAGTCATGGTGAAAAAGATCTCTTTCCCTCATACACTTGATACCCACTGACATTGCTTGAGCTCGGTAATGCTATTGTGAGCCTCCTCTGAGATTTCTTTCTCTTGCTATGCAGATACAGAATAATGAATATTTACAGCGAGTGCTTAGTCTCATTTATTTGCTTTTTTGTTGTTGTTTCATGTGTTTGTGAATCTTTGTTGAGAAACTGAGTATACTTGGACCTTTTGGCAGGCATGCAAGAAATAAGGAAAGCTCTTATCTGGAGAGGTTGGGCCAGTAAGTTTTCATGCACGTATGTCGTATGTCTGACTACCTGAATGAGGAATGCAGGAAAATGGGCTGACTCTTCTGTTCTTGTCCTCCAGACTGAATGTATGCTGACAGGTTGTCTGAGTTAGGGTTTCTATTGCTGTGGAGAGACACCATGAGTATGGCAGCTCTTACAAAGGAAAACATTTAATTGTTGCTGGCTTACAATTTCAGAGGTTTAGTCCATTCTCATCATGTCGGGAAACATGGCGGCCTGCCAGCAGGCATGGTGCTGGAGAGGCAGCTGAGAGTTTTTTACATCTGGATTTATAGGCAGCAGGCAGCAAGCAGACAGAACATACTTCCTGTAACAATGCTGCACCTATTCCAACAAGGCCACACCTAATAGTGACTCACTGTGAGCCTATTAGGACCATTTTTATTCAAACCACCACACAGGCTCTCTCAGACCATGCTGAATCTGATTGTTTTTCCCCTACTTGTAAAAACTTTCTTTCTTATACACTATGCTTACCATCCTAGACTGAAGACAGAGGCTCTCTATTCATTGCGTTAAGACTAATAAGTTGAAAAGTTAAATGTTCACGCCATAGACATTTATTGATTGGGCCCTCCCCAACCCACCCTAGTTTTTCTAGAGTACAGTATCATTCATTGATATGTCTGATTCTCTTTTTATTTGTTCCGAACAGGAACTTTTTATTCTTCAGTTTTTAATAGCTGACATAAATCTCAGCAGGTAAGAAATGTGCTGCTTTGTATGTATACCATGTGGCATTGGCCACATTATCTTCGCCATTCTTCACTCAGCAAGCTTGACTTATGACTAGATCAGATTGGTTTGATCTTATCTACTAAGAAGAAATCATCACAGTGTAATGTCGAATAGCCCTCATTATGTCCTATTAACCAGGGACATTACTTTTTAAGTATACAAAGGCCACACCATGGTAATGATTGCATCCAACTAGAACAATAAATATGGTCAATTCCATACACATTTGTCAACAAATTGTGTGAACATTCATTTGTCTGGAGTATTTTTTTTTTTTTACTATTTTATGTAGCTCAGGTGTTAATAATACAATTTGATATTTGGGGAATGTCATTATTCGATCACATTGCTTTTATGGAATAAAATGTTGGGTTTACTTTACCTGAGCTCTTGGGTCATGTCTCTACCAACCCTCATTCTTCTTAACCTCTGTCACTTTACAAGTCACGTGGCAATCTCCACTGCCTCCTCCTGTGACCCTGCTCCTTCTCACACGTTGTTAAACAGTTTGAGAGTAAAATGTCACTTACAGGCTCCCATGTTTGAACACTTGGTTCCCAGCTATTTGGAGGAGGTTGTGTAATCTTTGGGGAGGCCAGGTCTCACTGGAGGAAGCCGATTTCTGTGCAAGTTATTTAAGGCTTTTAAGGCTTTTATAACTCGGCCCCTCTTCCTACGCTATTTGTCCTCCTTGATGTATTCAGATGTCATTAGCATTCCCAGCACAGCTTTGAGCCACTCTTGTCATGTTTGCTGGGCTGTGATGGACTGTACTCGCAACCTGTGATGCGTTGGGATACAGCAATGAGGAAAGTAGCTCATACAGAAAGTGGATCCTTGTTTGGCACTTCTGTTTACTCGCTTGCTTATCACCCTTATCTGAAAAGGGCTATGCAGTAATTAATCCTTGACCTCGTTCTTAAACTATGGTGCCTGGGCTATGTGATCACATATAGATATAACCCCAGAACCTCTTCACTATGACATCAGCTCACACATTGGGGTTATTATGACATCACTATGATTTACATTTGCCTCATTTTGGTGGATTGTATTGAGGAAGCCCTGTATATTTTCCCATTGACCAAGCATGTAAATTACAGAACAATGGTTTGGAGTTTGTAGCTCTATTTCCTATATTTCCCCTGAAGGAAGGACCTTTACATTTTGTTATATTCTTGACTCTTTAACATGGATGTGTAATAGAAAAGTCATTCGAGTTCCCAGATTAAATTCTTTTGTTGTTGTCTCCCCTCCCTCCCACCTCTACCCTTCCACTGCATAGAACTGTTCTTCCCTAGTGTTCTTCAAGCTCAGTATTTGGCTTTACATGTACCTACTCAAAAATTTCAGAACCCTTAGTCACTTTTTTTTTCCTCTTGTACTTTACAAACATTCCTATTGGCTTAACCTCTAAAATGTCCCTCTTAAATTTTACACTCTTTGTTGCTGCCATCAAAAATAAATCACCACAACTTCTCACCTGTATCATTGCAACAGGCATATGATTGTGCTCTTGCTACTTGCTCTACACTAGCTTCTGCTGGCATGCCCCATGCCTGGTCAATGTAAGAAAATCAAGAAAAAACCTATCAAAGCCAAAGTGTGACCATGTCCAAAACTTGCATAACTTACCTGAATGTTTAGAATAAATTCTATAACCCTTATGGATTCTCTAACGCTTCCCCATGTTCTGTTCTCTCACTCCCTCTTTCGCCTCATCTTCTCCCAGATTTCCTACTACTCTTTTCTCCAACTTCATCAGAAAAATCTCTGTCCCTAGGAACATTTGACTAAGAGTTAACCAGTGCTAAAGACTGCTTAAGAACAATAGTGGAAGGGCAAGTTGTAATAGAGCCTCTTTCAATGTTTATTTCTCCTTCAAATAAGCTGATCTGTTAAGTATTTGACCCTTTGAGTGACAGCTGCCGGGCACTTCCTTGTGCCTAGCTACCTTGAGTGGGGAGCTATTAAATAGTTTTTGACGGTAGTCTCTCTTTTAGTCCAGTCTGATTGTAGAGGGGACCAGTGTGACTGTTCTACAGAGTAGGAGAGCCTTTTCTTCATATAGCTTTAGCTGTAGAAACACTATAGTACATATTTATTTTATCCTTGTCAACTAGAATTTAAGCTCCCTTGGGGAAAATACTTGCTTAGCTTTTTCACTGTAGTCCTTGTATTTAGGAAAATTGTTGATATATGTCAAATAACATACAGTTTCTGTCACCAAATGTCTTTGCTGAAGTCCAAATATCTCTGCTTTTTATTTTTTATTTTCTGCATAAAAATGGACTGTATTTTTTTTTTACAGAAATTTGCATGTCTTTAATGTTTGCATAAACCTAGAATCTTCTAAATTTATATATTCCTTTTAGGGTAATTCCTCATGTATTTAATCTTTGTAATGCACTCTCAGGAAAATGTTGTAAAAACTGATGAGCTCCTTGAAAAACGTAAAAGCAAAATTTTTGGCCACCAGATGGAGACCCAGTACTGACTGTTTGTGATGATTAACCCCAAGAGTAATGCTTAAAGCAAAATGCTTTGTTTTTCCTCCCCATTCTGTATGTTTCTAACACCTTTTTCTCATTAAAAATATCATCTATATTCAGAAAGATTTTAAAGCCAGAAAATGAAGAAGAAATGAAAAGTGAAGACTCACACAACACTCAGAATATCAAGCCACCAGGGCCACATGCATGCAAGCACGTCAGGCTTCCGGGTGAGCTAGCTTTCTGATGAAGGAAGGTCAGAGGGTCACAGGCTGTTGAAGAAAGTGGCTGTGTGAATAATGACGAATGGTGGGGTTTCAAAAGTCAGAATATAGCACGGGATAGGGCCGAGCAGGCAGGAGTACAGAAGGGGAAATAAATCATGGATGATGGGTATGAATAAGTACGTATCCCCATGTCAGGGGAGTGGAAGGACAACCAAGTCCTTAGAGTTGGAGGTTTCTGAAGTAAGAGACGCTGAACAGACAAACAGTCCAATTCTTTCTTTTCCCTCCCAAATGGAGACACTGGTCGATTTCATGATGCTATTATCTTTATACTTGGGAAAAAGTTCACATCTCATGGCCCATATGAAACACCCAAATAAAGCAATAAATATTTTCCTCTGAATTTCTTAGCAGATATAATCTGCCTACTTGAAAGAAAAAAAAAAGACCCCAGACAAAAAATAAAATGGAAATAATCATTTTTCTTTTCCTCACTGGCTGAAATTTAGCTCACTGCTATAGGTGGTTTAAAAACAAAAAAGCATCTTAGTGTTAGGAGGAGACCAATTCAGCAGAAGAGAGATTTGCTTTTTGTTTTACTGTCAGTTCAGAGAGAAGGTGACGGTTCCTGGCCCGGTCTTCTATCTCCCCCACCTCCAAATAGCAATAACCTTTTAACTGGACTTCTGTGTCTGCTCTCTTTGCTGTCTAATTGGCCTTTTACAATCTTGTTGAGCTAATTTACCTAAAACAATGATGACCTGGTCATGTTTTCTCTTGCCAACTAAAGCCTATCAAAGACGGCACTTAGTGCAGGGTAACAGGCAGGCTTGTTAGCACAATGAGATTCTGGCCAAGTTGCCCCTGCTGGCACACTGGACTTGAGCGTCAGCTGAACTGTAACTGTTGAAGCTTTCCTGAAATGTTTTTGGACAAAAGCAATGGGGTCCCTTTTATTTCTCGGACATTTCTTTGCACAGCCATTTTAAACTCACCTTATACTTTACCTGGATGCCATGCTGAGTGAGGATACACTCTGAGAAGCATGCTATCATATGACACCACTGTGCAAACAATACAGATCATGTGTTTACAAACTAAGATGGCTTTTCAGGCAAGAGTTTATGCAATCATAGGATATTATCACCTTCCATGTTGTCTATGGTTGTCCGATTCATTCAAGGTAGTGCATAATAATATTAATATAAATATGGCTTGATTAATTTTGATTTCTGCATAGAATTTGAGGTTGTTGATGTTTGGAATCCTGTGGGGTTTTTTTTTCTTTTCTGTTAGGGTCACTAGTGTCATGAGCATTACTGCAAGCTTTTGATTTAATAAAAGCAGACAGCATCATTCCTCTCCTCTTATGACATATGGCAGACATTAGGTAACTACCTTGATTTTTAAAATTCTTGTATTTAAAACTATTTATTCATTCATTCATTTACTTATGAATGTGTGTGTGTATGTGTGTGTGTGTGTGTGTGTGTGTGTGTGTGTGTAGAAGAGGTCAGGAAATGACATCTAATCCCTGGAGCTGGAGTTATAGGAAGTCATGAGTTGTCTGAAGTGGGTGGGTGCTGAGAACGGAACTTGGGTCCTATGGAAGAGCAGCAAGGACTCTTAACAGCTGAGCCCTCTCTCCAGCGTCAAACTCTTGCATTTAAGCCAGGTAAGGTGACATGTGCTTATAATACATGTCCTTGGGGGTATGAGGCAGGATGACTGAGAATTACAGGGAAGCCCATGTTTATATATCTTTCCAGGCTAGCCTGGGCCATGTGGTGAGACCTTGTTTTGAGAAACAAACAAAATATTTGCTTTTTCATGCTCATTACCAAAATACTCTGTTGGAGAAAATAATAAAACAATGTGGATTTTTTAACTTTTCCAAATGTGACAGGACATTCAATTCTGGATATGGGTAAACTTTAGTTGAAACAGTTTTGTTTTTTTTTTTTTTAACAGCAGTAAAATTAATTCAAACCTGAGCATGAAGAATTAGCTTCAATCACATAAATACCCACACAAAACATAATATAAGCAATGGCATAGAAATTAACTGTCATTTAGTGGGCTTTAGTAAGTCCCACATCGAGAAATGTTTAAAGATTCATTGACATACTGATTTAGCAGAAATGTATTGAATGTGTATTATTTGACAAGCCCCATATTTCATCTGGAGAACATCTGTATGTTAAACAGGCAGCTTTCATTCTCCTGTGACTTACCATGAGGAAGACCATTGAGAAGACAGCAAAGGAGCAATGTGATTTTGGGTAATGGTGATTTTTCCCTGGGAAAGTCAATCAAAGCAGCAGTTTGTGAATGGCTGGAATGTCAGGCACTTTTTTAGTTTTCATTTAAGTGATCATATGACTAATGGTTATGAGGTAAGGCTTCTTGTGTGTCAGCTGTGCTTTAAGGTAGAGCCATGAGACTTGATAGATTAGATGTGCAAGGTAAAGAATAGTCAAGAATGTTTTAAAATTTATTTTTATTTTGTTTTGAATACTGCAGATTTCAAGAAATCTGATTTTGAGATTTGCTCTATTCCTATACTAATATCCACAAGAACTTGGGGAGTTTTGCTGCACTGCAAGCCTCGTGAAGTATTCCCTAATTACTGTTGCTTACTCTTCAAAGCACTTTTTTGCCTCTTAGCCATGTGATCAATGATGCAACGCTGTGATATTATCAATAATGTGGTTGTTGCAGTATAGCTTTTACTTTGGACATAACATGACCCGTCCAATAGCCATTGTGGGACAGGGATAACCTTGACCTACAGTCATGGCAATGAATAAGCAAAACTTCACACTGACAACTAGGTCCATGTTAATGCTTATAGAACTATAACACTCTCTAGAAAGAGGAGGGGAGGGCCTTGTTGAACACGTTCTTTGTAGATATTAGAGTGCATATGAAGTTATATTAAAGATGAGATTCTGTGATGCATTTTCTATGGGGGGACTTAGTCTTTTGTCATAAATGAACAGGCATTTGTTCGAGTCTTTTCAAGGGAAGTAATACATCAGTGGTAAATCTTAATATTGTGTATGCTATTTTTAGAGACGGGTCTCACTATGTAACTCTGGCTGGCCTGGAACTCTATATAATCCAGGCTGACCTTTAACTCACAGAGATCCACCTGCTTCTACTTCCCAAGTACTAGGGTTAAAGACATGAGCCACCATGATTGGCCCCATCTTAATACCTTTACATCACCAACCTCTCTAAGTAAAGTTAGAAATGAATAAAAAATGACTGGTGAAAAGAACATTTATCTGTCAGAACATGTGACATATTTTCTATTCCTAAAAATTTGATTCACTCTTCTCCAAACTGATCTAATTCCTGAAGGATGACTTTATGAATAATATGAGTACCTGTCATGCCCACTGGCTTTTGCTTGGGTTTTGGGCAGTAGGACACACAGACAGAGAGTAAAGGCATATAGAGGATGTGATTGGTGGGTTGTTTTACTGTCCTTTATCACCAACTGTACTGGCTTTGAGCTGACTGAGCCTCTTGTATATACATCCACATGGGCTTTCTTCTCTAGCTAATCTCACTAAAACCCAGGACTGGTTCTGTCTCCTTACACTAAAATGCAGGACTGGTTTTGTCTCCTTACAATTTCATGCCTCGGGCCTTCTGTTGTTGCTGTTTCTAGTCTCTTGAACCCTTTATTGAGATCCTTTGTCAAGGTCCAAAGATCATTAACTATACCATCTGTTTCTGCCTACAACCCTGGCTAAACTGGAGTCTATTTGAAACCCACAGAAATTGAATTGGGTTGAAGTTAATCAACGAAGGAGTTAATTATAAAGGCATTGGGTAGCTAATTGAATTATCAGAAATCATACTGTACAACTTGCTTGATGAAGAAACTGTCACCATTGTTCTCATACCAACGTAGCTGTAGATGAAAATTATTGTTAGTCATTATTCCCTACCAATGTCGCTTCTGATTCAGAAAGAGGGATTTATCATTGATAAATGGCTACTCTTGCTATAATACTAATGCCAGCCCCCAATGGAAGCCTCTTTAGTTAATTTCTACACATTACTCTCTTCTGATTGGAAATATATATCAAGCAACTTCTACTTATTGCTTGCTACACATTCATAGTTCATATTCAAACTCATATCAGACCTAAAAATTTAATTTCTTAAGTAGGACAACTATCATTTAAAACAAAAGCAAACATTTCCCAATATCCTCAAAAGGGGCAATCCAACGTTTTTCAACTATATTCACTTGCTTTAAGCTCTGCCTGTGTGAAAAATATCTACTTCTTCTCTGGTTGTGCTGTATCCTGTTTTAACACTCTATAATTTATGGACTAAAATGTAAATTTAACTTTTATCCCACACAGCCAACACAAAAACAGAAGAGAACTGAATGGGGCATAGAAATAAGGTAAAACTTACAAATGTGTTTGTGGAATAAACAATGAATATGTAAAGGGTCCTGGCAGCAATGAATATATTCTAAGGAATTGCTATGGTTAGCAGACTATTGGGAGATGGTGCACCTTGTGGGGTTGGAATTTCATTCTGGGGAAAGACAGGTCTAGAATTCTCTCTCTCTGTCTCTCTCTGTGTCTCTCTGTCTCTGTCTCTCTCTCTCTCCAAGGTCTATCCATGGCTATCCTGGAATTCACTGAGGCTGTCCTCAGACTCACAGAGATCCACCTGCCTCTGCCTCCCAAGTGCTAGGATTAAAAGTGTGCTCCACCATGCCTAGTTTACCATTTCTTGTAAACAGTTGCATGTGAGCAATGAGCCATCTGTTAAGAACAATGTGTTCCATGAACAACAGCAACTACTTTTACTGTCTTCACCTTAAAAGATACTTGTTACATACAAGGTATGTGAAATGTAGTGACAGTTTCGGTAAGTACTCAGATAACAAAGTTTATGCCAGAAGAATGGAACATGGAAAACAAATCCAAAGTGTACAGAAAATGTCCCTTGGATAAAGACAACTTACTGGTTTTTATTAAGAGAGATTAAAGCTACCTGGTAGCTAATGACCTGAGATGATACCTTCATGCCAGTCTCCATCACAGTCTGCTTCTCAGTCGTGGGTTCATGCTTGGTGGGGTGAAATCCACATTGCTGGAACACTGCAAATCTCTGTTTTTGCCATCATTGATGGTTGGCATCAATTATCAAGAGATTAGCTGAGAAAGTGGGTAGACTATCATTCACAGAGTGCGTTTCCTACCCCACATTAATATTACAAGCCTCTTTGTGATCTTGTGATCATCACATGGGACATGAAAATCTGTATAGTCTTAGCCTAGATGTGGACACACCTCTTTTTGTGCTATCTTTGTATCTAATCTGTGTTTCAAAGTCTTGATCATCCACATAGGTGTTTACCCTTCTTGCTGAGGAATGTCATATGCCCATGTTCTCTGCAGAGCCAGTTGAGTTGTATAAAATGTTAGCAATGTCACAGTCTGTAACCCCAAGAGCCAGATGTGGGCACCCATCTTTGAGAAGTCAAAACAGTCAGATTCATAAAACAGTTGATTATACAGTGTGGCTGCTTTGGGAAAAGAGACAAAGAGATCTAGTGACCTCCTCCAGTCCATCCTCAGGGTCCTGAAGTGAGAGTAAAATATATATATATATATATATATATATATATATATATATATATATATATATATATATATATATATATATGAGAGAGAGAGAGAGCCATGTACATGAACATCCTAGCAGTCCTGGTCAAGGTGTGAATCACCTCCCACAGATCCATCATTGTCTCTGTATGATTCTTCGCTCTCTTTAATGAAGAGAAGAATTGGTGAGAATAAGAATTTCCAGCTGGACCACACTTTTCTTCTCCCAGCATGAGATTCCCCAGGGAAATTCTAGTTTCTTGGAGTTCATTGTCTTGATCATCTGGGAGCTAAAGTGCTTCTCTAGAATATATTGCAAGAAGCAATATATTCTTCTTGCAAGTTTGATTGCAGTGATGCTGTAGCAATCTGTTTTCCCCCGTCCAGTGGCCACTGAGAGCTCTTCAGGGCTTACAGATATGGATAGAGAGGCAGGTGGCAGTGGCAGTGGGCATAAAATGTGTGTTATTCTAAGGGTCCAAACAAGCTCACCAAGTCTTTTTGGCAGTGGAGATAAATGGTGTGGTAACTTTCCCTCTGCATTGTAGGGAGGTTCCGGACCATACCCCAGATGACTGTAGACCCAGTCACTAAGATTTCAGAGCCCGATATTTTTACAGAATTCATCTCCAGTTCTTTATTCCATATGTGAGTTATCACATACTTACCTGGTGCTTTCCATGCTCCAGGCAGTATCAGTGTGAGTCTGACAGTGTAAACACACCAGCATCATTTTTTTTTATTTTTTTATTTTTTGGCATTGGAGACAATCGAGGTTTAAGCAGACAAATCATTTTACAGAGCCTGAGATTTGGCCTTCTCTGAGGCAAAATATTGCAAGTCACTCTTGTCACTGAAGAGGAACTATAAGCTAGACTGAGTATCGCTTTCTCTAGCGGATGGGAGAAGAGTTGGCAGATCAGTAGCTGCATGTCAGACACTAGGGGTTCGGTTCATTTATTTCATTGAAGAGGCCACAGTAAGACCAGCGTTTTCACTTACATAGCCAGTAGATTAGGTGGTCCCTTTCTCAAATCTACCCTGAAGTTATGTGGGAGCATTTTAGGGCTTCTAAGTTCAGCAGCTTCTAAGAGTTTGGCAATAGCACCATTGCATCTATTTGCTGCTTCCTTAAATGAACCATTCAGCGGAAGGTCCCTCCTGGTTCTTTATAGAACAAGAGGATTTTCTCTGTAGAGTCAATGTCAGGGGTCTTCTGTTTTTGTAGTGTGTCTATTCAAATTATGTACTAAGGACACGAGAAAATGAGAATGTCCTCTGCACTCTGAATTAGCTTAAGTCTTAGCTCGGTTTATCTTGAACTGACAACAGCAATGTTCTGGATTAACATTCACTCAAAGCCAATATGCAAAAATCTCTCAAGGATTTAGGCATTTCCCTATGATTTAATGGTGTCATGTCCTCCTGCAGAAAAATGGAGAAAAAACTGTGGAATATATTCCTGGTGGGTAACCTTTTCATTTTGGGACCCACAGGTCTAGAAACACAGATCTGGGTGTGATGAGAGAGGCTCACAGCTGTTCTTCTCATCAGACCCAGAGTTTTTGAATTATTCAAATCATGTCCAATATTAAAAGGTTGTTAACTGGACCCAGGCTTCTCGTCAGTTATCTCGGCCCAGAGGCTGCCGCTACATAGAACATCCTGAAATCTACTCTAATACTAACCATGTCTTCTTTTCTTCCATTGGTCCACCTTATCATAGCTTTAGAGTGCCCTGAGATCTGATGACACCAATCAAAATCATGTCCCTATGCCATGTGCAGCAGCTCTGAATTTTTGTTCTACAGGGGGCAATCTCCATATTAGCTTTCAAAGGTGCAGCAACTTTTTAAGTTATTTGATTAGTATATATCTTCTCCGGAGACACAAAAGTATGGGCCATTAGGCAATCATTAGAAATGAAACTCCAGCACCACTATCTCTTCCAAATGGAGGATTTCCTTCTACATGTAACACTAAGGGCTTTCCTGACACTTCAGTTTTGATATAGTCATGTTGAGAACAGGATTTAGTTAACCAAATAAACAAAAAGTCTGAGCCCTACTCAACTGCTTAATCTTGACCAAATGCCAGGTATTTGAAAGTAAACTCATAGTAACACAGTTGTCTTAATTTAAAATTGTCAGTCTTTTATTAGCCTAACACCCTCAGAACACATTCCCAGACATTACTCTCTCTGTGTATCTTTAAAAAATGTTAGATAAGCCAGGTGTAATGGTGTGTGTCTTTAATATCAGCTCTTAGAGGCAGAGGCAAGTATATCTCTGAGACCAGTCTAGTCCCGGTAAGAGAGTTCCAGGACAGTAAGGACTATCTAGTGAGAACCTACCTCAAAACCAAACCAAACAGCCAAACAAAAATGGCTTAAAATAAGCTGGGAGCTGGAGAGATGGCTCAGTAGTTAAGAACACTGGCTGCTCTTTCAAAAGATCTGGGTTCAATTCCCCATCCTTATGTAGTGACTCAAATCATCTGTAACCCCAGTTCCAGAGGATCTGACACTCTCTTCTGGCCTCTGAGGGCATTCAACAGGCACCCACATGGTCCATAGACATACACGAAGGAAAAACAGATGTACATACAAAAATCTTAAAAATTAAAATAGAAAGGTTAAAATAAGTGATGTCTTTTTCCCCATGAAGTAGCTTTTGCCGTTGGACTGACTTTTGTAGCTGGCTCTGGAATGCCATAGTTTGATTCTGGCTGCAGGTCAAGTGGCAATCTGAAGTAGCTTGAGGAGGGTATGTTCTTTCTATAGCAGAATAGCTGCTATAGAAACGGTCCTAAAGGATCTTGTTTTTCAGGCAAATTAAAAACAGCTTCGTAAATCCTAAGGGAATGGGCTGTTTTTGGCAAGAAACCCTCAGTGGCTTTAAGTAGTAGTGTAATTTGGGTCATTTAAAACCGTGCACTTATCTTCCCTCCAAGTGTATAGCGGACGGTCCTAATCATTGCACTGCCTCTCACACAGAGACCCCATAAGGCTGTGAAGTCACTATTTTCTGAGTAGGATAACAAGAAATCTACTAGATAAAAAAAATGTACTTTCACGTTAGCTGCATCAGCCCTGTTGTAGCGTCTGAATAAGGATTTTCCCTCTCCTTGCCAGTATTAATTTTCAGGCTTTGCTCTGAGGTGAGAATACTGAGCTTTGAGCTTGCCTTCATTGAAGCTGTCTGATGGAGGAAGTAGCAGTCATTTACAATGCTTGAGCTCTTTACCTTCTTCAAGGGGCTCCCAAATTCCCCCCAAACATTATTTCTATTGACCACTTCATAGTCAGTGAGCACAAGGAATAATTTAATTACTAGTTCCATTTATCTTTCCTAACACGTACCAGATTCATTTGTATACACATACTATGTATCTATACACACATATACATAGAAATATAAACATTATGTATGTGATATATATATGCATATATATATACACATACACATGTATAGTGTATATCTGGCCTCTGAGGACACCAGGCAGGCACATGCATGGTTAATAGAAATACATGCAGACAAAACAGATACACATATAAAATTAAATATTCATATTTATATGCATAAAGTACATCTCTATCCAGATTCAACAGCAGCAATCAGCAATAAATTTTGATTGGTGAAATTCTGAAAAATGTTATTGGTAGTTCACATTCAGAGAACTGGGACACCTGGAGAAACCCCCAAATTCCATTTAACTCTGTCCTAGGCTTCACCAGGGAAGAGACCACCATTTGCCATGGGTTTTCCTCTTCTGCTTTAAAGAAGATCGATGCCACCAACACTGAACAGTTCAGGGGCTTGTCTGCACCCTGAATGTCAGCTGTCAGACACGACACAACCGTCTCTCAACTGCTACTGCAGCCCAAACATGTGCCACACACGTGCGGAGTGGCAAAGGAAAGAAGTGTCACAGGTTGCCTGGATTTCCATCTTGCCGATAATCAATTTCCAGTTTTGCAGAGGTGTATGTAATTCCAAGCCACTTTTCTGGACTGAGGAGTCTGGGTTTCTTCTGGTTTCTCTGTGGAGAGGTGCAACCCTTGCGTTAGGAGCTATGTAAATAGAGGAGAGCTATTCAGTTGACCACGTGTGTTAATAGTCATGGAAGATTCCTGCATGGTACATCGGGCAGCTTCCTCCTTCTTCATTCTGCTCTTGGTACTGGCCCAGAGCTTACTAACTAGGCTAGACTGGCTGGCTTGTGAGCCTTGGCATCCTCCCGTTTCCCCATTTCCAGCACTGGGTTCGTAAGCATGTGCCACTGTGCCTGGCTTTTTTTTAGATGAGTCCTCAGGAATTAAACTCAGGTGTTCATGTTTATGAGGCAGACACTTTACGAGTTGACCTATCATCCCACTCCCCGAAATACGCTAATATATATATTTACACTAATACGCTAAAGGATTTTATATGACAATGTATATTCATATGTAATTAGTCATGCATAAAATGGGAATAAATTCATTTTTCTAAGAATCAATGGAGTGAGTTAGTATGTTACTTAAGTCTTAGATTCCCCAATATTAAAGTATATTTGGGTTGAGAATGTATTTGTAGGTTATAGATTTTTGTTTTTTAGTTTATTTTATGATATAAGGAGATTTTTGGTTTTAATGAAGAAAGAATGCTGGTATATTAATTTATTTGATTTTGCATGTGTAGTTTTGGTTTTCAAACCACTTTGCTTCCTTGTTCCTTATTTGTAATCTCTCACATTGCAATTTTTAGGCCCTCTCTTGTTTTACATTTTTTTCTTTCTTTACTTTTTAAAAGTCATTTGTACCTCAGCTTTCTACTTGATCTGGCTGTTTTCTTCTCAGTGTTCTTTCCCCAGCTCTGCTCTCTTTCTTCTGTATACAGGCTCCACAGGAGTCACCACCCAGCCTCATGGTTCTAGGCTTCAATGGAGCTTGCTCTAAGTACCTGGCGCTAACCTTTATAGCATTAAAGAACGCATTTCCTCATTGTATTTTCATTTTATTCAGATTATTCTATGTCTTCCAATCTACTTGACCGTGGTGCCATCTCCTCAAGTACCCTGCTCAAAACATTGTGCCACACTTTCTCCCTCCTGTGCTCTGTCCTCCATATCACGGACTCTAAGTGAATCTTTTTGTTTGAATTGTTCTTAAGTTATCTGGACCCATCTGCTCTTCCCAATGCTCCATCCTTCAGGGAGAGAGAGAGAGAGAGAGAGATCTATTTACTGTTTGTTTGGTCTCACGCTAGACGTTATTTCTCCCTAGAAACCATCTCTAATCTCTATAAATGGCAAAGAGGAGCCAGAGGCTTTGGCATTTCAGAGTAGAGTGAGCTCAAATACACACAGATGAAAATCCAGCTACCCTCTTGGATCCCCCCTCATATCCTCCCAGGAGCCTACCCCAGTAGAGACCAAAGAGACTGACAAGGACATCTCTAACTAGATTAACCTTCTAGTAAAGGGCAGGAACACCAACCCACCTACAAAAACTTGAACCCAAAATTTATCCTGCTTATGAGATGTACAGGGATAAAGATAGAACAAATAGAGCAGAGATTGAGGGAATGCCCAGCAGATGCCTGACCAACCAAAGACCCATCCTATCAGAGAGTAACAACCCTTGACACTATGAACAATAAGCCTGCAGACAGGAAGCATGTCAGAGTTGTCCTCTGAGAGAGGCTCTACTCACATCACCTCAAAACAGATGCTGAGACTCACAGCCAAACATTTGGCAATGTATAGGAAGTATTATGGAAAAGAGGGAGGAAAGAGAAAAGTCCCCAGGAGTAACAACTGCTCCCCAGAAAAACAACAGGGCCAACTAACCAGGGTCCAGAGGAGTTTACTGAGACTGAAGCATCAACAAAGGGCCATGCATAAACTGAATCTAGACCCCCTACAAAGATGTAGCAGACGGGCAGCTTAGTCTTCAAGTGGGTCCTCTAGTAAGGGAAGTGGGGACTGCATACAACACAGACTCAAATATTAGCTTTTTGATCCCTTCCTCCTGGCAGGACCTGCCTTGACAGGCCACAGGGGTAGAAGCCACTTTCAGTCTTGTTGCAATGGGGTGGATGGGAAAGGGAGCTCCCCTTTTCTGAAGAAAAAGGGAAAGGGAGAAGGGAAAGGAAAGGGGAAGGGGAAGGGGAAGGGGAAGGGGAAGGAAAGGGCAGGAAGGAAGGGTCTACAAGGATGGAAAGTGAATAAAATAAATAAATGAGGGGCAAGAAAGAAAGAAAGAGAGAGAGAATCCAGCTAACCACAGAGGGTACCCCAGCTGAGATGGTTAACCTCCCTTGTTAAGGAGTCTGTGAGGGAATTTCCAGAGAAGTTTAACTGAGGAGGGAAAACCCAGGTGTGGGTGTGGCCATCCAGTGGGCTGAAGTCCTGGGTTAAATAAATAGAAAGCTGCCTAACCCCACCCACCGCAGAGCCCCAGTTCCCTTCTCTGCCTCCTGCCTGACTATACACATAGTGTGACCAGCTAGCCGCCTTGAGCTCCCGCCACCATAGCCATGAGCCACTTCTGCATCCGTGACTTTCCCACCATCATAGACTTCACCCTCAGAGACTGATAAGCCACCTCTCCATGTGAGAATATTTACTTTTTCTTTCCCTGGCTGGAACTTGTTTACTTAGTCTTCCTTTGGCATTTATATTTGTCTACATTTTAACTTTTTTGTTTTTACAGTGGATTTTAAAGATCTCATGCATGGATTCTTAATATAGTATAACCAAGCTGATCTTTTCTTAGTATACATGGAGATAGTCTGGGATATTTTTCTTACACTCATTTCTCATATATGTTTTATTTGGTGCTTGCATCATACCTTTTGATTGTTATAAATTTATGGCATATTTTAATGCCTGCTTCCATTATTTTCTTACTTCTAGATGCATGATAATATTAAATTAATATTTAATAATGCCCTTCTGCTGCAAATATGCATCATGAAATGCATTTGCTTTAATTCTTTTTTTCTCCTTTTTATTATTATTATTTTTTTATTAATTACAGTTTATTCACTTTGTATCTCCCCATAAGCCTCTCCCTCCTCCCCTCCTGGTCCCACCCTCCCTCACCCTTCTTCGCACATGCCCCTCCCCAAGTCCACTGATGGGGGGGGTCTTCCTCTCCTTCCTTCTGATCTTAGTCTATCAGATCACATCAGGAGTGGCTGCATTGTCACCTTCTGTGGCCTGGCAAGGCTGCTCTCCCTTCAGGGTGAGGTGATCAAAGAACAGGCCAATCAGCTCATGTCAGAGGCAGTCCCTGTTCCCATTACTATGTAACCCACTTGGACTGCCATGGACTACATCTGTGCAGGGGTTCTAGGTTATCTCCATGTATGGTACTTGGTTGGAGTATGAGTCTCTGGGAAGACCCCTGTGTTCAAATTTTCTGGTTCTGTTGCTCTCCTTGTGGAGTTCCTGTCCTCTCCAGATCTTACTATTTCCCACTTCTTTCATAAGATTCCGTGCACTTTGCCCAACAGTTGGCCTTAAGTCTCAGCATCTGCTTTGATAGTCTTCAGGGCAGAGCCTTTTCAGAGGCCCTCTGTGGCAGGTTCCTAGGTTGTTTCCTGTTTTCTTCTTCTGATGTCCTTCCTCTTTGCCTTTCGGGATGGGGATTGAGCGTTTTAGTCAGGGTCCTCCCTCTTGATTAGTTTCTTTAGATGCACAGGTTTTACGACAAGATGGCAGCGCCAGGAGAACAGGGCATCTGAGGAGCAGGACAACACTTCCTGTACAGCGACCAGGAGACTGAACTCTGGGCCCTAAAACAACAGCGATCGTGTTTCCCAGGTGAGAGGAAACCCCCACGGTGTGGGAATCAGTCGGGTCCACTCTCAGGTCACCCAGCCAGAACCCGGAAGAGATCCCGGGTCGCACAGGCCAGAGCCACATGCCTGTGTGTCCTGATCACCTTCCCAGGCTGATCGGTGGGCACAAAACACCAGAGACTGGGAGTCCTTGTCTTGAGAGAATTTCACAGGGAAGGAAGGAAATGATATTGACTTGGGTCACCCAGTCTTTCCCTGGAAAAAGTCTTGCAGACCGGCGTGTTTGAGCTGCCATCACTGAGCTGTGCTCCAGACACAGGCACAGTTTCTGTGCTCCAGCTATCTGGCACAGACTGAGCTGTCTGCCCCAGGGCAAAAAAAGAGACTGGGAGTCCCTGTCACAAGAGAATCCACAGGGAAGGAAGGAAACTGAGCTTTAATTCTTTTAGAGTGGTCATTTACTTTCAAAATTCTTTCATATGGGCTGCCTTTAAATTTTTTCCTGTTCATTTTCTCATTGATGGTTAGATTTGGGGGTGAGAAAATTGTATATTGGTCATTTTTGGATTTTAAGTAACTTCTCACAAGAGAAAAAAAGTTGAATTTCAATCTTCTTGTTTAGTTTAATTAAGGATCTGGCATATGTGCTTCTGTAGGCAGGCGTGTGTGTGTAAGTTTGTGTGCATATGTGCAGGTGTGTGAGGGTTATTTCACATTCCTGTACCGGAGACAGTAACCTTGGCCATTCCTCAGGGCCTCTCTAGCTTGATTGCTGAGACAGTCTCTCACTGGCTTGTGACTTGTCTATTAGGCTAGGCTGGCTATGCAGTGATCCCAAAGTCTCTGCCTGCCCAGAGCTGGAATTAGAAACAAGTTCCTCCAAGCCTGGCTTTGTAAATTTTGAGCTCTGGGTCTGAGTACTGGACTCAGGTTCTCACACTTGAGTGGCAAGCCCTTTACCGACTGAACTATATCACCATCCCTAAAGAACAGCCAGCAGCCTCTTGGGAAGAGACATCCCCATAGTACTTTGAGGCAGCGTATATCACAACAGACTTGCAGGAAGCTGTGGCATGGCAACTTCTTAAGTTCTTCACCCTAGAAGACCCCTTGCTTCATGTTGGGCCCCTCTGAGGATAGGGCAGGATGAGTGTTAACACTGAAGGAAGAAGACATGGTCACCTCCACCTCACAGTCCTCTCCTGCTTGCAGTCACTGACACCTGGAATGTTAGTGTGTGTGTGTGTGTGTGTGTGTGTGAGGGGGCGGGGTCTGTGTGGAGAAACACACCTCCACGTTAGGGATTTCTTTCATATAGAATGGTTTAAAATTGACTATACCTGCTCTCTAGTCTTGTTTTGGGGTATGTTTTACACAAATTATCTGGAGTTTCTGACATGTGAATATCACCTTCTTTTGAGGATAATATGGTTGGAGTTGTTTAGTCATTTCCATTTTGAAGAAGTTTTAATCACATTCGGTCATTTTAAGGTCTTCAAGTCCACATACTTCTCTGCTGTATTCTCATCTATCTGTCTACCTACCTATCAGCCCATCATCTATCAAAATGCACTGCTGAAATTAAAATTCTGTGTAGGTTAATCGTACTTTCATTGAACATTAATATACACTCCCTTAATGTTAGAAAAATAATTTTTCATTAAGTGGAAACACTTTTGACTTTATTGTTTGACTTTGGATCCTTTGTAAGAGATCTTATCAGTTTATAGACGAATAAAGTGATTATAAGTGAGAACTTACTCTGTGTAATCCCATATGTTTCTTACCCCTGGTAGTGATGGTGGAAGGGACCAACATAAGTAGGGTTTGGGTTCATAAAATAATAAGGTATAAAAATGTGTTTGAGACACTAAGGAGGGAATAGAGTGTTTGGCTTTGGTATTTGGAGTGTGGCTTCCTGATAAATGGTATTTGAAAGGCCTCGTGATGTTAGTAGAATTTTCAGGGATAGGAGAAAGGAGAAAGGGCAGAAGAAAAAAACACGAACAAAGGCATTTATATATATATATAAACAATATGGGGTTCAATGTTGGTGTTTTTATCTGTTCTTAGAAGAATTCTTATATTAAGATAAACTTTTTCTTGGAAAACTCTTTATACATAATTCCTTATAGACTTCATAAATGCAGACAAAAATGTGGTCAATTAATTATGTTTTATGTCTATGTATGTCCTTCCTCCTCTCATTGATAGCAGCTGTGAAAAGAAATCAAGAGGCCAGTGGTTTTTGATGTCTTGTGTTTCCTGTATTCTGAATTGAAAATGATTAGTTTTCTTTCTTTCTTTATTCTTTTATTAATTACATTTTATTCACTTTGTAGCACAGCTGTAGTCCTCTCCCTCATCCCCTCCCAACCCCATCCTCCCTCCCACATCTCCTCCCATGCTCCTCTCCAAGTCTAATGATAGGGGAGTTCCTCCTCCCCTTCCATCTGACCCTAGTCTACCAGGTCTCATCAGGACTGGCTGCCTTGTCTTTCTCTGTGGCCTGGTAAGGCTGCTCCCTGCCTCAGGGGGAGCTAAGCAAGACCAGCCACTGAGTTTATGTCAGAGACAGTCTCTGTTTCCCTTACTAAGGTTCCCTCTTGGAGACTGAGCTGCCATGGGCTACAGCTGTGCAGGGGTTCTAGGTTATCTCCATGCATGATCCTTAGTTGGCGTATCAGTCTCAGAAAAGAACCCTGGGCCCAGAACTTTTGTTCTGTTGCTCTCCTTGTGGAGCTCCTGTCCCCCTTCAGGTCTTTCTATCTCCCCCTTCTTTCATAAGATTCCCTGCACTCTGCCCTAAGTTTGGCTATGAGTCTCAGCATCTGCTTTGATACACTGCTGGGTAGAGTCTTTTAGAGGCCCTCTGTGGTGGGCTCCTGTCCTGTTTTCTCCCTCTTCTGATGTCTATCCCATTTGCATTTCTGAATGAGGATTGATCATCTTATCCAGAGTCCTTCTTTTTGCTTAGCTTCTTTAGGTGTACAGATTTTAATATGTTTATCCTATATCATATGTCTAATATCCACTTTTAAGTGAATATATACCATGTGTATCTTTCTGCTTCTCAGATACCTCACTCAGGATGATCTTTTCTAGTTCTCACCATTTGCCTCCAAATTTCATGATTTCCTTGTTTTTAATTGCTGAGTAGTATTCCACTGTGTAAATGTACCATGATTTCTGTACCCATTCCTCAGTTGAGGGACATCTGGGTTGTTTCCAGATTCTGGCTATTACAAATAAAGCTTCTATGAACACAGCTGAGCAAATGTCCTTGTTGTATACTTGAACACCTTTTGGATATATGTCTAGGAGTGGTTTAGGTGGATCTTGAGGTAGCACTATTCCTAATTGTCTGAGAAAGGACCAGATTGATTTGCAAAGAGGTTGTACAAGTTTACATTCCCAGCAATAGAGGAGGGTTTCTCCACATCCTCTCCAGCATGTGTTGTTGCTTGAGTTTTTGATCTTAGCCATTCTGATGGGTGTAAGGTGAAATCTCAGGGTTGTTTTGATTTGCATTTCCCTGATGACTAAGGATATTGAGCATTTCTTTAAGTGTTTCTCTGCCATTCTGTATTCCTCTATTGAGAATTCTCTGTTTAGCCCTGTACCCCATATTTTAATTGGATTACTTGATTTGTTGGGGTTTAACTTCTTGAGTTTTTCATATATTCTGGATATTAGCCCCCTGTCATATATAGGGTTGGTGAAGATCCTTTCCCAGTCTATAGGCTGTTGTTTCATTCTGATGACTATATCCTTTGCTTTACAGAAGATTTTCAGTTTCATGAGGTCCTATAAGATGTTTGGGGTAAGGGAAACATCTACAGGAAGATAAAGACGTACCTCAAAAAGGTTTTGCATGGAGATGAATGGAAGGTTTTTGTCTTCTTCTTCTCCTTCTTCTTATTTTTTAAGATTTTGTTGATTTATTTTATGTATGAGTGCTCTCTGTGCTTGTACACCTGCATGCCAGAAGAGGACATCAGATCCCAGTATAGATGGCTCTGAGCCATGATGTGGTTGCTGGGAATTGAACTCAGGAGCTCTAGGAATAGCAGACAGTGCTCTCAACCACTGATCCATCTCTCCAGGAAACATAGAAGGTTTTTTCAAGGAACCATTGTGGTGCTTGAAGTTAGTGTGAAAACCAGAATTTCAAACAACAGTAAAGAACACCCTGATTTTTGTCCCTTGCTTGTCTACAGTTCTCTCATCACAGAGAAGATTTGAGAACCACTCAGAGTGAAGAATGCTGAAAACAAAGGATTTATATAATATATGTTGTGATATGTAAGCGGACAGTTTTTGTGTGCTTCAGTCCTATCGTAGCATGTTTTAGGGTAGAAATCAACAATGCTGAAGATGCTTCTGCCTCTTCTCCCTCTTCCTTCTCTTTTTCCTCCTCCTCCTTATGATGATGATGATGATGATGATGCAAGTTAGTTAAAGGGCCATGAGGTCTATTAAGGCAGCAGATGTAATGCTGCTATGTCAAGTCTGTAGAAAGCACTAATTGCAGATGAGATTAAAGTCTCTGTTGGTATCTCATAAAGCCCTGCAGATTTGTTGGAGTAAGGCAGAACAATGCCCTCTGCCACCAGTACTGAGAACTGGGTGATCAAGCAGCATGAGCCCCAGCTTTCTGCAACGGTCCTCAGGACAGAGGCTACAGTTATCACACTGAGCGAGAGTGAGATAAAGAGCTTTGCTCCTCCGCTAGCAAACCTATAATTACCCAATGGGAGGAAGACATCATACATTAAATGCCAACAAAAGAGATATCTGCATCCACTTAATTTATCCGAGCCACCAACCTATTGTGCTTAGTAAAATAGTTCTGAACTTTATGCAAGATAAAACTTTATGGCGGTTGGATGTCTTTTAACTTGAAAATTAGTAAATTAGCATTTCCAGGATAGCAGTGGCTGTGTCTCAGATATAAGAGTAGCCAGATGTCTATTTTTATTCTTCAATATTTAACATTGCAGACATGGGAATGCTTTCTCTATTTAAAACACTTTATTACATTAATTTATTTATTTGTGTGTATATAAGTTTCAAGCCATGGCCACTGTTGTGGAGGTCAGGGGACATCATAGGTTAGTCAGTTTTCCTCTTCCTCCATGTGGGTCCTGGGGATCAAACTCATATCATTAGGTTTGGTTGCAAGCACTGTTTACCTCTGAACCATCTCACTGGCCTGGATATGTGTGCTCTAGCCATCATCTATGTCTTAACTACATTTGTTGTTGTTGTTGTTGTTGAGACAAATAACATGACCAAAAAGCAATTTGGTGGAGGGAAAGGTTTATTCAGCTTATATTTCCACATTGCTGTTCATCATCAAAGGGAGTCAGGAGAGGAACTCCAACAGGGCAGGAGCCTGGAAGCAGGAGCTGATGCAGAGGCCACAGAGAGGTGCTGCTTGTCAGCTTGCCAGCTTGCCTCCTATGGCTTTCTCAGCCTGCTGTCTTATAGAACTCAGGTCAGCAGCCCAGGGATGGCACCGCCCACGGAGAGCTGGGCCCTACTAATTGAGAACATGCCTTACAGCTGAATCTCATGGAGGTATTTCCTCAACTGAGGCTTTCTTCTCACTGATGACTCTAGCTTACATAAGCCGACATACAAAACCAGGCAGTGCAATCTAAATCTATCTGTCTGTCTGTCTGTCTACAGCATATATAGTAAGCCAAATACTTACAAATACTCAACATTTTGGTTCTCATGGCTTCATACAGCACTGGCTCTCTCTTTAGAATTTGGGGAAATGATTTTTCTTTTCAGATAACTCCACTCCAAATTTTCTCAGAGACACAATGACTAAATCCTACTGATAACTTTGAAGCTGAATTTAACTATACATTTTGTTTGGTAAATAATCATGAACACGTGTGTATGTATTTATAACGCTTACACATACATGTATACATGGATGTATGAATTGCTTTGCACATTTTTGAGGATTTCTAGTGTTTTAAAATTATGTAAGTAGGGTAAGGGCAATATGGTACCAGTATATACAGAAATGTGGGTTGAAGTTGGACTATGAAAAAAAGAACCTTCATTCCCTTACTTTCCTTCTTTGGAAAGAGGAGGATTCTGATGTCGTCCACCTGGTCCCTTACTCTAATGTCCTCCTAGCAGGTGAAATTTATTATCTGTATGAATGGACCACCCTTGTCTCAGGTACCATGATCCCCTCAAATGGTCTTGTTCTAATAGCATTTCCCTCAACGACTCAGAATTGATTTATTCTACAGACATTTTGGCATGTTTGCTGGATGCAAATCATTCCATAAATATTTATGCAAGATCTGTGTTTGAAACACAAATGAATAATATCATTCTTGACCTCAAGGAGTTTCTTTCTGATAGTCGAGATGAGAAAATTATAGTTATCTGTAATAAAAGGTGAGTTCTGCATTAATGTCCATTTAATATTTAAGGAGCAGGGCAGGAAGAATTTAGTGTCACAAATATATATTTTAATTTTAACTTATACCAACAAAGAGGCTGTTTTATTTTTTTATTTTTTAACCTTTCTTATCGTTCTTGAATTCCCTGGACATGAAGGTGAATTTCTTTTTTCTAGAAAGAACACTGTCACTTTGCTGTAGAGAGACAAAGCAATTAGATGAAGAGTTTGGGTTCTTCCATCTGCTTTGCCTTATAAGAAACTACCTTGCTCTCTCTACTCAAATAATGAAGGCAAACAAAGGGAAACACCTGCTTATTTCACCTCGAGTTGTGTTTTCCTTCATTCCAGTCCCCGTGGGCCAGACTGAATCCACAGCTGTGTATGAAGAATCTGTGGACATGTATGTCATGGTCTGCAGAGCACATTCTATCACATCCCCCCAAACACACACTGTCTGTCTCTTTCCAACCCTCTCCTCTCCTCTTGCCTCTTTTCTGGGTAGTTGTATCTAAGGTTTATTTGTTTCCATTTTAGGGTTTGGAGTGCACACATGATGATGAGCAATCAATATACACACACGATGAAAATTATCCTTCAGTTTGTAACGGACACGCTGGCACGGCTCATCTCTTCAGGTTTGGGAGCCACAGTGGTGTTAGAGGATTTTTTTAAGGGGGAGAGGTCTAGCTGTTTTCATAGTGATTAATCTACAGATGTTACCCAAGGAATTGTCTGATGCAATTCTTCACCATTGCGCTGAAGGATATGAATATTTTATCTTTGCAATTAGCATGGTATTGGGGAAGGAAGAGCTATTACATGGCACGTGCATGTGTGCATGCGTGTGTGTGTGTGTGTGTGTGTGTGTGTGTGTGTGTGTGTGTCTGGATGTGTCTGTGTATGCATATAAATTTAAGTAGATATTCTTTGAGTGTTTTCTATTGTGTACACTGGAGCTTGTCAAAACAATATCAGCTTTGCTGCTTGTTTCACATGAAGATACAGAACCCACTAGCTGATTTAATGTATTATTAAACAGAGCTAGGCTCTCTGGAGAGGCAGTGTTGACTTTACCCCTGTTTGTGATTCTGACCCCTTAGTGTTTAGGTGCTTGAGTAGTGCACCAGGCCACAGCACTTTTGCTAGGGTGTAAATATGAGGTTATTTACTGTGTATCAACTGGGGTTTGCTTTGTAACAGTCTAAATTTGTTCTTTAAGCAACGTCTCCACAACAAATAAATCAAAGCGTGAAGAATTAAAGCTGAAGATAACACCAGCCCAGCCTGTCGAAATCTTGGTCTTATGTGCATGGGGGAAAAAAGGAGTTATTAGTTACTTTTCTTGTTGCTATAACTAAATGGCTGACAAGAAGCAACTTAAAGGAGGAAAGGTTTATTTTGGCTCTTGGTTTCAGGGGACACAAACCCTCATGCTGGGGGAAGGCACAACAGCAGGAGCTGGAAGGCCTTGGGTTATATGGCTTCTTCAGTCTGGAATCAGTGAGCCAAACAGTGATGTCCCTAATAACATTCATTGTCCTACTAGCACGTAGGATGGATTTCCTCACATCTGAATCTAGAGACTTCTTCACAGCTGAGTCCTGAGGTCTGTTTCCATAGCAATCCTAAATCCTATCAAATTGATAATCAGATTGACCATCACAAGTACTTACCATGAGTGGTAAATTAAAAGTAAATGGCCAAATTGGTCCGTATTGTCGCACCTTAAGATCACCTTTAAATACACTCATACAAGGTGCCCCCTCACTTTCATGGGGGTTCAGCAAGATGCACTGCCATGAGGACCCAAATCCCCTCCTAGAAGGAACCTAATGCTTTTGGATTACTAAAATGAGTTTGGATTGTTCTAGAACAGTGCCTTTTAAAAGCATCTGTTATTCGTTCTCGGCTTTGATGTCAGACAGTCTTTGAAACACTTTTTTCAATTTCATGTATTTACTCAATTTATTCATTTTACATCCTGATTGTAGGCCCCTCCCTCATCTCCTCCCGATCCCACTCTCCCTCCCTCATTCCCCCTATCTCCTTTCCCTAGTCCACTTAAAGGCGGAGTTCTCATCCCCTGAAATTTTTTGAGACAGTCTTATTTTGTTGCCCCTTCTAATCTGAAGCTCCTTATACAGATCAGGCTGATCATGAACCTAGACCCACCCTTCTGCTTTAGCTTCCTGGGTGTTTTGATTACAGGCTTTTGAACAAGCATGATCATTTTGGTAAATGTCATTTTTGAGTTTGCTTCTTGCAGTGATGGCTCAGGACTGTATCAACACTGAAACACTTGTGATTGGTTTGGCTTTTCCTCCTGGACACCCAGTGGGCTCTGTCCTAGCTGGTTCATACAGCCTGTTCAAGAACTTTTGTATCTTTGATGTGTGTTGGGAAATGAGATGTCCATAAAAGGTTGTTGAAGGAAGACGACAGGTCACAAAACACACACAGATGCGCGCGCACACACACACACACACACACACACACACACACTTTCCACTAAGTAAATTGTGTCAAAATGTGACAGATATGAAGCTCATTGACTATTAATCAGCCATTTCTGAGTGTCAAAATAGGTAAATGGATTCGAATTTGACAGGACTTTATTTGGTTGAGTATAGTCATAAGGATTTCAGCAGGTGTAGAGCTATTTGGCAGGAGGTTTCCAGTGACATGAATCATTCTCTTCAGTGTCTAAGCATCTCAGAGTTATCCTTGGTCAGGAAACTCTTACCTCCACCGCAGCCATTGGACATTTGGATTATTTCAGATCCTGGATGGGACAAAATTAGTAACAATGAAGTTTGGGCATCTCCCTTTTCCATTGAAATCTGATTCCCCATGCGTGCCTCCATTTACAACAAACTGGGTGATTTGGACTACATTGCCACCTTTTATTTCCATAGCAGCATACTGATTCTTTGATATTTAAATAAGTTTATTAAATTTTGAGGCTTGTATCTAATTTTGCAGTTTGCTTCCACCTTTGATGGTCTGCCACTTGTCTCTGTTTTCAGGAGGTGAGAGCAGCTTTTTGAAGTGTCTTTGTATGTTTCTGCTTAAGAAATGTCTTTTGAAAAACAGATTTGGGGGCTGGAGAAGTGGCTCAGCAGTTAAGAGCTCTTATTCTTTTCCTGGGCACCGGCTTTCATTGCCAGTGTTCACATGGAGACACTCAAATGTCTCTAACTCCAGTTCCAGGGGATCTGACATCTCTGACCTTTCTGGGGACTGCATGCAGGTGATACAGATATGCACTCGGGTGCACATGCTCATGAACACATCACACACACACACACACACACACACACACACACACACACACACACACGAGTAAATAATAAACATATGCTAAAGCTAGATTTATTTGGACTCTTTCTGTTGTCATATTTAGAGGTACTCCCATTTTACAGGACATTCTCTTCTTACAGGTGTGACAAAAATGAGCACACTGAGTGCATTTCTCAGATTCCTGTGGAAAACAGCGTGAGGTTATTAGAAGTCAGCTCATATTAGACACCTCTCCATGTCTCTTTTTTTTTTTTTTGACTCATGGATGTTTTATGATTACTATAAACATTAATGCTTAGTCTCTACTACTCTAACATTTCCCCCACCCCCATTTTGGGTTTAGTGTTCTTTATTGAGTGTGTGAGTTGAACTGGGGAAAATAGAAATGTGCTCACACAAGAAGCAATTTAGAATGGATGTTGCCAGCACTGTCTCTGACATCCAGCATAAAGATTTCAACAAGTACAGCTTGTTTCAGCATACATTTGGTTTATATGTGATAGCTCCCTCTGCAAGAAAGGAAAGCATTTTGTAAGGTTTGTGCTGTTAGAGGGTTTCTAGAAGAAGTTATGTTATGTCTGTAAAAAGATAAATAAGTCTACGCTCTTCCTTGCTTAATGGTGGGTCTGTTTTCAAAATTTTCCTGATTGTTTTTAGTTCCTGTTAATGAATTGCAGAATTAAAAAAAAAAGTTTACTATTTAAATAATTGAGGGATATTTCTTGCTATACCTTTATGAATAACATTAAAAAGATTCATGTGTGCTACCTAGCGTGAGAAACAAAACCATCCCTTGCTCACCTAAGCCTAAGTGTGTGCACCATGATTGTAATATCCGTGCCATTAGAGGAACCAAATTCCCAATCTTGCTAGTTATTTAAATTATTTTATGTATAGGTTTCTGATAATAAAACATGTTATTTAGTGTTTGTATAAGTGACTTACATATGCATGTGGCTTTCTTTTCCTGAAGTTGCTTAGTATAATATAGGGGTTTGGTCATTTTGATGAATGAAACTGCCCTTAATCTATTTCCTACTATTGATCACTGTGTCTTCTGTTTTTCTTTATCAGTTTGCCTAAAGAATTATCAGTTTCATTGATCTTTTCAAACAATCAGCTTTTACTTGCTTTCGAATTCTCTATTTTTTATGGATTTGAGCTTTATTGATTTGTGTACTTACTGTTACGATTTGTTTTATTTGTTTTGTGTTTTTTTCCCGTAATTTGTCTAGTATTTAATGCAAAGAGTCAAGTAACTTACGTGAGATCTCTCCTTTGTTTCCCATTAGCTCACCTATATCCTTCACCCATCACCTATATATAGCTCAGGCACTTAGCTGCCTCCTATTTGTATTACAAAAATTTTCTAGGTTTTTCTTTTTAGATTTAGTGCTTAATAGCTGAGTTACATTGGAAACTATTTTAACTTCCACCGGTTGGGACAGTACTGTTAAGTGAGTTTCAGCTTAGTTCTTTTGTAACCTTGTGACTAATCAAACACATTTTGCTGACTTTTAAAATGTATTGAGATTATTTTATAACCTGGGACACCCATTTTCTTAGTGAGGGTCTATGAGTATTTAAAGAGATTATGTTCTGTTATTGGGTAGGGTGTCCATTGACATCCATGTTTGGTGGCTTTGAGTTTTGTACCTCTGTTTGTTCATTGTTGTCATATTTCCCACAGTTGTTAGGGCTTGTGAGAAAACAGCTGAACTGTGCAGCTACAATTGCAATATCTCTCCTAGACCTTTTTTTTTTCTTTCTGATATGTTTTATAGCTCCATTATTAGGCAAAGCAAATTATAGTTAAGTTCTCTTTGGTTAGACTGTGATAGTCCTTTCTTTAAGTTTTATTCTTCATCATAAAAGTAACGCCTGCTTTCTTTCTATTAACATTTCATAATATCTTTTACAACCCATTTACTTTTAATTTGTGTTTTTAAAATTAAGTTTATGGTAGATAAAATATGGTTTAAAGTTATTTGTTAATTCAATATCATAGCCTCTGTAATTTAATCTTTTTTATTTAAGTCATCTTTATTGCATGCTCTCCTTATACAGTACAATTTAAAGTTTATCTTTCTATCAACTTGCTCAGTTTTGCCTCTTCCACTTTGTTCTTTTTTCTTTCAACTTATTTTCTACCTACTTTTAGATTAGATATTCCATGTGAATTTAATTAACCTACATTATCATCAGCTATATTTTCTTTTTTTCATAATTGGTATATTATATTTCTTTTTTACTGTTTGTTATTATTATTTACATTTTATCAACTCTGCATCCTAGCTGCATCCTGCTCCCTCTTTCCCTCCCAATCCCCCCTCCCTCCCCTTTCGTCTGGCCCTGTTTTATCAGGTATCTTCAGGGCTGGCTGAGAAGTCCTCCTCTGTGGCCTAGCAGAACTGCTCCTCCCTTGGGGGATGGGGAGTCAAAGAGCCTGCCATTGAGTTCCTGTCAGAGATAGTCCCTTTTCCACCCACTACGGGAAACCAATTGGTTATTGAGCTACCAGGAGCTTCGTCCGAGTAAAGGTTCTAGGTTATATCTATACATGGTCCTTGGTTGGAGAAACAGTTTCAGAAAAGAAACTGTGCCCAGAAAATATACCTGTGCCCAGATATATTTGGTCCTTGTGGGGCTCCTATCCTTTCCCTGTCATACTAACTCCCCTTCTGCTGAAGGTTTGGTTATGAGTCTTAGTATCTGTTTTGAAATGCTGCTTGGTAGGATCTTTCAGATGCCTTCTGTGGTAGACTCCTGTCATATGTCCAATGCACATCTCATTTGTCTTTCTAAGTGAGGATTGATCATCTTACCTCATGTCTGCTTTCTTGTTTATTTCCTTTAGGTGTATAGACTTCATTATGTTTATTATATCTTGTAGGTCTATATAAGCAAGTATATACCATGTTTGTCTTTCTCCTTCTGGGATACTTCACTTAGAATGATCTTTTTTAGATCCCACCATTTGCCTGCAAATTTCATGATTTCCTCATTTTTGATTGCTGAGTAGTATACCATTGTGTAAAAATACCAAAATTTCTGTATCCATTCCTCTGATGATGGACATCTTGGGTTGTTTCCAGGTTCTGGCTATTACAAATAAAGCTGCTACAAACATGGTTGAGCAAATGTCCTTGTGTACTTGAGCAAATTTTGGGTATGTACCTAGCAGTGGTATAGCTGGATCTTGAGGAAGCTTTATTTCTAATTGTCTGAGTAAGCACCAGATTGACTTCCAAAGTGGTTGTACCAGTTTACATTCCCACCAGCAATGGAGGAGGGTTCCCCTTTCTCCACATCCTCTCCAGCTTGTGTTGTCACTTGAGTTTTTCATCTTGGCCATTCTGATGGGTGTAAGGTGAAATCTCAGGGTTGTTTTGATTTGCATTTCCCTAATGGCTAATGACATTGAGCATTTCTTTAAGTGTTTCTCTGCCATTCGATATTCCTCTATAGAGAATTCTCTGTTTAGCTCTGTTCCCCATTTTTTAATTGGATTACTTGGTTTGTTGCTTTTCAGCTTCTTTACTTCTTTGTATATACTGGATATTAGCCCTCTGTCAGATAAAGGGTTGGTGAAGATTCTTTCCCAATCTGTAGGCAGATGTTTTGTTTTGATGACGGTGTCCTTTGCTTTACAGAAGCTTTTCAGTTTCATGAGGTCCCATTTATTGATTGTTGCTCTTAGAGCCTGTGCTGTTGGTGTTCTGTTCAGGAAGTTGTCTCCTGTGCCAGTAAGTTCTAGGCTGTTCCCCACTTTTTTTTTCTAACCGATTTAGAGTATCTGGTTTAATGTTGAGGTCTTTGATCCACTTGGACTTTATTTTTGTGCAGGGTGATAAATATGAATCTATTTTCATTTTCCTGCATGTAGACATCCAGTTGGACCAGCACCATTTATTTGTTGAAGATGCTGTCTTTTTTTTCCATTGAATGGTTTTGGCTTCTTTGTCAAAAATCAAGGATTCATAGGTGTGTGGGTTTATTTCTGGATCTTCTATTCGGTTCCATTGATCCTCTTTTCTGTTTCTATGCCAATACCATGCAGTTTTTATTACTATTGCTCTGTAGTACAGCTTGAGATTGGGGATGGAGATACCTCCAGATGATCTGTTGTTATACAGGATTGTTTTGGAGATTCTGGGTTTTTTGTTTCTCCATATGAAGCTGAGAAGCTTTTTTTCAAGGTCTGTAAGAATTGAGTTGGTATTTTGATGGGAATTGCATTGAATCTGTAGATTGCTTTTGGCAGGATGGCCATTTTCACAATGTTTATCCTACCAATCCATGAGCACGGAAGATCTTTCCATCTTCTGATATCTTCTTTGATTTCTTTCTTCAGAGACTTGAAGTTTTTCTCAAACAGGTCTTTCACTTGCTTGGTTAGTGTCACCTCAAGGTACTTTATGTGGTTAGTGGCTATTGTGAAGGGTGTTGTTTCCCTAATTTCTTTCTCGGCCCTTTTGTCTTTGGTATACAGGAGGGCTTCTGATTTTTTTGAGTTGATTTTGTATCCTGCCACTTTGCTGAAGGTGTTTATCAGCTGGAGGATTTCTCTGGTTGAATTTTTGGGGTTGCTCATATATACTATTATATTATCTGCAAATAGTGATACTTTGAGCTCTTCCTTTCCGATCTGTATCCCTTGATATCCTTTAGTTGTCTTATTGCCCTGGCTAAGACTTCAAGTACTATGTTGAAGAGGTATGGAGAGAGTGGGTAGCCTTGTCTTGTCCCTGATTTCAGTGGGATTGATTTAAGTGTCTCTCCATTGAGTTTGATGTTGGCTATAGGTTTGCTGTATATTGCCTTTACTATGTTTAGATTTGTGCCTTGTATGCCTGATCTCTCCAAGACTTTAAACATGAATGGGTGTTGGATTTTGTCAAATGCTTTTTCGGCATCTCTTTCAGTTTGTTTATGTGGTGGATTAAATTGATGGATTCCGTATGTTGAACCACCCTTGCATGCCTGGGATGAAGCCTACTTGGTCATGGTGGATGATATCTTTGATGTGTTCTTGGATTCGGCTTGCAAGTATTTTATTGAATATTTTTGCCTCAATGTTCATTAGAGAGATAGTCTGAAGTTCTCTTTTGTTTTGTTGGGTCTTTTTGTGGTTTAGGTATTAAGGTGACTGTGGCTTCATAGAATGAATTTGGTAATGTTCCTTCTGTTTCTATTTTGTGGAATAGTTTGGAGAGAATTGGAGTTAGCACATCTTTGAAGGTCTGGTAGAATTCTGCACTGAATCCATCTGGCTCAGTACTTTTTTTGGAAGGGAGACTGTTGATGACTGCTTTTATTTCCTTGGTTGAAATAGGACTATTCAATCTTTCTACCTGATCTTGACTTAATTTTGGTAAATGGAATCTATCGAGAAAATTGTCCATTTCTTTTAGATTTTCAAATTTTGTGGCATATAGGCTTTGTAATACGACCTAATAATTATTGTTTGGATTTACTCAGTGTCTGTAGTTATGTCCTCCTTTTCATTTCTGATTTTGCTGATTTGAATAGTTTCTCTCTGCCTTTTGGTTAGTTTGGCTAAAGGTTTGTCTATCTTGTTGATTTTCTCAAAGAACCAGCTCTTGGTTTCATTGATTCTTTGAATAGGTTTATTTGTTTCTAGTTGATTGATTTCTGCCCTGAGTTTGATTATTTCCAGCTGTCTGCTCCTCTTGGGTGTATTTGCTTCTTTTTTCTCTAGGGCTTTCAGTGGGCCATTAAGTTGCTTGTATGAGATGTCACAAATTTTTTCTTGAAGGCATTTAGTGCTATGAATTTTCCTCTGAGCACTGCTTTCATTGTGTCCCATAAATTAGGGTATGTTGTACCTTCATTTTCATTGAATTCTAGGAAGTCTTTAATTTCTTTCTGTATTTCTTCCTTAACCCAGCTATCATTGAGCAGCAAGTTGTTCAGTCTCCATGTACTTGTAGGCTTTTTTCTAATTCCATTGTTGTTGAGGTCCAGCTTTATTCCATGTTGGTCAGATAGAATACAGGGGATTATTTCAATCTTCTTGTATTTGTTGAGGCTTGCTTTGTGACCAACTATATGGTCTATCTTGGAGAAGGTTCCATGAGGTGCTGAAAAGAAGGTATAGTCTTTTCCGTTTGGGTGGAAAGTTCTGTAGACATCTATTAGGTCCATTTGATTTAGGACCTCTGTGAGTGCCTTTATTTTCTTATTTTGTTTCTGTCTAGATGATCTGTCCTTCGGTGAAAGTGGAGTGTTGAAGTCTCCCACTATCAAGGTGTTGGGATCGATGTGTGATTTAAGTTTTAGTAATGTTTCGTTTATGAATGTAGGCGCTCTTGTATTTGGAGCATAGATGTTCAGAATTGTGATGTCCTCTTGCTGGATTTTCCCTTTGATGAGAATGTAGTGTCCTTTCTCATCTTTTTTGATTAATTTTGGTTGAAAGTCTATTTTATTAGATATTAGGATAGCTACCCTGGCTTCTTTTCTGGGTCCGTTTGCTTGAAAGACATTTTTCCAGCCTTTTACTCTGAGGTACTATTTATCTTTGTTGCAGAGGTGCGTTTCTTGGATGCAGGAAAATGTTGGATCCTGTTTGTGTACCCATTCTGTTAGTCTGTGTCTTTTTATTGGCGAGTTGAGTCCATTGATGTTGATAGATAATATTGACCAATAAATGTTAGTTTCTTTTGTATTGGAGTCGGTGATCTTACTGTGTTTCATTGCTTGTTTTCTTTTCATTTTTGTTGTGATATTATCTGTATGCCATGTTTTCTTGGGTGAAGTTGTTTTCACTGGATTGGAGTTTTCCTTCTAGTATCTTCTGTAGGGCTGGTTTGCTGTGTAGATATTGCATCAATTTAGTCTTGTCATGGAATATTCTGTTTTCTCCGTCTATGTTGATTGAAAGCTTTGCAGGGTATGGTAGTCTGGGTTGGCATTTGTGATCTCTTAGAGTCTCCATGACACTTGCCCAGGCCCTTTTAGCTTTCATAGTTTCTGATGAGAAGTCCGGGGTGATTCTGATAGGTCTACCTTCATATGTTACTTGGCCTTTTTCCCTTGATGCTTTTAATATCTTTTCTTTGTTCTGTAGATTTAGTGTTTTGACTATGATGTGACGTGATGTGTTTCTTTTCTGGTCTAGTCTATTTGGTGTTCTGTAGGCCTCTTGTATATTTATGGACATCTCTTTCTTTAAGTTGGGAAAATTTTCTTCTATGATTTTCTTGAAAATGTTTTCTGGACGTTGGAGCCTGGAGTCTTGTTTTTCATCAATTCCTATTATTCTTAGATTTCATCTTTTCATGGCGTCCTTGATTTCTTGGATATTTTGTTTTTGGGACTTTTCTGATTTTACTTTTTCTTTGAGAGAAGTATCAATTTCTGGGAGTATATCTTCAGCTCCAGAGATTCTCTCTTCCATCTTTTGTATTCTATTGGTGATGCTTATCTTTGTGGTTCCTGATCTTTTCTCCAAGTTCTCCAGCTCAAGGGTTTTCTCAATTTGTGTTTTCTTTATTGAGTCTAATTCTGTTTTCATGCCTTGCACCATTTCCTTCATCTGTTTGAATGTGGATTCCTGTCTCTCTATGGTGGTCTCTATTTTTTCATTCATTTCCTTTCTATATGCCACTAATTTTATCTCTACATGTGCCTCTATTTGTTTGACTATGTTTGCCTGTGTTTCTTTAAGAATTTTGTCTATTTCTTTTTTCTTTACCTCCAATTGACTGGCCAAGTCTTTGAAAGATTTGTTCATTTCCTCTTTAACTGACTGAATTTGCATGGTTATTGTTCTGAGAGAGCTGTTTGTTTCCTCTTTATGAGCCTCAAATAGTTGGGTAAGCATAGCTTTAAAGTCATTTTCCTGTGCTTCTGTTGAATTGGAGTATCCATCAATTTTTGGGGTCGATGGTGAAGTCATGATGTCCTGATTTATGTTGGTAGTGTTCTTTCACCTACCCCTGGCCATTGGCTTATCTGAAACCTTCCCTGTTTGTTTTTAGGTTCTGCAGTTCAGACTGGTACTGTCTCTCTGGCGTCTGGAGAGTTCTTCAGGAAGCTGAGAGAGGTCTGTGTCCTCAGCGTGTGCTGAGGACTAGCTGTACCTGTGGGAGAAAAGTACGCAGGCACAAACGGGGCAAATGCAGGCGTGTGTGTGTGTGTGTGTGTGTGTGTGTGTGTTTGTGTATGTTTGTGTGTGTGTATGTGAAAGTGTGCGTGGAAGTGTGTCTCGGGGGACAGAGTGATAGATAATGTTGAACCCTTGAGTGAGTGTCAGGGACTCTGCACTGTATATGTAGCAGGCGCTAGTGATGGTCGCAGCACAATTTCTGGAATTAACTGCCTTAACTCCTCAATTGGACCCACAGAGCAGGTGCTTCAATGTCCCAAGTGACCCTATGTTTCCCAAAGTGGGTATGTGGAGGGGTTCGATGCCTGGCTTCTGTTTTAGAAGGACCCAGGATCTGGAGATCTACAGATTCTCAAGGGTGCACTCACTTACAGGCAGGTCACTTGGCAGAGATCGGGATATCCGTGCTCTCTGCTCTCTGGTTTGGCCCTGCTTCTTTGATGTGCTCCGCCAGCTCAGTGCTGCTGTCACTGCCAGGTTATGAGGTCCTGATGCAGCTGGCATTTCAAGGTGGTCATGTCAGTAGGAATCAGGGTAACCAGACTCTCTGTTCTCTGGTTTGGCCCTGGTTAGTCTTAAACTGGAGGGCTGATGTGCTCCACCAGCTCAGTGCTGCTCCGCTGCCAGGTTAAGAAGTCCCCCTGTAGCTGGAGACTGGGTTGCTAATCCAGATGCTTTCTGGGAAGTCCTGGGGTCTCTCCACTGTGCTCTCCAAGCTTGGGAGGCCCAGCGCCTGGTGGGCCTAGCTTGTATGGTGTTTCTGCCTGGTTTTGGTGAGTATATAGAGTATTCTCTGTCACTGTGGGATTGGGCGGGCCGTACCATCAATGATCCGGATCTTGCAGAGCCAGTATGGTATCTAGCAGACTCTGGCCCTGGGAGGATGGTGCCGCCGCCGCGCAGATCTGGGACTCTGAGACGGGTACCGCTGGCATTTGCTGCTAACAGGCTTGGAGCTCCACCTTAGCAGCTGCAGACCCCAGGCAGTTAGGTCTTTGCTGAGAATCTCGATGAGTCTGAAGAGTCCGCTGTGTCGAGGTTGAGGGAGGTCTGGGGGAGGGGAGTGCCGGGAGATCAAAGGGTCGTTTCTCTCCTTCTCCAAACAAGTCCCCCCCAGGTGACTCAAGACCAAAGTTTTTACCTCCTGTGATGTTCCCTGTTGATTAGAAAGCCTCACCATTGTTTTCCTGGGTTCAGAGGTCCTTCCACACACCAACTCAGACGTTTAGCTCTTCCACAGCTCAGAATCTGTGTGTGCTAGTCGCCATCTTGGCTCCGCCCTATATTTTCATGTTTACATTTTCAGTCATTGTTATACTATATTATGTTATACATTGTAGTAAACACTGTTTTCATATTGGCATTCTGCTTATATTTTATTAGAAAGAACTACTTCAATTTTTATCATTTTTCAAAATTATGTAATTCTTTTCATTTGAGAAAAAAATAATTTTATGGATTTTGTAAAGCTAAATTCCATCATAATGTAAATGTTTTTTGAAACTTATTTACAACCAACATTTTATTTTTAAGATTTAATCATATGCATGAAGATTTATTTATTTCAGTCGTTTCATAGTATTCATCCCATGAGTAAACCATAGTTTATATATTAATTAATCTACTTCTGAGAACCATTTTCATATTTTTACTTATGTTTAATGCTATAATGAATATTTTCTATATTTCTCCTTATACTCATAGTTGCTTTTTGATTAGAAATACAAATAGTAGGCAGCTTTATTTTATAAATGTCAACTAGAACAAGCTGGTTGATTGTTATTCAAGTATCACATATTCCAAACACATGCTATTACCCTGAATATTTATAACCTTAACAACAAAATGTTCCAATAAGTGATGCTAAGCTCCCAATAAACTCAGGAGAGAAATTTTTAAAAAATCTATAATTGTAACAAGGGATTCCAGTGTCCCAATATCAGTGGATGCAACACATAAACAGAACATATAAAAAATAATTAAAAAATACAATAAATCAATTTGGCATTAGAGAATGCACTCCACATAGGTCACTAAGGACACGGGTACAGTCACCAAAAGACAATATTCTGGCCCATTATGATAAACAGTCATCACTGTGTGTCTGTGTTTTGTTGTCACAAAGGAATTAAAGTAGCAATAACCAAAAAGATGTGTACAAAATCCCCAGTGCTAAAAATATGTATTCATATGCCTCTCGAAATGCTTCATGGCTCAGCTGGAAAGTTCCATGGAATATTGAAAATGTGTGATTTGAAACAAAAAGTGTAAACATTATGGGAGGTAGCTAATGAGGCTTTCAGAGGGAGATCTATAGCACTGAATGTTTATATTGAAGTGTGGGCCTCAGATCAATGATTAAGATTTGACTTCAAGAATAAATACAAAAGGGGGAAATTAGGAAATGTTAAGAAAAGAGGAAAGTTAGAAAATAGTGTGAGTGCAGAAGTAAGTAATGTTGGAATTAGAAAACAACAAACAAGCCTCAAAATATTAAAGGAGGTGGATGAAAATAACAGGTCTGTGGAAAGAGCAATAAAAAAAGAGTGACTAAGGAAGACTGATCAAAAAGACAAATCAGATCAGATACTTTCTCCATGTGTCAAGACTCAAAGAAGAGATTCAGTAGATCTTTGGGTATGGAAAGGACAATAAGGACTATATAATGAAAAACTCTATGGCTATTTGACAACTTAGGTGACATGATCAAGTTTTTTTTGAAGAACAGAAACTACAAGAAATAGATAAATTGAAGAGATTGTCTGTCAGACACAGTGAAGCCACAATTCAAAACCAGTTAATGGCATAAAAATTCCACACCCAGTTTCACTGGGTAGGGCACATATAGGAAGTTCCAGCAACTCTGCAGAACCTTCTTCACTGAGAAGAGGAGAGGAACATTCCCACTTTGCTTTTCTGAGGCTAGCATCAGCCAAAGGCTAAATCTAGACAACGGCATTTAAGAGATGATAACAGTGCAGACCAGCATTTCTGTGTACATGGCTTGAAATTATCCTCAAAGTGTGTGCTGTCATTTCAGACAGTGTCTGCTGTTATTCTCACAAAATATGTACTGTCATCCTAGCAAAGATTTGGGGATGCAAATTTGAATGAGAGTTTTTTAGCTTCCCACATGTTAAATTTGTTTGTTCTAAATTTAAGGCCTGTCTCAGATTTTGACATTTGGACTTTCAATTAAAGTCAGACCTTTTGTTGAGTTTGAGTTGATTAACCTTTTGCAGTTGATAACTTCCCTTTCAGTAGCGCCAAGAGATCCTCTGAGGGAAGAATCCAATGAATACTTACAGTCATAATATTATAACGCACCATCTATTAGTTTTTGTATTTTAAATCAGATTAAAGTATTAACTATCAAGAAAAATTAAGCTTACTTTAAATGTTTTATCTATTTTTTTTAAACCAAAAAAACTTATCGGTGAACTTATTTGACATTGCATGTAGATAATTTTGGGATTAAAAGTCATTTATCTGGGACAAGCAAGGTGTCTTCTTAGGCTGGGGATTAGGAATAGGGTTCAGTGTCTGATTCTATCCTTGGTTCTGCCAGGCCATTCAAATACATTCTGGTTTTAGACCAGGAACTGAAGTTTAGAGTGAAAATAAGCTTCAGTTCCATAGTTACAACCATCTTAGAAGCAACACCAGATATGAGGACAGCTGAGGGAGTTCCTGGGAAACTTTCATGGCTAAATCAGAAAGAAACTAGTTAACTAGGTGGAGTTGGTTACTTGTAGATGTCTAAGGTTTTACTGTAGTGTGTTTGTTCTTTCTCTCACACACACACACACAAATTCTCTTTCTCTTGCTGTTTTGCTCCCTTACTTTTCTCCTCTGTCCACCCCTCCCCTCCTTCCCTCTCTCTCCCTTCTTTCTTCCTTTTTTTCCCTTCGTTTCCTCTTTTTTTATGCCTCCCTGCCCTTCTCCTTTTCAATGCTTACAATGATTAATCTTTTCTGTGCGAAGTAAAAACAAAATCTTATTTTGACAATTAAACACATAGCTCTGCCTTCAAGTGTTGGCGTACTTAAAAACTTTTATTTACATTTCTCATATCTCTTTCTCCCTACTGCACCCCAATCCCTTCCAGCATCCCAACAGTAGGTAGGAGAGAGAAAGGGTTAGTAGGAGAGAGGGCACAGTTCTTTTAGCTGCTTCCTGTTAGTTAGGGTCATTGGGTTCCTTGGAGCCAGTCCAATCCTTGTTTCAGGAGATCTCCAACTTCTTATCTCACTGCAACAACAGTAGCCAGGAACCACAGAGAAGAAGCAGCAGCAGCCTTGTTTTTTCTGGGAGCTCCTCCTCACTCTCTGGGCTCTGGCATCTATTCTCATTCCAGAGTCCTCGATTTAAACTATCTGTAGCTGACAAAGAGCTCCTCTCAGAGCCTGCATGAGGCAAACAGTTTGCTGCTATGGACTATCTGAATAAGTCCCGCATCCCACACCTGGGATTAAAACAAAACAAAACAAAACAAAACAAAAAACATTTTTATATCCACAACATTCAAGATTTTCAAATGTCATAGAAAATCACTTTAATCCTGCTGCTAATACAACTTTTAGTGACCAAAACAAGAGTTTTGGAAACATTGTGACTGGGCCTACAGACTGTCTTGAGCCAACAGCTGTCCAAATTTTAATGGTATCACCATATTTTGTAGTTTCTTGGGTAGAAGAAATACCAGCCATAGTCATTCTTGAGATGTTGTTGGTTCTGATTTTGCTTTTCTGGCAGGAACATGACACCAACCAAAATTTCAACAATTGAAAAATGTGAAGAGGTTGAAATGATAAAGTTGAGAGTAGAGGCTGGGGAGTCCAGGGAGGACAGAGAGGTGAGGAAAGGCTGCTCACAAGTATTAACTTTTAGTCAGGAGGAAGAGTCTTTGGTGTGGTGGTTCACAGGGTGATCACAAATGGCAACTATGAAACATGTAGCTCAAGACTAAAAGAAATGATAGGTGGTTGAGGAGACAGGTGTGCTTAGCCTGGTTTAAGGGTACAATATGTTAATTGTATTGGGACAATGCATAGTATCTTGGTATTGTGTACAATTTTATGCGTATATGTATCAACTGCAAATTAAACTATTGATACACTCATTGCAGATACCAATGGTAGCTTTATTTTCATTTTTTACCATGTGCTAAGACTCTGTATAACATATACTGACTGCAGGTTAAATTATCTATAAATAGCAGGTTTAGCCTATAACCTCACTAAAGGTATGGAATATTTTATCAACATATTGTCTTCTGAGAGAAATTGTATTTTCTAGTGTTGAGTCTTCTTATAGGGAGCTGCAGAGATAGCTCAGAGGTTAAGAGCACTGGCTGCTCTTCCAGAGGTCCTGTGTTTAATTCCCAGCGACCACATGGTGGCTCATAACAATCTATAATGAGATCTGGTGCCCTACTCTGGCATGCAGGCAGAACACTGTATACATCATAAATAAATAAATCTTTGAAAAAGAGTCATTTTGTAGGCTGAAACAGGCAGGTTGTTGTGAGTTTGAAGCAAGCCTGGTTTACAGAGTTAGTTTCAGGAAAGCCAGAGCTACACAGAGAAACCCTTTCTCGGGAAGAAATAAAACAAAACAAAACACCAAATCAACTAAACAAACAAACAAACAAACAAACACACAAAAACTACCCCCCCCCAAGAGCCTTCTTGTTCTTCAGTAGATGGATGAGTGGACTGAACTCGGCCCTAATGAACTGATGCAGGTCTCCTTCTCGAGGAAGATCCAAGCTTCATGAATTGCATGCAAATCAATCTGTAGGGTTGAAGAGCCAGCTCCCTCCTACAGGAACCATGACCGTGAGTTTTGGTCTCTCTCTAGCCCATGATTCTTCATAATAATAAGAGCTGTAAATTTTATAGAAAATAAAATAACACAGAATAGAAAACTTTATGATTCATCATTTCCATTCACCTAGCCAAACTGAACAGAAATAAGAGGCAGCAAAGGCTTGAAAGCCTTGCAAAGGTTCATACTCTGGCTCAGATTAACCCTTTCATCTACAATGAAAAGTTTTCTTTTCTTTTCATTGTAGTGGTCATATTTTTCACCATACAACTCCTTCCAATGGCACTCAAGCTTTCTATATAGTTGGCATAAGGAAAGCAGATGTATCCCCGTGTCAGATTACTGCTTATTTTATGTCCATGTAGTTTTTGTCATCTACATGCTATTTGATATAAGACAAGCAGTTCTGTTGGTAGGATAACTTGAAGTGCACATCTTTCTCTTTACAGATTCTCTTTTGCAAGATTTGCACGATGGTTTTGGCTTTAATCACTAAATGGTCTAAAGAGGGCAAGCCATACTCTCTTAGCTGGTGCTGCCCATGCCTTTTTAGATATAGCATAGAGCACATTGAGAATAAATCATGATGTCCAACTTCGATGAGTTTAAAATGTTTCAGTGCATTACATCAGGAACAACACTTACAGAAGAATCAGGTCAGAGCTCTGAGTCCAACAGTCAGTGCAATCCTATTTTAAAAAGTTATCTTAAAGTTAATGGAATCTTAGAGTAAATATGAGTTGAAGTTGGACAGATTTAGGACATGTTGAAGAAAGAAAATGCTCAGTATACAAATAATTATGGAATCAAATCAAGTGATTTCTCTGTGTTGTTGGTGGGAGGGGTTGAGTAAATCTCTCCACTCCTGCTGGTGGGTGGGAGGTAGTGGAGGTGTGTGCTGAATGGTTGTTTGGACTGTATTGGAAGGGAAAGAGGATGATCCATCATTTATGAAAGTACCTGGGGTGGGATTTTGTATTATACACAATAGTTGATGGGGGTGATCATAAATCTTTGGAGCAAGGAACAAATCAATTAGAAATATTCTTTTTTATTGCTGTTGAGTACCTAATTTTTTTAAATATGTGTACATGTGTTTTATCTGCATGTACGTACCATGTGCATGTCTGAAACTTTCAGAGTCCAGAAGAGAGAATCAGATTTCATGGAACTGAAGTTATAAACTGTTTTGAGCTATCATGTGGGTGCTGAGAGTTGAACCCAGGCCCTCTGAAAGAGCAACAAATGCTCTTAAATACCGAACCATTTCTTTAGCCCCTACTAGTGAGTATTCATAACTGCTTTTTTTCATATATGTTTTTGCACTATTATCAAAGCAAATTAGTTCAATTGTGAAATTCAGGCAAGAGAAACATCTAAGTCATTTTGTCTATTTTTAACTCCTATCTGAGAATATATGTAATAAACCTGGGTTAGATTTTCCAAAATATCTGTGCTTGTGCCACAAATGCATATTTATGACATGACACATATATAAGGTATGCAAAATTGGAATTTTTAAGTTTGAGAAGATTTTAAAGAAAAATTCTTCTACATCTTGCTGGGTGATTAGATTCAACAGTGAAGAGAAGCTAGGCTGTTCTGTATCAGCAAAGATTAGCTAACACAACAAAAAAATTCCCTAAAACAAGAAATAGAACCCTGGTAAGAAGCCCAATCTTCATACAGAAAGGCAAACAAGATGGACATCAGAAGAGGGAGAAAACAGGGAACAGAACAGGAGCCTATCACAGAGGGTCTCTAAAAGACTCTACCCAGCAGGGTATCAAAACATATGCTGAGATTCATAGCCAAACTTTTTGCAGAGTGCAGGAAATCTTATGAAAGAAGGGGGAGATAGAAACCTGGAGGGACTAGGAGCTCCACAAGGAGAGCAACAGACCAAAAAATGTGGGCACAGGGTTTTTTTTTCTGAGACTGATACTCCAAACAAGGACCATGCATGGAGATAACCTAGAACCCCTGCACAGATATAGCCCATGGCAGATCAGTGTCCAAGAGGGTTCCCCAATAACAGGAACTGGGGCTGTCTCTGACATGAACTTATGGGCTGGCTCTTGGATCACCTCCATCTGAGGGTAGAGCAGCCTTGACAGGCCACAGAGGAAGACAAAGAAGCCAGTCCTGATGAGACCTCATAGACTAGGGTCAGAAGGAAGGGGAGGAAGACCTCCCCTATCAATCGACTAGGGAAGTGGTATAGGAGAAGAAGAGGAAGGGAGGGCCGGATTGGGAGCAGTTGGGGAAGGGTCTACAGCTGGAATACAAAGTGAATAAAGTGTAATTAATAAAAAAAAGAGTTTGAATAGGTAATGAAGACACACCATAGAGGGTGTTTCTCTGGCTCAAATGATGTCATATAGATGATGGGAGAAAGAAAAAAAATCATCAGGTGTGCATAGTAGAAACAAATGAATTAAGTAAATTAAGAAAAAATACTTAAATAATGAGGCCTTGTAGAAAAAGACCAATTAAGGAAAATGCTGACATTTTCATTACCTCTAGAGTACAGTGAAAAATAAAATCCCAGTGTGGTTTAATTAAATGGGATAGAGGAGGACAGAACCTGAACCAAATCATGCAGCAGTAGATGGGACCACAAGGTGGGGGATTTCATTACATGAAAAAAAAAAAGTTTGAACTTCTTAGAAATTCTGTAGCCACACCATATCTTTCACATTTCTTGCTATCTTTGTGATTGGTATAAAAATTGTGAGTCTGAGATTTTCACTGTAGGCACAAGCTATTGAATTAGCTTGTTACTATTTCATCAACACTAGTTGAAGACAATGGGATTTGTGGGTGTGCTGGATAGTTTATGTCAACTTGGTACAAACTGGAGTCATTGGAGAGGAGGGAGCCTCAACAAAGAGTATACCTCCACAAGAGCAGGTTTTCAGTCAGCCTGTATGAGGTTTTCTTAGTGATTGATGGGGGAGGGCTCAAATCATTGTGAGTGGGGCCACCTCTGGGTAGGTGGTCCTGGATTTTATAGTAAATCAGGCTGAGCAAGTCATGTGGAGCAAGTTAGTAAGCAGCATCCCTCCATGCCCTCTCCATGAGCTCCTGCCTCCAGGTTCCTGCCCTGTTTGAGTCCCTGTCCTGATGTCCTTCAAGAATGGACTGTAAATACAGAAGTGTAAGCCAAGTAAACACTTTCCTCCCCCAAATGATTTTGATCATGGTGTTTCAGAATAGAAAAAGCAACCCTGGCACAGATCCAGGGCTTTGAGTTGGCCCACCACAAGATCTATCTCATCTGTGAACTGCTCGAGCAGTTGAAGAGGCTGGTCCTATAGAACCAAAGCTTCAAAGTCTCCATGATACTGAGCAAAAACAGGCCGACTTAGAGGAGTCCCAGTCAGGATCCAGTACCGATAGCGCAGCAGAAGTCAGAGGCCTCAACCCAGACCAGCGACTCATTGCAACGGACATTTGCTACAACACATCGAGACACACCGCAGTTTCTGGGGTGAGATTTTTGTTTTGTTTTGTGAGAGGTTGCAAGGGTGTAAGGCAGATATGGAATGACCAGAAGATGAGTGGGAGTGGGGTGCATGATTCAGAATTCACAAAGAATCAGTAAAAAGCTAAAGACAAAAGATACTAGATCAGATGTATTTGGGTTTCTTTCCGGAGGCACAGCAGTCTGCATGAGCATATTGCAGTATTTCTTTTCATTCCTAAGTCATTCGGCTTCAACAGGGAGAGTCTAAGGTGGATGCTATCTGTACAAAGCACTTGCTGTTCAATAATAAAGAGCCTAGTTCATATTCTTAAAGATCCCATAAAAACAAGGGAGGTGTGATCACCCCTCTGTTGTGGTTCCAGTCCTCAGTGGGTGGAGACTGTCTGTGGAGCTAGCTGGATTTCTAGGCTAATCGCTGAGCTTTGAATTCCAATAAGAGAGTCTGTCTCCACCTATGATGTGGAGAACTGTTAAGGAAGACACAAGACATCAACCTCTGATCTCTACATTCACACCGTATGCCCACAAATATGAATAAAAACATGTACTCATGCATACTGTACCTATGTATACATAAAAACATAGAAAAACTAAAATATTATTGTCAAGAATACTATCATTCATCTTTATGTTGTGTAATGCTTGCTTTTTAAAACATTTGTTTTTAATTTTTTATTTATAGGTTTTTGTGTGAATGTATGCCACAGGAGGAGGGTGCCTATAGAGGCCGTAAAAAAACATCAGATCTCCTGGAGCTGGAGTTAAAGGCAATTGTGTCAGTTGTCTGACAAAGGTGCTGGGAACCAGATTGGGCTTTAGGCTATTTTCTTAATCAGTGATTGATGAGGGAAGGCCCAGCCTATTGTTGGGTGGTGCCATCTCTAGGTTAGTAGTCCTGGGTTCTATTAGAAAGCAGGCTGAACAAGCCGTGAGGAGCAATCCAGTAAGCAACATCCTTCCAAGGCTTCTGCATCAGCCTCAGTTTCCAGGTTTCTGCCCTGCTTGAGTTCCTGTCCCGACTTCCTCCAATGATGAACAGTGATGTAGACACATAAGACAAATAAACCCCTTCCTCCCCAACTTCCCTTTGGCCATAGTGTTTTCTCACAGCAAAAGTAACCCTAACTAAGACAAGGGGAAAGGGTTTTCTAAGCTCTGAGGGACTAAGCTGGAAGCATTCTGCTTGCAAATGATGTAGTTAATAGAAATCTTTGGCCTCACAAGCTAATCTCTCTGAAAGGTGAACCTGTGTTTCCTACCCATTGACTAGCCTGTCTCACTTGCTGCTGTGATGGATACTTTAGGGAGATGAGGAGGAGGATCAGGTAGGTTTTCCTACACAAAAATGAAGATCCAGACACATGTGTCCCAGCAGCAGTTCTCAGCTTATTTCACAGTTTTAGAGCATTAGGTCAAGATCGCCTTGAGGGTCGAATGGCAGACAATGTGCATATCAGATATTTGCATTACAGTTCACAACAGTAGCAAAATTACAGTTATGAGGTAGCCACCAAATCGTTTTATGGTTGATGACCGACACAACATGAGGAACTGCGTTAGAGTGCCAGCATTAGGAAGGTTGAGAACCACTGATCATGGAGTGCTCTTAAGCACTGGGTCATCCTCCAGCTGGTTTTAAATGAAAGATTAGGCGTGTCTCAGTGGGTACGGGGCAACACTGAATTTTCACAATTTGTATTTTGTGCTTTTCCACATGTATCCACATACTTCTTTCATAGTGGAGCAGAAATGTCACACAAAAGTCATTCAACTGTTTGACTTTGTTTCCTGAGGGACAGGCAGTCTATCAGATTCTGTGCTTTGGCGTATACTGCCAAGCAATGAAGGGCTGTAATGGAAAAGAACTGTGGGTTGTCCTGTCTCTCCTTGTCATTGTTTTCAGTGTTAGTGGCAGGCTAATACAAAGAAGTAACACGAGTAGGAAAAATATAATCAACTCTTTTGATTGCTTGTGTTGTGTAAAATGTCATCATCTTTTTTTTTTTCCCCCGAGTTCTAAGCAAGTTTTGATGCATTGGGAAGTGTGGCATCCTGCAGCTAGTTGATGATTAGCTTTAATTGTCAATTTGACACAGTCTAGAATCACCTGTGAAGAGAGTCTCAGCGGGAGATTGCCTAGATTGGATTGGCCTGTTGACATGGATCATGTGAGGGAGGTTATCTTAATTATGTCAATGGCCTGGAAAGACCCTCCCTCTGTGGGTGGCACTGTTTCCTGGACAGAGCTCCTGGCTTGTAGAAGTGGAGAAAGCAAGCTGACCACAAGCGCACGCAAGCATGGATATGCTGCTCTCTACTGGCGACTGTGGCTATGAGCAGTTGCTTCTAGTTCCTGTGGCCTTGTCTTACTCAGGATGGCAACTTGTAACCTGGAACTAAGTTGCCTTCACCAGGTTGCAATTACTACAACAGCAGGGAATAACTAAGATGGCTTGTCACCTATGCACCTACGCACAGAAGTGACCTACTTCCTTACGCCTTCTTTAGGTCTCGCAGGATTAGAATTTTGTGCTGACATGACTCTATATATACAGTATTTGAGTGGGGCAGCAAGGGTGGAAATGTATGAATCTCCTCTGCTCATGGATGTGTCTCATTGTCTCTTTGCCTTCATCTATCAAAGTTCCAGGACAATTATAAAGGCTGTGTTCAGAACTGGAAGGAGAGTGTCTCCCGTAGCACGTGCATGGTTCTGAATGTGTGACTCTGACACTGTACAGAGTAAGAGCCTGTGAAGATGTCCCGTTATAGGTAAGGTGGGGTGAGCTCGAAGAATCTACAACTTTTACAGTGGACAGTATGCAGGTCTTCTCTTTGTCCTAGCAGGAGTTATTAACTCATGCTTTAAGGCTGCTTTCTGGGACTACAACTCCAAAAAATAGGCTGAGGAGAATTCTGTTAGGATTCTTAGTGTCAGGGTTCAGGGACAACAAGCAACTTGAGGTGTATGCTGGATGTTTTTTAAAAATTAATTTATGCATTCACTTGATATCCTGGTCTTATCCCTATCCCTCCTCACCTGCTAGTCCCATGCTGCTCTTTCTCTCTGACCATCTGCCTCTTTTTTTTTCCTCAGCAAATGGGAACCCCTCTTACAATACACCTAAGCTCATCAAGTTCTATTAGAGCCTATGGCCTAGCAGGGTAGTCCCTCTAGGGGGAAGTAATTGAAAAGCTGATAAGAAAGTCCTCATCAAAGAGAACCCCCACTCCCCTTATTAGGGGACCCACATGATCCTAAGCTGATGGTTATATATCAACTTCACAAAAGCTAAAGTCATTTGAGAGGAGGGAACCTCAATTAAGAAAATGTCTCCATAAGAGTAGGCTGTAGGCAAGCCTGTAGGCCATTTTTTAAAATTAGTGATTGATGGGGGAGGGCCTAGGCCATTGTGTGTGATGGCATTCCCAGGTTTGTAGCCCTGGATTCTATAAGAAAGTAGGAATGAAGACAGGCATAGTGGCACATGCCTGTAATCCCAGCACTCAGAGAGCAGAGGCAGGCCATCTCTGTGAGTTGAAGGTCAGCCTGGTCTACAAAATGAGTCCTGAACAGCCAACACTACAAAGAGAAACCCTGTCTCAAAAGACCGAACAAAGAAAAAAGAAAATAAGAAGAAGGAAAAAGCAGGAATGAAGAGCAAGCCACTAAGCAACACCCATTCATGGTCTCTGCATAGCCCCAGTCTCCAGGATCCTGCCCTGTTTGAGTTCCTGTCCTGATTTCCTTCCATGATGAACAGTGATATAGATGAATAATCCAAATAAACATTTTCCTCCACAACTTCCTTTTGGACGTGGTGTTTCCTCACAGCAATAGTAACTCTAAGACAAGACAAGACAAGACAAGAGGAAAGAGTTCGTTAAGCTCTGAGGGACTAAGCTGGAAGCATTCTGCTGGCAAATGATGTAGTTAATAGAAATCTTTGGGGTCCCATTTATTGATTGTTGATACTAGAGCCTGTGCTGTTGGTGTTCTGTTCAGGAAGTTGTGCCAATGAGGTCAAGGCTTTTCCCCATTTTTTCTTCTAACAGGTTTAGTGTGTCTGGTTTTATATTGTGGTCTTTGATGCACATGTGGTCTTGAACTTTAGTTTTGTGCAGGGTGATAAGTATGGATCTATTTTTTTTTTTTTTACATGTAGACATCCAGTTAGACAAGCACCATTTGTTGAAGATGCTATCTTTTTTCCATTGTATGGTTTTGGCATGTTTGTCAAAAATCAGGTGTCCATAAATGTTTGGGTTTATTTCAGGGTCTTCTGTTTGATTGCATTGATCCACCATTCTGTTTCTATGCCAGTACCATGCAGTTTTTACTATTGTTGTTCTATAGCACAGCTTGAGATCAGGGATGGAGATACCTCCAGAAGATCTTTCATTGTAGAGGATTGTCTCATCAATTCTGGATTTCTTGTTATTCCATATAAAGTTGAGAATTTTTCTTTTAAGGTCTGCAAAGAATTGTGTTAGTAATTTGATGGGAATTGCATTGAATCTGTAGATTGCTTTTGGTAAGATAGCCATTTTTACTATGCTAATCCTGCCAATCCATGAGCATGGGAGATCTTTCTATTTTCTGGTATCTTCTTTTATTTCTTTCAGAGACTGTAAATGGGACCTCATGAAACTGAAAAGCTTCTGTAAGGCAAAGGACACTGTTGTCAGAACAAAATGACTTCCTACAGATTGGGAAAGGATCTTCACCAACCCTATATCTGACAGAGGGCTAATATCCAGAATATATAAAGAACTCAAGAAGTTAAACACCAACAAATCAAGTAATCCAATTAAAATATGGAGTACAGAGCTAAACAGAGAATTTTCAATAGAGGAATATAAAATGACAGAGAAACACTTAAAGAAATGTTCAAAGTCTTTAGTCATCAGGGAAATAAACCATGAGAGATTTCACCTTACACCCATTAGAATGTCCAAGATGAAAAACTCAAGTGTCAGTACATGCTGGAGAGGATGTGGAGAAAGGGGAACCCTTCTTCACTGCTGGTGGGAATGTAAACTTGTACAACCACTTTGGAAATCAATTTGGCGCTTTCTCAGACAATTAGGAATAGTGCTTCCTCAAGATCCAGCTATACCACTCCTAGGCACATATCCAAAATATGCTCAAGTACAGAACAAAGACATTTGCTCAACCATGTTTGTAGCAGCTTTATTTGTAATAGCCAGAAGCTGGAAACAACCTGTACGTTCCTCAACTGAGGAATGGATATAGAAATTGTGGTACATTTATACAAAGGAATACTACTCAGCAATTAAAAACAAGGAAATCATGATATTTGCAGGCAAATGGTGGGATCTAGAAAAGATCATCCTGAGTGAGGTATCTCAGAAGCAGAAAGACACACATGATATATACTCACTTATAGGTGGATATTAGACATATAATATAGGATAATCATACTAAAATCTGTTCACCTAAAGAAGCTCTGAGATGAACTGATTGGCCTGCTCTTTGATCACCTCTCCCTTCAGGGGGGTGCAGTCTTACCAGGCTACAGAGAAGACAATGCATCCAGTCCTGATGAGATCTGATAGACTAAGATAGGAAGGAAGGGGAGGAAGACCTCTCCTATGAGTGGACTAGGGGAGAGGCATGGGTGGAGAAAATGGAGGGTGGGATTGGGAAGGGAGGAGGAAGGGTGCTACAGGTGGGATACAAAGTAAATAAACTGTAATTAATAAAAATAAAAACAAACAAGCAAAAAAATGGAAACCTTTGGCCTCACCTGCTCATTTTCTTTGTGGCAAGTGAAACTGTTTTCTACCTGTTGACTAGCCTGTCTTGCGGCTATGATGGACACTGTAAGGAGATGATGAAGAGGGTCAGGTATGTTTTCCCACATAAAAGTGAAGATCCAGACACACATGTCTCAGCAGTGGCTTCTCAGTTTATTTTACAGCTTTAGGGAAGTAGTCCTCAATCTGTGGGCCATAACCCCGTGTGTGTGTGTGTGTGTGTGTGTGTGTGTGTGTGTGTGTGTGTAAGGTTGCCTAAGACTACTGAAAATATCAGATATTTACATTATCATTCATACTGCAACAAAAATAATTTTATGGTTGGGGCATCAACACACCATGAGGAACTGTATTAATGGTCACAGCATTAGGAAGTTTGAGAACTGCTGGTCTCAGAGCTGAGTTCTGGGTCCTGAGGAGGAGACAGCTTTCACTAAGAGTTGTTCCTTGAGCAAAGCTTCATTCTGGCTTGTTATGTGCCAGGCACCATCTGTGGCTCTGCTGGCCGTGAATGCAGGTTTACCCACAAAGGAGTGGGTAAGGAAGTTCAGTAGCAGAGAAGTAAATAAATGAATGAAAACAAGTTGCAAATTCCCTGGGGGGAATTAAAATGAGGAAATGCTAGAGACTAACTGGATGGGAAAGGCTGGAAGACTAGCTCCCTCTGAGGGACTAGTTTGTCTGCACCTGAAGGTTAAAAGCCAGGGCTGAGTAGTACAGGCAAAAGGAACTGCAGGTGCAGCCATCCTGGTAAGGAAAAGTGCTAACTCTTTCCCAAGGATAGTCAGGGTAGCGGGAGGACAGTGAAGCCAGGCAAAGAGGAGAAGGAGGCAGTTTACATAGAACTCCTAAAGTCTCATTACAGTTGCCTTTTGTGCTAGCTTTATGGTCTTCCTCTCACCCTCATATCTCTCTTTCCCCCTTTCCTTCCTCCTCTCCTTCCCTATTCCTACCCCTCAGAGTTCTCATTGGGTATGTCAATGGTTTAGGACCAGCATTCTCTTCAACTTTCAGAACCATTTAGTCGAAGGCACACTAAGGCTCGCCAAAGCACGCACACTTTATATATCTGAAGACTAAATAGAGTTACGAACTCTGACCTGAAAGAGAGTCCTATTCACCAGAGACAAGCATTTAAATGTGTGCTAGCCTGATGTAAAATTCCCATGGAGATAAAGTGAAAAGAAAATGGAGAAATTAATTCCAAATTGCTAAAACAGATATGTAGAAAGGCCATTTCCAAGAAAATATTTTTCCTGTTCACTATAGGCAGGTATTATTAAAAGGAGCCATGGGAGCATAATCTTTATTTTAAATTAGGAAGCATATTTTTTTTGTAGTTTCTATGATAATATTTCTTTCAATAAGTATACTATAGGAGATATTATGTTTGAATATATCTATAATTTGATTCAGCTATGTTCTCTCTTGATGCCATTTTTCCAACTTAAAAATCCTGCCTTCTTTGGACTCATTCGTTTTTGTCTTGGGCTTGTGGTTAGTGTCAGGTATGGGATCTGTGGATTTATAGTTTTAATTAAATTCTGTAAAGTGTGTCTGTTCTTTTCCTAAGTTGCTGGGAATTGAACCCAGGTTCCTGTGCATATGAGGCAAGCACTCCCCACTGAGCTGCCCCCTGCCCTTTGTCTGCTACTTCTTCACCTATCTTTCGCCATCATCACTACCTCACTGACTCTGGGCTGAAATAAGTATGACTTTGGCTGTAAATCCATCATTACTTTGACCCTTTAGTGCCAACATTGGATCCAACCTCCACTTTCTTGTATTAGAAACTTGATTTTTAAAACCTGGAATATCATTTACCAACAAGAACCATGTACAGCGTTCTTGCATCTTTCTTTCTCATTCTGAGATTTTTTTTTCTGTATTTCTGGTAAGTTGATCAGTGGTAGATGAATTATGTTTTATCATCCAACGCATTTTAACTCTTTGGTTTTAAGCCAGATTTTATAACTATCTGTATGTTGTTGCATCGAAAACTAGAACGTGCGGTTACTTTTAATGGGTCACTTGATACAACACTAAATTTAGAAGGTTGGAATAGATATGCTCCCCAGGGGGTTCTAATGCTATAAAATATGGTTTGCTTTTCTCTAATTCCAAATACCTGATTTAAATCCCACAAATATCTATGCCTTCCAACTGATGGGATAAAATTAGAGCAAGTTCCAGTAAACACCATCCCTAAGCTGCAATATAAATAAGGTATCAATTATGTAGGAGTGGGAGTCACTAACATGTATATAGCGATTTCTCATTAGCACAGGCAACATCAGAGCTCTTTTTACATAAGATTAAAATAGTAATTTAGCTGCTTAGTAAATGATTAAATGCAAAGAGCGGTTATGTAATCCGTTGGCTAAGAATTGGTAAATGTTGCCAAGTACTAATGATTCATTTCCTTAATAACCCAGGAAGTGCTGGGCCATAAGTTTCTGTTAAGGAGGTTCTGTCCCCACCAGATTCAACATTGCTTGGAAGGAGCGCAACTCCTCAAAAGAGCACGCATGCGCAGGTCTCCAGCCCTGTGTCCTCACGCTACCTCTTAGTGCTCACATAACTGTGAGCAGACCAACCTATCTGCAAGGTCAGCTTTGCTCCTGTAGATGCTCCACCGTTTCAAGAAACTAGATTCTATAGGTAGATATTGGAAAAATAGTAACATTGTTTTCTTGTGAGGGTTTGAGGAGAACATTGAGACAGCCTGTTCAGAATGTTTTTTTGTTGGTTTTCAAACCTCAGATTTAACGGCAAGCAGATCCAAAGTTAAAGATTCTAGAAACAAACGCCCACCAAATGTGTTCTACAGTCACAGTATAGAATCTGAAGACAACTCATTTCTTGGTTATAAATATAACTAGAGAACTCACGGTTTCTTCGAACTGTACTAAAGTTATAAAAGGGCTTCCAATAGCTCTGCCTTTCCTTTAACTCATGGGAAGTTAATAGACCAAGGTGAGAGAATTTGCTTTTAGAATGAACAGGAGAGAATGGAGATAATATGAAACTGCAGCATCACAGAAGAACCGTTCCAAATAGTCTGGTAGAACACCTACATTCAACAAACTATGATAGCATCCTTTACTATGACACTGCAGGAGGGTGAACTAAAAACCAACCAACACCAACCAACCAACCAACCAACCAACCAACCAACCAACCAACCAACCAACCAACCAACCAAACGAACAAAAAAACCGTAGTTTTGATTCCTATGATGGTAATAGATGAGATGAGACATATGCATGAGGAGTCCCTTCCCTCCCCCAACCTCATATCCTTTCACTGTGACTTTACTGCTCTCAAACTAATTCATGTGGTCTGCAATTGGTGTGTGGGTTAGTGGTTTGGGGTTGTTTTCCTTGCAACTTGACACAATCTGGAAAGTGGGAACCTTGGTTTTGAAGATGCCACTGTCAGCCTGACCTGCAGTCATGTACATCAGCTATTTTCTTGATTAATGATTGATGTGGGAAAGCTGGGCCTCTGTGGGTGGCACCATTGCTGGGCAAATGATCCTGAGTTGTAGAAAGAGCAAGCTGAATAAGCTGTGAGACCTAGCAATGAGCACTGATCTGCCATGGCTTCTGCCTCTGTGCCCTCCTGAGTGAGTTTCTGCCAGTTTCCTTCAGTCATGGACTGTGATGAGGATGTGTAAGTTAAGTTAACCCTTTCCATTCCAAGCTGCTTTTCATCATGGTGTTTCTCACAGCAATAGAAGACATTCTTAGGCATGTGGTAACCCTACTGTGGACACTGCCTGTGAGCATGTACGTAGAAAATCGGTATTTGACTCACCCTTTAGATGAGTACTCATTGTACATGTAGGAAGAATTAGGTACTGAGGATGGGATGTTAAATGAGTAGACAAAATTCCCACCTTGATGGAATTTATTACTGGGGGAAAGCAGACAATAAACACATTAAGAAAACATTTTAATATACTGGTAGATAATAATGTTATGAGGAAAAATAGAGTAGAAAACAACGATGAGTACAATGTGTGCTGGTGCTGTCTTTGTATTTAATCAGCCACCTGAAGGTGCTCCATAAATTATCTGTGGTGCTAGTCTAGAAGAGAAGCCTTTCTTTTGAAGGGACTAACCAGGGTAATAGCTTTGGCTGGTCTTTTGAATGGCCCCTTTTATTTGATTGACAGCACGAGTGGGAGGCAGAAAGGGATGTCAGCTATCACAGTGGTCCAGCTCATCAGGACTTTCTGGGCCATTGTTGCTTGATGTGAAATGGGAAGCTGCAGCAGAGCTCTCTCTGTCCGAGAGAGGACAGATATGACCTGACATATTTTTTAAAGGTTTACTGCAGTTTCTGTATCGAGCATAACATGTGAGGGGCCGAGCAAGGAAACACAAAGGGTGTTAATCCATTAAGTAGAGCTAAGTTAGTGGGCTGCTCAATTGCACCCTTATATATGTTGCACAGGGGAGAAGATTAGTGGCAAATACCCATTAAACTTCAGTGAGATTGGAAGGGTTGGCTTCCTCTAGGGGGCTGTGAGTTCCTTTTGGCAGATAAGGAAGCATTCCTGGGTGATACCAAGGCATCCTTTCTCTTATTAGTGGCGACGAGGTGACAGGAGAGCGAACTCGCTAGCTCTGGCCCACCTGGATGTTTTAGATCTATTTCTGGAAAGCGGGTTTTACGAGGTATGCAAGGAACTTCTTTTTATTGCAACTTAAAAGTTCCCTAATTGGGTTGAGTTCAGGCTCTGTGTCATGGTTCTGTTTTGCTGGGGGAAGCTAATAAAGAAGGACGCTATGGATTCTTAGGACAAATGCAGGATAGTAATTAGGCGGTAGGGTCTGACGCTGGACAAAAGCCTTAAGCAGCTCAGGCAAACCCCAAAAAGAAACCTGCCACATGCATACTGATGTAGACGCATGGCAAAAATCCTGGAGAATGTGCTCACATTTATTTTCCAGCAGTAATATTCTTTTCATGAACAGTTGCACACTGTGGTGGCTATGTCATTAAGCTGGTAATCTCAAGGTAGTTTTCTATTGCTTTTTTTGTGTGTGGTTTCCTTTGTGTATTTGGTTGGAGCTGAAGGCTGAACAACTCACAATAGATTCCTCTGTGAAACTATTGGTTCACCTCTGAAAAGGGGGTATGGTGGAATCCCAAAATGCAGAAAGCACCTTTAAATAGATGGGTGTTTGGTTCTATTCAGTAGATGACAGGTCACTTCTGTGCACGCCACACTGCGCCAGGTACAGGGGAATTGAACGGGCTGCCTGCTGGCAGCTGAGCTATGATCTTCTTGGAGGGATTATTACATTGACAGGAGACACGGCTAGTTGATGCTTAGTTGTAAGATTCTTACTGTTAAATACAGTAGGAAGTGAGTGAGTGAGAGGAATGTGAGACAGAAGGCGGGGCAGGGGATGGCTGTCACACCGCTATATGATTAATAAAGTCAGAAACATCATAAACAAAACTGGCTTCTAGTTAGATAACATTATGGATGGTTCCACTTACCTTTGAAGGAAAAAAAAAACAATAGACAAGTTTATACAGTTACTTTATTGAAAGTCTGAGGAATGGAGCTAATTATGAGGGATGAGAAGATATTTGACAATAATGCTGAGAGACTTGCCCAACCCATAGGTGTCATAAATGGCTGGATGCTTAATGAGACTGTGCCCTAGAATTTTGCCGTATGTTTCTACAGTGAAAAGTATAAAGCAAGAAACATTAAAACAGCAATTCAAAACACTCATTATTTCATGGCTTCTAATGGCAGCTGCTGACTAATGACACCTTCAGGGTGGTTTGCTTTACACGGTTCTGCATACATTATCTTCCATTTCTCAATCATGTAGGTCACATATGTCAGGGTAATGTCTAACTTGTAGCTTCCTTAACCATTCTACAACAAGGAGCATTGATTTGCATCTTATTGAGCAGATACTAGTGATTTGGTAAGCTCAAAATGTCAGGGTCTTCAGTAATCCAGAAAAGGTCCATTTATTTTTTGATTGCAAATGCTGTGTCTAGGTTGCTCCCTTGAATGCAATGGTGAAGGTACCAAGCTGTGTCATCCCTAGGACTTTAGAGTTTTCTTCATTCAGCTAATGAAACAGTGAGTGGGTTAAAGATACTTTCTGCCTGGAATAGACATTATTCTGTGCTTATAAAGCACATGATTTTGGTGTACAGGTAGCTGACCTTTCTTTTTTTTTATTTAAATTTTACACTTTATTCACTTTGTACCCCCCTTGTGGTTCTCTCCCTCCTCCCTTCCCAATCCCTCCCTTCCTCCACCCTCTGCATGCATGCCCCTCTCCAAGCCCACTGATAGGGGAGGACTTCTTTTTCTTCCTTCTGATCCTAGTCAATTAGGTCTCATCAGGAGTGGCTGCATTGTCTTCTTCTGTGGCCTGGTAATGCTGCTCCCCCCTCAGGGGGAGGTAATTAAAGAGCAGGCCAATCAGTTAATGTCAGAGACAGTCCCTGTTCCTATTACAATGGAATCCACTTGGATACTGAACTGTCATGGGCCTTTCTTATATGATTCTAATTTATATGTGTGTGTGTGTGTGCACGAGGAGAGGTGCACATGTGTATATACATATGAGTGCCAGAGGTCACCATCTGCTGTCATCCTTAATGAGTCTTTCTGCTCTCTCTCTCTCATCTTCCTTCTCTCTCTCTCCTTGAACATAGACCTCACCAAGGAGCTAGGCTAACTGGCCAGCAAGCCTCAGGATCCTCCTTCTGTGTCTCCCCAGTGCTAGGAAGGCAGGCATGTGTCATCATGTCTGTATTTGCATGGGTACTGGTTATACAAACTCAGGTAGACTCCCATGCTTTCTCAGTAAGCATTTTACCAACTAAGCCTAGCATTCTACTTTTTTTTTTTTTCGTCATTTGCCAAGAGCAGTACTTTATGCAGCTTTTCTTTTTCTCTATTTGAGGTTAATTTATTTGGCATGCATTTTTAGAAGTGAGGATATTTGGATATGCTATTGAATTGCAAAATAAGGAGAATTTTGTTTTACTTAATAAATACATTGAAATCATTATGGTCATGCCTGTCAGGTGTCCGGACATATACTACTTCCCATTCCTAAGACAGCACTCACATGCAATCCTCTTTATTCACTTAACATAACACCACACTTTATTTTGATGGGCATATTTGCTATGTCCCTTGTACTGGCCTAGGATTTCTGCCCTCAAACTACCTTCCTACCTCTGACTTCCGAGTAGCTAGGGTTATAAGTACAGCCTATAACCCTAACTGCTTCCCCTGGATAATGAGACAGTCTTGAAACTTCTTTAATTGTATGAATCCACTTAAAAAAAAAAACAACAACAACCATTTGTCTTATTTGCCACAATCTAGATGAAAGGCAATCTACTAGCAATAGATTACTTATAAATCTGCACATTATCACTGATCTTTCAATGATGTCTATGTCATTTGCTTCTATATATATTTACTAATATATAGAACAGTAAACACACAGAAATGCCAAATTAAAGGTCACGTGTCATTTCCAGTGGCGTATGTATCATCAAATTGCCACCCATACTGGTTAGGTGCCATTTCTCTGCTCCTACCAGCTTATGAGAATATCTGGTTCCCTTGATCTAGCAAAAATCCTGTAACATCAAACTTTTTGATCTTCACTGAGATCATTTATTTTAAAAGTCTTTATCTTAATTGAAATTAATTATCTCGCAGCTGGATGTCCCTTTAAGCATCTGTGGGCTTGCATGCTGTGTGTCTTCAAATTTGTATGTTGAAATCGAATTCCCAGGGTAATGGTGTTGGAAGGTGGGTCTGGAGGGTTACAAGGTTTTGCATAGTGAGGAGATTGATGCCTTATGGAGAGGCTTCACAGAGCTGCTGTCCTACTTTCTGCCTTTTCCTTGTGCAGGGACAGGAGAGTCAGGGCAGGTACTCAGCATCTGTCAATATAGTCTTGAGACACAGTGTAAAGAATGGTGAGAAATAAATTAAATTTCTAATTGTCTATTAACTACCTAATCTAAAGCATTTTTCTTATAGCAGTTCAAATATGCTCAGGAACTCTATCAGCTATTTTACATTCTATGAATCATCTCTCTATGCACTTACCCATTTTTCCAGGACAGACTGGTCTTTACATTAGTAGACTTTGGAGGGAATATTGTGCATTTTATTTTCCAAGATTTATGTGTGTGTGTGTGTGTGTGTGTGTGTGTGTGTGTGTGTGTGTGTGTATTAGGGAGAGAATGAGCAGGTGTGTGTGTACGTGATTGGGCACATGATCAAAGGGGAACAAGTGCTGTCTTCATTATCAATATTGCTGAACTATAATACTTATAAATAATTGAGTGTTTATGATATCCAAGAATTATGCTTAACATTTAGCACATACTGTTTTATGTATGCTTTATAAGTATTTTTTTCAGAGCCAATGGAATTTTAGAAATGTTTGTGAAAACACAGCAGCTCCTCCTTTTTCTAAAAAAATATATTTATTTATTCAATTTACATCCCAATCATTGCCCCTTCCCTCCTTTCCTCCGAGTCCCACCCTCCCTTCCTCTTCCCCTATCCCTCTTCACCCATTTCTCTTCCCTCATCCCTCCTACCCTTCCCCTTTTCCAAGGGGAAGCCTCCTACCAACCCCACTAGCACATCAAGTCACATCATGACTGAGTGCATCCTTTTCCTAAGTGGCAGGGCAGCCCACCAGGGGGAAGCAGAGGATCAAAAGGCATGCAACAGAGTCCTTGTTAGAGACAGCCCCTCACTCCCCTTACTAGGAAATCCACATGAAGAGCAAGCTGCCCATTTGCTATACCTGTGTAGAAGTACTATGTCCAGTCTATGAATGGTCCTTGGTAGGTCCTTCAGTCTCTGCAAGCTTCACCTGGGCCCAGGTTAGTTGGCTCTGTTGGTCTTCTTGTGAAGCTCCTGTCCCCTCCAGGTTGTTCTGTCCTTCTCCTTACTCTTCCACAAGGCTCCCTGCACTCTACTGGCTGTTTGGCTATTATTAGTCTTAGCATCTGTTCCTATTCATTGCTGTGTGGAGCCTCTCAGAGGAGAGCTCGCTTGGGTCCTCATTGTTACTTAGCTTCTTTGGGTCTGTGAATTGTATTATGGTTATCCTGTACTATAAGGCATATCCATGTATAAGTGAGTACATACCATGTGTGTCTTTCTAGGTCTGGGTTACCTCACTCAGGATGATCTTTTCTAGTTCCATTTATTTGCCTGAAAATTTCCTGATTTCTTGCTTTTAATACCTAAGTAGTAGTCCATTGTGTTAAATGTACCACAGTTTCTTAATCCATTCTTTGGTTGAGGACTATCTGGGTTGTTTTCAGTTTTTGGCTATTACGAATATAGCTGCTATAAACATAGATGAATGAATGTCCTTGCTGTATGATAGAGCATCTTTGAGTATATTCCCAGGAGTGGTAAAGCTGTGTCTTGAGGTAGAGCTATTCCCAATTTCCTGAGAAAGCACCAGATTGATTTCCAATGTGGTTATACAAGTTTGCACTCTTACCAGCAATAGAGAACCCCCTTCTTCACATCCTCACCAGCATGTGCTGTCACTTGAGATTTTCATCCTTGCCATTCTGATGGATGTAAGGTGGAATCTCAGAAATGTTTTGACTTGAATTTCTCTGATAACTAATGACATGGAACATTTGTTCAAGTGTTTCTCTGCCATTTGAGATTCCTTTGTCTCGAATTCTCTGTTTAGCTCTGTACACAATTTTTTAACTGATTATTTTGGTTATTATTTGTTGGTGTTTAATTTCTTGAGTTCTTTATATATTTTGGGTATTATCCCTTTGTCATATATAGGGTTGGTAAAGATCTTTTCCTAATCTCTAGGCTGCCCTTTTGTTCTGATAAGAGTGTCCTTTGCTTTACAGAAGCTTTTCAGTTTCAGGAGGTCCCATTTATTAATTGTTGATCTTAGTTGTTAGTGTTCAATTCAGGAAGTTGTCTCTTGTGCCAATAAGTTCAGGGCTGATTCCCACTTTCTTTTCTAATAGATTTAGTGTTTCTGGTTTTATGTTGAGGTCTTTGATCTATGTGGACCTGAGATTTGTGCAGGGTGATAGGTATGGATCTATTTGCATTTTTCTACATGTGGACATCCACATAGACCAGCACCATTTGTTGGAGGTGCTTTCTTTTCTCCATTGTATGGTTTTGATTTCTTTGTCTAAAATCAAGTGTCTCTAGGTGTGTGGGTTTATATCTGGGTCTTTAATTCAATGCCATTGACCAACCTGTCTGTTTCTGTACCAATACCATGCCATTTTTATTACTATTGCTGTGTAGTACAGTTTGAAGTCAGGGGTGGAAATACCTCCAGAAGTTCCTTAATTGTATAAGATTCTTTCACTATGGGATTTTTGTTTTTCCATATGAAGTTGACAATTGGTCTTTCAACATCTGTAAAGAATTTTGTTGGTATTATGGTGGGAATTTCATTGAATCTAAAGATAGCTTTTGATGGCTATTTTTACTATATTAATTCTACCAATCCATGAGCATGGGTGATCTTTTCATTTTCTGGTAACTTCTTTAATTTCTTTTTTCAGACTTGAAGTTCATGCCATACAGATATTTCACTTGCTTGATTAGAGTTACCCAAGATACTTTATATTATTTGTACCTATTGTAATGGTGTAGTTTCCTTAATTTCTTTCTCAGCTTGTTTGCTGTTTGTGTGGTTTATATACTAAAGTCTTCATAGAATGAGTTTGGCAATGTTCCTTCTGTTTCTAATTTGTGGAATAGTTTGGGGAGTATTGGTATTAGGTCTTCTTTGAAAGTCTGGTAGAATTTCTGCACTAAAACTATCTGTCTCTAGGCTTTTTTTTGGGGTGGGGGACTCTTTTTCATGTATTTATTTTATTGACTTTGCATCCTTGTAGCCCCTTCTTTCCTCCCCTCCCAGCTCCACCCTCTCTCCCTCTGTGTTCTCCTTCCCCTTTTCTGAGGAAAAGGGAACCTCTCTCAACCATCTGCCCCAGCTCATCAAGTTGCTTCAGGACTGAATCTCTTCCACATGGCTTATCAAGGCAGTCCTGCCAGAGGAAAATTATCTAAAAGCTAGTAACTGAGTCCCTGTCCAATGTAGTTTCCATTTCCGTTACTAGAGGACCCACTTGAAGACTAAGCTGCCCATCTGCTACATCTTTGTAGGGGGTCTATGTTCAGTTCATGTATGGTCCTTGGTTGGTGCTTCAGTCTCAGCAAAGCCCTCTGGGCCCTGGTCTGTTGGCTTAGTCGCTCTTCTTGTGGAGCTTCTGTCACTTCTGGGTCCTTTTCCTTTTTCTCCCATTATTCCCCAAGACTCCCTATGAATGTTTGGCTCTGAGTCTCAGCATCTGTTTTGAGGTACTGCTGGGTAGAGCTTCTCAGAGGACAAGGCTGACAGGCTCCTGTCTGCGAGCTTAGCAGAGTATCTCACATAGTGTCAGGGGTTGGCACTCTCCGATAGGGTAGGCCTTTGGTTGGGCCAGGCATTGTTTGGGCATTCCCTCAATTTCTGCTCTATCTTTATCCGTGCACATCTAGTAGGCAGGGTAAATCTTTGTTCAGTGGTTAAGAGCACTGCCTGGGAGACTTTTTATTACTGCTTCTATTTCCTTAGACATTATAGGACTCTTTATTTTTCTTTATTAATTACACTTTATTCATTTTTATCCCTCCTGTGGTTCCCTCCCTCCTCTCCCATCCCAATCCTTCCCTTCCTCCACCCTCTGCATGCATGCCCCTCCCCAAGTCCACAGATAGGGGAGGTCTTCTTTTCCTTCCTTCTGGTACTAGTCAATTAGGTCTCATCAGGAGTGGCTGCATTGTCTTCTGTGGCCTGGTAATGCTGCTTCCCCCTCAGGGGGAGGTGCTTAAAGAACAGGCCAATCAGTTCATGTCAGAGACAGTCCCTGTTCCTATTACAATGGAACCCACTTGGATACTGAACTGCCATGGGCTACATCTGTGCAGGGGTCTTAGGTTATCTCCATGCATAGTCTTTGTCTCAGGACTCTTTATACTGTTTAGCTGATCTTTATTTAATTTGGGGGCATGAATTCTATCAAGGAAATTATCTATTTCCTTCAGATTTTCCAAATTTATGGAACACAAGTTTTTGAAATAAGCCCTAAGATTCTTTGGATTTCCTCAGAGATGTTGCTCTGCCCCCCCCCCCTTTTTGCTCCTGATTTTGTTGATGTGGATGGTGTCTCTCTGCCTTTTAGTTAGTTTGGCTAGGGGTTTGTCTGTCTTGTTGATTTTCTCAAAGAACCAGCTCTTGGTTTCATTGATTCTTGGCATTGTTCTCTTTGTTTCTTAAGTTATTGATTTCAGCCCTGAGTTTGATTATTTCATGCCATCTACTCCTCTAATGTCTATTTGCTTCTTTTTGTTCTGCAGCTTTTAGGTGTGCTTTTTAATTGCTACTATGAGAACTTTCCAGTTTCTTTATGAAGGTGCTTAGTGCTATGAACTTTGCCCTTTGCACAGTTTCCATAGGTTGTGCCTTCATTTTCATTGAATTTTAGAAAGTTTTTTATTTCTTTATTTCGTCCTTGACCCAGTGGTCATTGAGTAGTGAATTGTTTATTTCTGTTGTTGTTAAAAATCCAGCTTTAATCCATGGTGATCTGATAAGATTCAATGGGTTAATTCAATTTTCTTATATCTGTTGAGGCTTGCTTTGTGACCAAGTGTCTGGTCAGTTTTGGAGAAAATTCCATGAGGTGCAAAATTCCTTTGTGGTCACCCAGCCTTCTTACACCTCGCCTGGTCCACCAGTGCCACCCAGGGGTAGCACTGCCCACAGTGACTTGCTCCCCTCCCAACATCATTATCTAATCAAGAAGATGCGCCACATCCTTGCTCACAGGCTAATCTAGCAGGAGTCTTTTCTCAACTGATTGTTCTCTTCCTAAATGACCCTAGCCTGGGTCAAGTTGGCATAAAACAAGCCCAAGCCGGCATACCAAGCGAATTAAAAATATGTGTTTGGGAGTTTTGCTTTTTGGGAAACTTGGTCACCTGTGGAGCACTACCTGGGGTGCGGGGCATCTTCTTAGTTGTCATTCTCAGTAGGGTGTCCACTATTGACACCTGGCAGGCATTGCCTATGACGGACACTGTTAGCTGTGCATTCTGCTATATTCCTTTGCTCTCCTCCTGCCCGCCAGCCAGTTCTTTTCTATTTTATTCGCAATTACTTTTTCCTCCATGGGGTCCCTTCCGTGCTGATACTCTCTTGTCTCCTTACACTACATATCCCCTGCATCTTCCTGGCAGTCACATTCATTTTATTCACCACCTAAAAGAGATAATGTTCAGCACTCCAACTTCACACTAATCGTTCAGATTTGTATATTCAGGCACTTGTTAGAACCGTCCATTGGTGTTAAATATTGCATACACACTATTTCTAAGTTTGTTCAGTCTCAAATCCTTCTTTTTTTCTTTCTTTCTTACCTTTGGCCGGTCATCATGTACTATCGATCATAAGCATTTTGAAATGTCAATTTCTTTCCCTCTATCTCTACTGCCAATCCCCAAAACAGGCTGCCGCCTTCTCTGCACACCATGCCCCAGACTGCCCTTTCTTTCAATTCATCTTCATACTGTACAGGGAATGTTACAAAAACATCTAACAATGCCTAGCTTTCTGTTTAAAGATTTTATAGTAATTTTCCATTCTCTCAAACTGAAATGTAACTTCTTACTATAACGTGGAAGGCTCTCAGTATTTAGCTTTTTGTCTCACATTTTTATGTTCATTTCTCCTCTCTCCCTCTGAAGTGGGTACTAATGTTTTCTGGATTTTAAGTCCATCTTGGTTAGGGACCATTCTGTGTTTTCTACTTTTGTTTTAAGTATCCTTTGTCATATGGAATTATAATTACTTAAATGGCTATATTTCTTCATCCTCGTTGTAAGATGCCCAAGGTTAGAGATTTTTACTTTGTTCACACAGATCCATAACCAATCACCATGGTAGGCACAACACGCATAGTCAATAAACATTTATTGACTTTTCTCTTTATAGCCCTGAGCTTAATATTTTGCAAAATCATGCATATAGTCATTTGCCTCTGAAGGAGCCTATAATGGAAAGATCAGAGGATTCAGTCATGTAGAAAACAAGAAAAACTCTCTATTTAATAGTGATTGTCTCCTGTTTCTTACATTACCTTCCTGAAATATAGGTGGTATGGTAAAATAATCAGATCAAGTATATCATTTACATCACCTTAGCCATCTTCACTCGTGAACTTTCTTTCAGATCACTCTCCATTTTAAAGAAAAAATTGAAAACACATCAGCAGTTTGACTTATTTAAACGGAAGAGAATTGTTTCAAAGAAACAATATCCTACATTTACAAGAACTAAAGCATCTGATTATGCATTAATTTTCCTTAACTGATCAAAATATGGCCAGGGCACGACTTCTCCATTTGAGGAGCAGATGTCACAGAACAAGTTTACAGAATGCACAAGAGATACATGGCCAAAACCTAAAGTCTGGCTTGAAATAGAGAATTCCAAGGAAGCCCCGAGGCAAGGGCTGAGACTCACTATCCATGCACACTGTCTCCAGTGTCTGTTTATGGGTAGTGACAGGATATACAAAGGTTAATGGTGTTTTGAGTGGTTGTGTGTGTGTGTGTGTGTGTGTGTGAGTTTTGTTTGTGGGGGCACTGCATTCTATGAAGAAATCTTGTAATTGAATTATTCCTCAGCCTTTATTTGCTTGGCTCAGATTTATATAAATGACAATTGGGTGATTAATATGAAGTGCAGAATAAGAAAATCATAGAGACGTATAATCCAGTTTTATACATAACTAGATTGGGAAGTGATTTAAGGTGTACTGTGGTATTGATGCAGTTTTAAAGATGCTTTAAAGATCAGAACAACTGAACTGTTTACACCTAAAAGCAGGAACTGCCTGTGAGCGAAACTGATCAAGTAAGATGACGGTGGGGATCTTCTGTGCTTGGCAAGAGCTGAATCTTAGAGCCTTTCAGAAAGTGATGTAGTGTGACAAATGAATGAAAGGCCATAGGATTTGGACCTTTGTTAAACACCTAGGTGCTAAGGGTGACATAAGTCTTCACAGCTGTTTTCTGGGCAGTTGTGAGTCAGATGTGAAGGTTAGGGAGGGGAAGCTGAAGAGCAAAGGGTAGAGGAAGCAATGAACAGAGTATGAGAAAGTGTCAGCCATTACAGGAGCATCCGAATGCCCTTGACATTCTGTCTTCTCTCCCTCTTTCTGGCTCCTCATTGTGCTCCTTTTCTTTTACATTTGTGGTGAACACACACTCCAATTCCCAACCTTTGCAGTTTTCCACCTGAAAACAGAGATGCCATTCAACTGCTTTCAATAGTCACCTGAACTTTGAGCACCATATGGAGTTTGTGTCCAAGTCATCATGCCAACTTAATGGTAGAAGAGAAGGGCTAAGGGGAGGCCAACATACCTTATTCAAGTCACTTGGGGGCTTATTTCAGATCATGGATTGCTGTCAAAATTGTTCCACTTTTAGAGGCAACCCACTCATCAAACATGTGACCATTATAGCCTAGATAGTTGGACAGATCAGTACTGTCCTAGGATAACAACAAGAGTTTTAGACAGCATTTGACCAGGTTGAAAACTAACAGGAGGTTCTAAACAATTCATATTCTTTATCTTCTAATACTGTGGGGTAAAAGTTCTGGTTTGCTACCCAAGAATCCTATTTTCCATCACAAACAACGCTGCTCAAAATAACAGCCAGAGCTTCATTAAGCTAAAACAATAGAAGGCAAGGAAACAAAAGAGCTAATATATTAGTATTTCATGGAGCACTTGTGAAGAATATGTTAAAGTTAATGAGTCTTAGCTACTTAAATTATTTATAATACTTCAACATTTTTAATATATGGTCTGGAAATACAAGTTGGTTCCTTGCCCACCTCTAGACAGTTTTCTGACTGCAGGACAGCTGGCCATCTTCTGTTGTTAACCACCCTACCCCAGCCAGGTGTAGGGGGATACTCTTAAATAGTTTGAACTTAGGTTAAATTAAATGGGCTCTGATACAATGCCAGATTCTGGGCTTATCCTTTGCTAGAGCCTACAACAACCCTTGATCTCTAGAATTCACCAGTCCTGGGATACTTTAAACTCATTTTTTTTTAAACTTGAAGTGTCACATTTCCTGACTATGGGTTCAGTTGTGTGCAATGAACAAATTCGTCAAGGAGTTGGGACAGGCAAGCACAGGGACAGCTGAGAAACCAGTGCCTCTCCTTTGGCTTGAGCTACACATTTATTTCCTAACAATGAACCTAGAAATCTGGGCCCCCTACCTGCTTCCGGGAGCACATGGAACCCCTTTCAAACAATAGATATACCTCACTAGCAACCTGCTTGTAACTTAGCCTTTGTAACAAAATGCATTATGAAATAAGTCTTAAAAGTAGGAGAAATGAGCTGATACAGTCAGGACCAGTCTGGGGTAGATGACGTTAAGGTAAACTCTGTTATTTGAGTGAAGTTTTAGAGAAAAGCCTTTCATTTCCATAGGATGACTCTGTATGATTCAGTGTGATATGATTAAAATCAATGTGGACTTCACTGAAAATATGATGCATCATGGAAAAGAAGAGATGCTTATAACTGAAGCCTATCAATTGATCAAAACTGATAAAACTCATATCCCACTTAACTCCTCCTCCTCCTGGACCCACTAAAGGAGGCTGCAAACAGTGGCGTATTGCTAGCACTTTGCTGCAACTCTATAGAAATATATCAGGACTGTATTTTTGTTTTGCTTCTATATAACCCTTTGCTACTTGTACATTTTTCTTCCATTTTTTTTAAAAACAAGATCCCAAGAACCTAGAAACACTCAGTCCAGACAAATAACTTCCCACCCTGGGTAACAGAATGAGTTCTCCAGAATGATGAGCCCAGAGCCATACTCCCACCAATTGTCATGCTAGGTGTTTTAGTCACAGTGACAAACACATTGACAAACTGTTTTCTAATATGTTTAACTGCTTAACTCCCCCATCAGCAATGAATAAGAGTCTCACATCCTTGTCAACATTTCTGTTGTAAATATTTATAATTTTTACCATCCCAATAACTGAATGATAGTATCTGGTTTCATTTAAATTGCTTTTTTTTTCCCCTTTCTGGTAGCACTGGGCATTTTTTTCATGTGCTTGTTATGTATATATCTTTGTTAAGTGCCTCTTCCAATGTCCATTTTCAAACTTTGAGTTATTAGTCTTCTTGGATTAGAGGATTAGAATATATATATATATATATATATATATATATAAGAGTATATATATTAGAATATAGATATATTAGAATATAGATATTCTAGAGACTACTAGATGCCAAATCTTTATTAGAATGTTCATTGCAATATTTTGCCGTTTTGCTTTCTTGATGATGTTTTTCCAAAGAGAAGATCATAAACAGTTGTTGATGTAATCCAATTTATCTCTTACTTTTTCTCTTGTGGTTTAGGACTTTGGCATGCTACTCCAGAAATCGCTGGCTACTGCAACATTACAAATGCCTTTCTCTGCATTTCTCCTGTAAGCTTGAAAGTGTTAGCTTTTGCATTTCACTCAAATTCATCTTCAGTTATTTGTTATAGATGAAGTGAAGTGAGGGACAAAGCTTGCATTTTCCTCAAATGAAAATCCACTTGGCCCAGGGCCAGTTTATGAAAAGATTATCTTTTTAGATTGACATGCCTTGCAGCTTTTATGACAAGACAGTTATACATACATGCATAAACATATTCTGGACTCTGTCTCATTCAATAGGCCTGTATGTTTTTGGTTATTGCTTTCTTACCGCAACTTGACTACTGTAAGTTTGAGACTTGGTTAAGGTAATGTCAGCCTTCCAACTTAATTCTTTTTATTTATCTAGGACCTAGCTATTTTAAGTTTTGCAAATATATGGATCACCTTGTCAATTTCCACTCCCACCTATAATAGGAGACAACTATTTGATGCAATTTTTTTTTCTAGTGCTCCATTTGATTACAGTAATAGTGCTAGTTATATACAAAAAATGTTGTGGTTAAATGTTCTGTGTCCACTTGCTTACACTATAGAGCCCATCTTTTGATCATACACTATTTTAGATGTTGGAAGTATTTCACAAGTGCTATTAAGACTGAAAATCATTTGGCATTAAAGATTATGTAGTGGGCTACAATCACTTAGTTTAATACCTTAAAAGAAAATTTTCATGTTTCCTGGGGAAGAAATTCTGCCTGAAAGCTTGACATAGAATAGTACTTGAATTTCTAGTACATTGACTTTGTGGATTCAAGGTTTAAAATGAAATCTACCTCTGTGTGAGCTTGTTGTCTATCTATTTGTCCTGCAGATACTAAACTTTAGAACTTGGTTAGAAAGGTAAAAAAACTCTGACATTTTTCTGTTAAAGCTCCCTTTTAAACTTGATAGTAAGTGTAGAATATGGTTGGATGGAAAAGTAGAGTTCCATAGATGAAGACCATGTGAAGACAGCATGAAAACTACTTAGAAAAGTAGTTCTTTGGTGCTGGAGGGTTATTTGATGAAGGCTGAAAATGCAGTTTGGGGTAGGTGATAGCTGTAAGGGTTTGCACACAACCCACTGTGCTTTCTCTTTATGTGTTGTAGACAAGTCTGCCTGGATCACAGGTTCTCCCAAGGATGCCATGGCTTAACCAGTCAGTCAGAGAAGCAGCTAGACTATAAAGACAGCTATGGATGGATGGGTTACATAGCACTTACTGTGAGAATGCCTAACGAGTGTTGGCTGTCCTTTAGTTAAGCACATGAAGCGTGTTATCAGAATCAGGGGATTCCTAAGCCTAGGTGTAGCAAGAAGAAGTTGTGGGGCCCCAGTTTTTCCTTTGCTTGCAGCTAACACAACCAGACCACGTATGTGCAGTGAGGCTCTCTGGAGAGCAAGATATGTTAGGGAGGTTCCACTTCCATGTTTTCTCAGTGTAGATCTTTCTTGGCTATGAACAATGACACAATTAAAAAAAAAAGCCCCTTAAGGAAAACTCCCTGCAAGGAGTCACGACTGTGCGCGTGACCACTTGTCATGGTACAACTGATTCACCACTGTTAAGGAAAAAAATGTGATTAGGCTCTTACCCCCTGCTTCTTCTAGGATAACAGCTCTTCCTCACAGGTGAATAACTAGGTCTTCAAGATCAGGTTTTATAGATAAAATTCTGTGATCTTGGAATCTTGGAGATTCCATCACTGAAGAGATGGCTCAGTGGTTAAGAGTCTGCTCTTAAAGGTGATCCAAGTTGGGCTACCAGCACCCAGATTAGGTGGCTCAGAACCACCTAACTCTGAAATCAGGGCATTCAACGAATTCTTCTGGTCTCTGAGGGCACCTGATCTCCTGTGCACATACAGACACATACACAAACATATAATTTTTAAACACAATACTAACTACAAGTAAAATCAAGCCTGGCAATGTGCTTCTAAGATCTCTGAATAACTTTCAAGTTTGCTGTCATTCTCAGGAGAATTTTGCAAACAAGCATGGGTCTGACATTGCTCTTCATATGGCTTTAGTTTCTGAGTGTCTTGTGTTTAAATAAGTGAGAAGTAGCAACTGATATCATGGGGATTCTTCCAGGGTCAGACATGTGGAGAGTATGGGGAAGTAAACACATGGTGGATGTTATAGCAAGAATGTTCTTCAGAGGGAAGGCATTGCTTAGAGCAAGAAGACATGGGTAATGTTCATGGGAAAGATGGAAGACAACATGGACTTTGCTGATGATCAGTGATTTCCAGAGGGTCTAGAGCGTTACTTCTCAACCTGTGGCTTATGACTTCTCTAGAAGTCAAATGACTCTTTCATGAGGATCATCTAAGACCATGGGAAATATCAGATATCTACATTCTGATTCAGAACAGTAGCAAAATTACAGTTATGAAGTAGCAATGAAAATCATTTTATGATTGGGGGTCACCACAACATGAGAAGCTGTATTAAAGGTTCTCAGCATTGGGAAGATTGAGAACCACTTGGAGAATTCAGAGAGACCTGGAAAGTTAAAGATGATATGATGGATTAGGGCTATTTCTCCAGTGGCTTAACCCAATGCCTTCGATGTGTCCTGTCCATCAGCAGTTCAAGTAGGTTTTAATTTAAAGATAAAGAAAAATTCTACCTCTTACCACCTTAATGTCTACCACCTAACCCCAAACCACTTTTCTTTTTTTTTCTTTTTGATTTTATTAATTAATTAATTAATTTATTATTTCATTACTTTTTAAAAAATTTTTTATTAATTACACTTTATTCATTTTGTATCCCCCCATAAGCCCCTCCCTCCTTCCCTCCTGATCCCACCCTCCCTCCCCTTTCTGCATGCATGCCACTCCCCAAGTCCACTGATAGGGGAGGTTCTCCTCTCCTTTCTGATCTTAGTCTATCAGTTCTCATCAAAAGTGGCTGCATTGTCCTCTACTGTGGCCTGGTAAGGCTGCTCTCCCCTCAGGGGGAGGTGATCAAAGAGCAGGCCAATCAGATTATGTCAGAGGCAGTCCCTCTTCCCATTACTATGTAACCCACTTGGACACTAGAGGCAAAGAGGATGGACATCAGAAGAAGAAGAAAACAGGAAACAACCTCGGAACCCGCTACAGAGGGCCTCTGAAAGCCAGAAGAAAACAGGAAACAACCTTGGAACCTGCTACAGAGGGCCTCTGAAAGCCTCTGCAGTATAGACTGTCAAAGCAGATGCTGAGCCTGATGGCCAACTGATGGGCAGAGTGAATGGAATTTTATGTAAGAAGTGGGAAATAGTAAGAGCTGGAGGGGACGGGAACTCCACAAGGAGAGCAACAGAACAAGATAATTTGAACACAGGGAACTTCCCAGAGACTCATACTCCAACCAAGGACTATTCGTGGAGATAACCTAGAACCCCTGCACAGATGTAGCCAAACCACTTTTCTGTTTGGCTGAACTTCAAACTGGCCTCCGCTCTGCTACCTTGGTTCCCTCCCAAACATTCTCAGTACATTGACAGCATAGACAAATATTGCTTTTACAGAAACATTATCAGATCATCTTCTTTTGCTTGCTTGTTTTTCTCAAAAGCCGGGAGAGGATTCCGATCATGTTTAGAACAAATTTAAACTCTTACTAAAACTTATGAAGATTTATGCACTCTTGACTAACACCGCTTCCCTAGTTTCATTTTCCACCATTTCTAGATAGCTGGTTCTGGCATGCAATAGCTACAGTGGATTCTGTTGATGTTCTGGCCTGAGGGTATTTACCATTATGGATCTCTCTGTATGGAAGGCTCTTCCTCAGGGTAGTCATCTACTGAAAACAAACAAACAAACAAAAAACAATCTGAGTAGCTATTTAAACATTAGACCCTCAGAAACTGAGCCATATGCACAAACACAGACACACACAGACCTCCCCCCACACTCTGTAATAAGCCCCCTTGTCTGTTGAGCCATTTTGCCAGCTAGCATCATAGCTGTTAAAATGATGTAGCTCACCAGTGCTTGCTTGTCTGTGTACTATTTTTCCCTGAGTCTTTTCTTCTGTCATGACAGTTCTGTGAACTGCTTCTCATTTCCTGAATAAATGAATGGCTGAATCTGTGTTTGGTGTTATCCAATAATTGTGCTTTAATTCTATTTGCATCTTCTCTCATGTCAGGTATCTTTACTCGGTAGTCTTATTATTTCTTTGTTTGAGAGAATATTATTTCTTCCTCTATTGTTTGGTTGAGGTTAGACTAGATTGAGAACCAGAATTCATTGATCCCATATTTTTCCTTGTTTATTTTTACTACTAAAACTCTATGTGCCTGGACCCCTGCTTGCAAAATCTTTCTTAAGCCTCTCTACCCCCTGGCCTTTTCTATCCTAAAGCCCCACGGAACTTGAAAGCTCTACCACACATTCTGGCATTTGGCCACATATTCTTACCTGTCGGCTACAGATAACAGGCAATGAGGAGAGTGTTAGGTACTTAGGGATAATCTTTAATTGAGGATGTCGCATACCTTTATTCTAACACACACACATCTAGCTTCCCAAATATGAGTTTTTCCTATGTCAGGCAGAGTTATTTATGTGGTAGGTTTTCCTAGAGTAGAAATCACTGGCATTCAGTCTATATTTTAGAAATGTTTCTCTCATTTTGATCAATCAGTTTGTATTATTCAGAGAGGGGTTTAGCAAGACTTTAGAGTGGCCTCAACTTTGAGCTATGCTAACCAGCTTTATGTATTAACAGCATTCCCCAAAGCCCAAGTTTTCGAAAAACACCAAGCAAGCTAATCGGATTTTACTCAACATTTTACCCACTATGAGTCTGTGCAAACACTATATTATTTTTCATTACTCATATTATGATACTTCTATCCAGAAATATGAGTCCCAATGTAGTCCCACACTGGTTGGGAAAAATTTATCCATTAGTGGAGAGTCACAAATATTTTAATTATTAGGCAAACCTGTCTTCAATCAGATGTCACATTTTAACAAAGCTGTCATCCAATAACCTGAAACAAATGTCAATGTGGAATTAATTTGTTTTATAATTAACACTCAATCTTTGGTGTCAAATGGATATAATAATTTAATGGTAATAATTAGACTTTATTGTAATTAGCTTAAAAATGGAGAACACGTTCAGAGCTGTGCAAAGCAATGTTGAAAGTTGATTTTTGATTTATGTGTCTTCTACAGTAGAAGATATAATAAAGATGTCAATTCTGGCCAAAACAGTCTGTAAATTTGATGTTAATTCAATAAAAATGTTAACTTTAAGGAATATTGATATTCTGGTTATTGTGGCTCATGGAGATAAGCCCAGCATACAAGTATTCCTAGGGACGAAGTTTGCTGTAAGTTTGAGGCCAGCCTGGGCTTCATAGTATGTTCCAAGCTAACCCGGGTTACAGAATCAGAGCCTGTTTTTTTTTTTTTCTTTAAATGATAAATGGATTACTTATTCTTGAAGAAGAATGTGAATGTTAATGGACAGGCTATCTGGGAAGGGAGAGGGAATCTGTGCTACCATGGATTAAAGTTTGCTATGAAGCAAGTATAATGGTAATAATGTTTGGGCATAATGATAGGTATTTAAGTTGATAAAAACAAAAAAATTCATGAACAAAGTCTAATATATGATGGGGTATTGTGTATGATAGAGTTAATCACTTCTAATCAATGAAGAAAATGTTGATTATTTAGTCAAAGATATTGAATAAGAATTGTCTTGAGTTAGCAAGAAATCTATTTCACACATTAATAAAGCTCAAATGGATTAAATATTAATTAAAATCATTATTATAAGAAGAATATTTTAATTTAATCTTCTCAGTAGACAAAAGCTTTTTCACTGCTTGGCGTAAAGCAAGAAACCACAAGGGACAAGAACACAAATCTGACTTCAGAGTTCAGAATTTCCACATGGCAAACTGTGACATTCATTATTTTTCTTTTTACTAATATTTCTTGTGTTATTATTACACACAAGGCACACACATTAATACTTTCACTATGTAAAGGATTCCTACAAATCAATAGCAAAACTAAGAACAACTTGAGAGAAAAATGAGCAAAATACATGAAAAGGTAATTTATCCTGTGACAAAAAAGCCAATAAACACATGAAACAAATCAAGCTGTACCTGAAAGCAACAATGATTATAACCTTTCACATATTGTATTGATAGGTTTAAAAGCTGCTCTTGTTGATAATGGTGTGATCAGAGAGGCATTTCAACTTCTGTTGTGAAAGTACACATTGTACAGTCTTCTGATGGCAATTTTGCAGTGCATACTAACAATTAAAACATGCATAACTTTTCATCCAGCAATTCTGTTTCTAGAAATGAACCTCAGAGAAATCATTGCGTATGTTGCAAAGTATTATGTGAGAACCTTTCATCTGTAGCAGTGTTTATACTCACAAGAGTATTTTATCAACCTGATGAAATTCTACAAAATGTCTTAAATAAGTTAATTATTTGTGTGCTTACATGAAAATACGCCTATAAAACATCATATTAAGAAACTCAGCTTTGTGGTTATAGATGTAGCCTCATTATAACATTGTTTATATGATGCAGATGTAAAATATGTGTGTGAATACATATCAGCAAAAGCAAGTTGACGCCGTTCATCTGAACAGGATTCCAGAGAACTTGGTATTTTTTTATTTATGTTGCTGTCTTTTGGATTTATTCAGATAAAGAGTGTGTGTTGTTCCTAGTCCAGGGTGTTGAAGAGACAGCCCAGGCAGAAAAGTGTTGATCGTGCAAGCATAAAAATCTGAGTTTGATTCCCATCACCCCATTAGTAGGTAGCATGACAGCAAGCATCTCTAACCACAGTGCTGTGGAGGGAGGTAGAAACAGATGCATCTTTGAAGCTCACTGGTCACAAGGTGTAGCCAAGTGAGTGATATTCAGGTTCAGGGAGAGAGCCTGCCTCAAAATACAAGGTGGGAGGGATAGAAAATGCCTGATATCAGTCCTTGGCCGCTGCACTCGACATGCATGAATACATATATGCCTGGTTACCTGCAAACACTTACACACACCTACATGAACACATACACCACCTCTCCCTGCAACACTAAAACAAAATATTGAATTACACTTTCTGGTTGCATTATTTGATTTTCAGTTGTTGTTGTTGTTGTTATTATTATTGAGACATACTGACCACAAACTAATGTCGAGTCTTCTATCTCAGCTTCTCCAATTACTGGAGTTAGAGATGTGAACTCTCATAACTGACTCGCTTGAATTTAATTTTTTTAAATCTATTACAAATATTAAGCATGTTGCCAGCTGTGTGGCTAGCAAATATTTCCCCTAATCTATAGAAATGAAATAACATGAAATCAGAACTACACTTAGATTCCTTTTTTCAGAATGGCTATCACTAACAAAGTAAGCAATTAATGCTGTTGTGGGTTTGAGGAAAGAAAACTCTTACACATTGCAGGCAGGGTTATAAATTAGTGTATCTATTATGCAAATCAGTATTGGGGCTTTCACAAAAACCAACTGACAGTTGGCTTTCACAAGATGGCTCAGAAGGTAGTGGTGCTTCCTGCCAAGGCTGACGACCTGAGTTTATCCAGAGCCCATTTGCTGGAATGGGTGAACCAACTTTTGCACAAGTTGTTCTTAGACCTCAACATACCTGCATGACATGGACATGCTTCCCTCTCCCATCACATAAATAAGTGAATTTAAGGAAAACAATGTAAAAAACAAACCATAAAATTACCCCATGATCCAAAAGAATCTTAGCATGCTACAGACACTCCTCCTCATCTGTGCATATCTGTATGTACCCTGATGATAGTTAGCCCTACCTCTACTCCTCCCAGTTCCTCTCCACCTCCTCCCCCCCTCTCCTCCAGATCCACTCCTTTTCTGTCTTTCACTTGAAAAGAGGCTCCTAAGAGATACCAGCCATTACATAGTACCTGTTTATGGAGGGACTACTTAATTTTGCTGAGTTGTGGATATCTTGGGGTCCATCAATGGACGAATGAATAAAGATGATATAGTTCATATGTACGATGGAATTTTATTCAGATGTAAAGAGAAATGAAATTGTGACATTTTCAGGAAAATAAACACATGTGGAATCATTATGTTAAGTAAAATAAGCCAGACTCAAAACAAATATTGCATGCTTTTTATTATTAGGAGTCCAGGGTTAAAATTAAACAGAGGCAGAGAGGTACAAAGTGAGAGTAAGAAGTGAAGTGGGAGGAGAGAAAAAGAGAAGATAATGGAATATATCTGATATGAAAGCAGAAGCAGAAGAGAGGACTTATGGCTATTTAGGGAAAGAAGAAAAGGAGGAGTAGGGTTGAAGACAGGCAGCTAAGGTGAATAAGAACAATGTTATGATGATATATATGTATACATATGTTGGTATATGTGTATATATGTTGGTATATTGATATATATTTGTTTATAAACATGTCATAATTAATCCTATTACTTTATATGCTAACTAGAATATTAATACAGTAAAAATACCAAGTCATAAATACATAAAATTTGTTTAAGAGGCAAGGGTGATAGTACACACCTATAATTTTAATTCTCAGAATGCTGAGGCAGGGGGATTATGAATCCAACTCACCTTGGAGTATTTAGCAAAATCCTATCTCAGGACATAATTTGCTTGGGAGATGCAATTCTCTTACATCCATATTTTCTGTGACTATTTATAGGATATCTAGCCCAAGTGTTTTTAAATATTTATTTTATTTTATATTTTTCATTTTATTTAAAGTAGACTATTTTCTCATACAATATATCCTGATTATAGTATCTGCTCTCTCTATTCCTCCCAGTTCTTCTCTGCCTCTTCTCCCCTCTCCTCCAGATCTACTCCTTTTCTGTCTCTCACTTGAAAAGAGGCATCTGAGAGATACCAGCCAAATATGACAAAATAAAATACAGTAAAATGAAGATCCACATTAACCCCTTATATATGAATATTGTACTCATCATCAAATCACCAGCTTTATAAGTCTAATAATGGATTCTAGCAGTTAAGGATAAAAATGGCTCTCTGTCCTTGCATTGCTGAGTATTTTCTTAGGCTCAGACACTGGACCACAGAGGTGATTAGTTAGGAAAAGCTGGGCAACACTGAGAAACCTGGCACCCCACAACTCAACTTGCTATAGCGCAGTGGTTGCTTTTCTTACTGCTGACAAAAAGAGCAGAGTAAAACAGATTCCGGGAGGGGGTGCCAACTTTCTACACAGGTTGAGGGTGTTGTCCATCACAACAGGGAAGGCATGGTGCAGGAGAGTGAGTCTGTGTTCAAAAAGCAGAAAAAGATGAACACTGGTGCTCCACTCGCTCTGCTTTTCATTTGGTTGAGGTCCTCAGCCATGGGATCTTGCTGGCCAGCTTCAAGGTGAGTCTTCCCATCATACTCAGACTTCATAGACAGGCCTTGAGTTTTGTCCTCTCGGTCAGTTTAAATTCCATGAGGTTGACGTTAAGATTGACAGTCACGTACAGAGAAGGACTTGCAGAGGGAGCTGGTTAGTTCACCTGCATAGCTCCTATGGAATCTTTCAGAGATGTATTTGAGACATTCCTAAACAATTTATAATTTTTAAAAAATGCATAGTTGTGGCTCTTGAGTCCAGTCTGTTTTCTGCCTGTGACCACCTTGGACTAGAAGAATCTTCTTGAGGATGAAGCACACTGGATGGTAGTTCCCTGAGTGCACAGACTTGTCTATTGGCTCCACAAGAGCTATATACCCAGCCTCTGAATTCCTATTTCTGAGCTAGAAAGGTAGTTCAGCAGGTAAAGGCAGTTATTACCAAGATGGAAAACCCAAGTTCAATCTCTAGGACTCACAGAGTAAGAGAGAAGCAACACCTTCAACTTTCTCTTTGACCTCCACGAACATACACTATTCCAAACACACACACACACACACACACACACACACACACACACACACACACACTAATTAAAAGTTCCTATTTTGGATATTATTCATATTTGGCTTCCCTGCCATTTAGGAAGTAAAAATTTATCACAGGATAGGAGCAGGTCAATTCTACTAGCTGGTAGAAAACAGTTTATCTGTCCATCAGTTCTGTAGGAACACACTATCTTTGCTTCCCTGAAGACTGTTGGAGTTTTGACTCCCAGACCCATCTGCCTACCCCCTGTATTTACTGTGGACACTGGCATTCTTTTGCTAAACTCCTTCATCAATAGGTGTGAATTTCATCTTGCTTCCTTTGATAAGCAGAGCCTTCCACAATGGTTGGACATGTCAAAGGTAGCACCCTGACATGAATAGTTTATACAGGTGACAACAGGTGTCTGGACCCAGAGAGAAACCCGTGATTGCCCATGGCCCCTGCATGTGGGTTCTCTGCTTCCTATGGAGGGAGGAACTGGGGTAAGCTGTGTACATGTCTGAGTGCGCAGTGTGGGGTGTGAGGAGCAGACCTCTGTAGACCCAGAGGAAGGAAAGTCCTATCATGCTAGAGCAGTGGTTCTCAAGCTGTGGGCCACAACCCCTTTGGCAAAATCTTATCTCCAAAATTATTTACATTACAATTCATAACAGTTTCAAAATTATAGGTATAAAGTAGCAATAAGAAAATTATGTGGTTGGGGGATAGTCACCATAGTATAAGGAACTGTTTTAAAGGTTCACAGCATTAGGAAGGTTAAGAACCACTGTATTAGAGCTAGGAGATTGAAAGTAGGCAGTGTGTCAGATATGTAAAATTCCACTGCATAGGACTGATAAGGAAAATGAAGGAGAAAGGTCCCAGAGGACCAAAGGAACTTTGGTCCCTGTGATGAAAAGCCTAAGTCCCTGGAGTACTTGAGGTCCATTTTTCATCAGAACGTACCTGAAAACATGACTGCTTAGGAAACCTTTTGTATAAAAGAATCTGAGAAATTTACATCATTGGAATCTGAATGATGGGTAGGTTTATCATGGCTCCTTCTCCATAGTGATAAGAAAAAGAAAGGCCCATAGAGTGTTCAGGGACCTTTTACATGAAATAAGAAAAAAAAAAAAAAAAAAAAAAAGACAGGCCTTTGCCTGAGAAACCTGAGTTTATGATTCTGTTTTCTCCCAAACAGACCTCAGAGATTTTTTTTTTCTCTCTGAACATGCCCTCCTCCTGGATTGCTCTTCACTGTCACCATTTGTTTGTATCCTGCCCATCTTGAAATGCCCAAAGTATGCTTTCCAAGATGTCTCCTCTGATGGTTCACAGAATTGATGTGTTCATCCTATAAAGCTCCTGTAGCTTAAAATCCCTTTTTTGTGTAGAATCTCATACACATTACATTAGCTTGTCTATTGATGATCATGTATGTTCCATACCTCCTGATGAATGGTACACTTGGTGATCTCATCAATTATCCAGTACCATGCTGGAAACATACTAATGGTGTGAGCCATTTAGTAAGTAGCAAACAAGTATCAAGACAAATTTTTGTATAGAACATTTATTGCTCTATTTTAAGGGGTGTCTTAGAAACTTAAGATGCCGAAATATTGTTTATCAAGATAATTGGGTAAGCAAGGCCTAGTGGCATACACCTGTAATCCCAGCACTAGGGGAGATAGAGGCAGGTGGATCTCTGTGATTTTGAGGCCATCCTGGTCTACAAAGTAACTCCCGAATAGCCAAGGCTATACATGTCTCAAAAAAAAAAAAAAAAAGAAAGAAAGAAAAGAAAAAAGAAAGAAAGAAAAGAAAAAAGAAACAGAAAAAACAATAATTGGGTGAGTGTCACCAGCACTTGGCATACATGAAGTAGATTATTAGAAGGTCAATGGATAAAATAGTCTGAAAATTTGGTAATACTGTGGCTCTTGTGAGCTTCTCAAATAACATGTAAGGTATCAGGCAGATTAAAATGTACTTTTATGATTATTTGAGTCTGGAGGCAAACAGCATTCATAATATGCACTCAAAGCTCATTTTACTATGTTTTAACCTTCCGTGAGTTTTTCAGGAGTATAGTCACTATGGAGATTGAGGGGCATTTTTCTTCTTTTATTGTCAGAATTTTACCAAGTGTTGTTCTCCATTTTGGACAATAACATTATTGGTAGGAGTACAAGCGACAATGAAGAACAACGCATACAAGTGGCCAGTAGAGTACACTTATAGTAATGTGTATCTATGAAGGTGCTGCTTGCAGGCAGCATGGAAATGTCTTGTATATTCCTGGGTAGGCTTGCCCAAACAGTAACTCACTAAGGCACATGTTAATTTTTTATAAATTACTTTCATTTAAATTTCTTATTCATATTGCCATTAGACCAGTTTGTTTGTTTGTTTGTTTGTTTGGTTGATTGGATTTTCATGACAGGATTTCTCTGTGTAGCCCTTATTGTCCAGGAACTCACTCTGTAGACCAGGCTGGCCTTGAACTCAGAGATTCCCCTGCCTCTGCCTCCTGAATGCTGGAACTAAAGACCACCATCATCTGGCAAATTTCATTATTTTAAATTATGCACATTAATGTTATTTGTTTCACTTTAACAAAGTAAAAGGGCATTAGGGATGAAATTGAATCCCACAGATCTGGATTGTGAGGTTTTTGCTAGGGAACTCAGTGTTTTTGTTGTAGTTTGGTTATCATGACAAAAATACCTGGCAGATGCAGTTTAAGAAAAGAAAGAATTGTTGTGGCTTACAGTTTAATAAGCCCACAGTCCATTGTGCAGGGAAGGCCTGTTGGTAGGGACAGATGGTCATGTGATTCTGCAGTGGGGAGCTGGGACCCAGCTCAAGAAATGATACTACCCATACTGAGAGTGGACTCCATCTCAGTCAACCCAGTCTAGAGACCTCCACAATCATGGCCAGAGGTTTCCTCCTAGGTGGTTCTGGATCCTGTCATCTAACAATAATAACCATCACCAGTGGGAGGGGCACTCTCTGGCATTTCCAGAAATGCAGCCTAAGAGCTTCATGATGAAATACAGCCAGCAAAATAGCCGCAGTCTCAACTAAAAGGTGACATTTCAGCACAGCTTCATGGTCTGTGGGGGGTCTCCTTACAGCAGTCCCATCAGAAGCAGCACAGTAAACTGAATTACCCTACGTGTTCCAAAGACGGCTCAAATCATCTAACTCTGCTCAGCCCCGTTGGCTGCCCTGCCCACTACTGCATTTAGGGTCTAGCAATGTCTCTGCTGTCTGTGGCTGCAGTTCACTCACTGAGAATCAAGTAGGAGCTCCCAGAATTCAATGCATTTATTTGCACTGGGCTTATCCCAGTATGTATTTTAATAAAGTCATATGCTTTTGATGGCAGAGTAAAAATGGTCAGCCCTAAAAACATGTGTGAGCAACACTAAATGGGTGCAGCAGTTTCTACTTATGTATTCATTTATATACATATATATAAATGCATATATGTGTGTATATCTATCATCTATCTATCTATCTATCTATCTATCTATCTATCTATCTATCTATCATCTTCTACCTATCATCTATATAGTTACCTAATCTATCAACCTATCATGTATGTATGCATGCAAGTATGTATGTATGTATGTATGTATGTATGTATGTATGTATCTACCTATCTGCCTACCCATCTATCTACCAATATATCTACTTAAAGATCAAGAGACTGAATTTGAGATTGAGCAGGGAGGCATGTGAGGAAGAAGGGGAATGAAGGAATGTGAATACAGTGTATATGCATGGAGTTGAAAAATTAAAACAAAAGAAATATGGAACCATCAATGAGTCTGTGACCCACACATACACATTCACACACACACACATTCATACATGCATATACATATGCACACAAAGATACATGCACACACACATACATCCCTGCACACTCATAAAATAGATGTAAAGAGTCATGTATTTTGGAGACTCGTGTAATTTGTAATTATGTAATTTATAAGATGATACCAGAGCCACTTAATTTTTAATAATTGAAGCTCTTACTTTGTCTATCTTATGGTTCTTTTTTTTTTTTTTTGCTTGTGGGTACTTAGCTGAAATACAAACTAGAAGCCCCAGTGGAAATGCCTGCCTGCTTCAACCCACTTCCAAAGGCTCCAAGCCAAACCTCATTTTATTTACTGTCCTCTATAAAAATCAGGCCTAATAATCACAAGGAATCCTTCACACATGACCAAGTTGTTCTTCGTTTCCTACTGTCTCCTACAGCGTTTATCTTAATGTTCTTCCATGTGTATAATTTCCCAGAAAATTTAGTACTTAATATTCTGATGGTTTCCAGTATATGTTTTGTTTCCCCACTGAGACAGTAAGTGATTCAGCGGCAAAGCCTGTGCCTTATACAAGTTCTTTGTTTTCCTGCGCTGAGCTCACGGGCGCTGCTAAATAGAGCAGTGGTCCATCATGAGGGAAGAGCTGAGTGAACATATCAGAATCACAGGGGGAAGCTGGAAAACTATGCATGCCAGTTATCACCCACATACAGACCCATAATCATTCTTGAGGTGTTAGGTTTTGAAAAGAAAGGTTAAAATCATAGGATGAAATATAAACGGCATGACTACAATCAAGAGGGGAAAAGTCAGCTGTCAACATGTGCATGGGGTATGATTACTTTTTCCAAATAAAAAAGAATGTTAAAATTTTCTCGTGATTGGTATTAGGACTGGTAAGACAGCTGAGCAGTGTCCTGAGGTAGAAAGTCAGTTTATAAACCAACGATGTGCCTCTGCTTTAGCGGCAATGAACTAGAGTGTAACACTAGACAGTAAGAGAGCCATAAATATGTAAACTACCTAGAAATTAATCCAAATGAAACAGTATAGTAATGCTTTACAGAAAGGTTAAGATAAAATACTGCAGAGAAAATGAACATCTATTGGAGAGACATTGCATGTCCAGGGTTAGGAATGAGTTTCAAGTCAAATAGCCACAAATGCACATATAAAATGCCTGCCAAAATTCAAGGCGAGTTCCTTCAAATTTTGAAAAACTTTCTAAGAGTTATAGAGTTATATTAAGTCATTCAAGGATATGACAACTTCAAGAATGAGAAACAGAGGGAAATGGGGATAGAAGATGCTCTGGATAAAGGATGATGGAGGGCATGTGGTGTTTAGGGAAAGCTGGCAAGTCGGAAGAAAGAGCAGATACTACAGTCTTGAGCCTAGGTACTTCATGGGAGAAGGCAGAAAGCTCATGCAGGGTTTTTGCGCTGTTGTCTTCTGAACATTTCTTCCATTTCAGAAGAGAGAATTCTTTGCTCTGAAGCCCTTCGTCTAGCTCAGTGGTTCTCAATCTTCCTGTTGCTGCTGATGTGGTGACCCCCAACTATAAAATCATCTTGTTGCTACTTCATAACTGTAATTTTCCTACTGTCATGAATCCCAATGTAAAAATCTGATATGTAGGATATCTGATGTGTGATTCCTGTGAAAGGTACATGGCTCTCAAAGTGGTCACAACCCACAGATTGAGAACCATTGATCTAGTCAGATGAGGTCTCTTGATGGAGGGCTGTTAGCAGGCATACCCAGGTGGTCACTCAAAGGATTTGCCTACTTTCAGACTTACTTTCACAGAAACATCTGGACTGGTGTTTGAAAAAACAAACAAACAAACAAACAAACAAACTGGGCACTAGAGCCTACCCAAGTTGACATAACTTATTCACTTTAACAGGGACAGTAAAGACCATGATGCTGTAATCAGACTCCCCTGTTGGAATCTTAACCTCCACTTAACAGTTCCTTAAGTCTAGACTTATTCATGTGAGCTCTTTGTGCTTTGTGGCGATGGCAGTGCTCCTCATGCCACGTGAACTCTGGGAGGATGGAAATATGAAGGAAGAGAAGCATCTGGTGGGGGTGTTAGCTGTGGTTATAACCATAGTGATTCGGTAGGTGGTTTGAGGGTAAGGACTGTGGACTTGGGAGGTATAGACAAATCAGTGCAAAGCAGTCTGTTGTAAGCGAGGGGCAGGTTTCAGCAATAAGGCAAGGAGAGAAGATATGGGTGTCCATGTGCATAAATTTTAAGGGATTAGGATCTGGGGACACACAGGCATCATATTTTCTTTGCTGAATATTCTAATTTCTTAAAATGGCCTGGAGTGTTCAGGAAAGTCGGCCAGCTGCTACAATCTAGCATCGTTTGTTGCTTGCAAGTGCCCTGGGGACTAAAGGCAAACCACAACATGCTTTCGTTCCCAAGGAAGTAGTTTGGTAGTGTAATGAAACAGAGACCACAATTATTCTATTTGGATGTTAAATGAAAGAAAAGAATGAGTCTAAAATTGGAGAGCTTGAGGGCATTTCAGTAACACGGAGTGATACATGGCTTTGTATATGGCAGTGTAAGCATGCACCCTTCCCATTGCTTGCTGTAGCATAAGCACCAACCATCATCCCTGTTTGCCGTCTACCATGTTCGCCTACCCTGTTCCATTGATTTTCATGCAGGTGCTTGAAATTCCCCTTTGGATATTTTCATTTGCATGTGGCATACATGTGTATAATAAAAAGTCAAGAGGGAGATACCTTAAAGGCTGGCTCTCAGGATCCTATTTTGTAGCTCTGGTCAGAGTAAAGTTGGTATCTAAACAATGTCTAAATCTTGGCTGAATGCCCCTGGGCCTATAGTTATGAGGTCCAGGGACAAACTAGGGAAGGCTTTTGATTGTTCCCTTTCATTGTCCTCATCATCCTGAAAGTGTCGATTTCTGCTTGGCCTTAGGACTGCAAAAGGCCAATTTTGAGATCTTTCAGACATGAGCACCCAGCAAACAGCTACCACAAGCCAAGCTACTGGTGCCCGAGGAAGGAAATTAGCATTTATCGCATCTTAGTAAAAATGATGTGGCCGAGTTAAATTAGATTTCCTTTCATTTACAATAGACTTAAAATCCTATTTAGCTATAATCCAGCCAGTGTAAAACTGGTTATGAGGATCCCAATTTTCCGAGATATTGAAGCTTCCTGCTCCTATCAGAGCATCTTGATTCTATCCATTTTCATCCATCGTTAAATTTCTTATGACTGAGAATGCCAGGGGCGACCCTACCTTTCCAATCGGCTGCTGCGTTCAGCAGTAACTGGACTGAGATCGGAAACATTTATTTTATGCAATGCCTTCTCTGCTCTTTTCCACTACTTTAAACACTACTGAGGGTCACACTGGAAATCCTGTTCCGATTCTAACTGTAATCAAGCGGGAAATGGTTTTATTTTATTTTAAACTAATATCAAGCCTAAGTAGACAGCGTTGTTTCATACAGGAGGACTGAATGGCCCATTCTGCCATTGCTTCAAACGTATGGTTGGCAGATCTTATCACTGTCCCCATATATATGTGGTATCGCAATTTACAGTTCCCTAATCCTTTTCTCTATGTGAATGGATGCTTGTCTCACTTAGGAGTCTTTGAAGGCTTTGCTAGCTTTAGAAGCCTTTGGTCACAGGTAATGTTTTTCCTTCATGGGAATACTTACTACTTTCTGTACCCCCGCAGTCTACCCCACGACAGCATGTCGTTCTTGGCTTAATTCTTCTGTGTAATCCCTGCCACCCCATTAAAACTGGGTGTTTCACAAAGACAGAAATTATGGCTCATTAGATTACTCATTACAATGTCTGCTGATTGATCCAACAGGGGGAAGCCCGGTGTGTGTAAGCACCTAAGCTTTTCTCAGTTCCCAACTTAGAGACCTTACAATACACTGAGTGCCTCAAAGGAGCACCTCTTGACCACTTGAAGCTCCTATTTCCCTCTCAGATGCCATTGGCTTCCAGGATGGCATCCCTGAGTTCAGCACCTTCATATATGAGGGAATGCATTATCTGGGACTTGGGAGAAAGATGGCAAGGTTGGGAGCATAAAGTGAGGGCAGCTGAGTGTGGATCTATGGCGAGGGCTCCTGCTGCCAAGACTGCGCAGCTTTCTTTATTGTACAGCAGAGTAGAGTCTATCTTGAGCACACACTCTTCTCCTTCTCTGCCTCCCCTCCCCCTTCTGTGGTGGCTATTTCCTAGTTTACTTCGGGCTGTCTGTCGAGAGATGGGCAGGGTGTGGCTGCACTTGCTAGGGAGCATTCGCACTCTGATTCTGTGCATGGCACATGATAGGAGGTCTAGTTCTGGTGATCCTGGCGTTGGTGCCAAGTGTCTGGGCTGAGCCTGGGAGACGCTGTGTGGCGCTGTTGAACAACAGTGACTAAGCACGTGCCTTGGGTTCCATACACTATGTTGAAGGGAGTGAGGTTTGGGGAAAGACTTGCCTGCTGGGATGTCTACACTCGAGTTGCTGACACTTCTCTCTGAAAGGACTAAGTCTTGAATCCAGTCTCACTGGCAGTGGCTGATCAAGAGCCAGTGGAAAGGAGATCTGTGTGGCCTAGGAAGAAGTAGGAGAGGGGACTTTCAGGGGCATCAGAGAAGGCCTGTAAGCAAAATGAAGCTTTATTAATCAGTGAACTTTCTGGAAAAGACTAAAGATGCTTTTCCCTTGTGGGGATAGAGGTGGTGAGAAAAGCAAGGGGTGAGTGAAGCTTCCAGAAGCCGAAGAGGTAGATGCATGAAAGCACAGTGAGACACTTTCCTTTTCAGCTCAATAAAGAGCATCTGCCAGTGTTCTAGGAAGAACCGTGCATGGTCCCAGTTTGCATTTGGTGCTTATGTCTTTCTTACTTTGTTTTGTTTTCCAAAACAGGATTTTGAAATGGCCTACAGTGAGGACTTTCTGGAGAAGGAAAACTCTGTGGCTCCCTCTAGCGTCACTCATCTTGCACTGCAGGAAATGTTTGAAAAAGGGAAATCGGAAGCCTATCTGGCAGCCCTCCGTGTTTTCCTCACTGCTGCAGACGTGGGCATCTGTGATTGCATCCATTTGCCGGGGACTTTTTTATTCCTAGTAGCATCATGCCATCCTTCTTGCCTCAAGTGGGTACTCGACTGAATGTCACACAGGATTTGGAACAATCTGGGCAGAAGGAATGACCTAGAGGCAGCCTTGGCCTAACCTGGGCTCAAGTTTCCTTTTGTTGTCCTTGTTTGCAGAGATCCTGTGTGTTTTTAGGACACTTGCCAGGTGGTTTTGTAGCAACCAGTCCATTCTCCAACGTCACCTGTAATAAAAGGCTGCTATCATCAGCATTAACACCAGAGGGCAGAAGAGTGCCTTAGGACAGCGTTGCTGCTCGGAGACCCTTGATTACTGGAACACTGCCTCTGGGAAGGGGTGGGAGGAGAGGCTTCTTCCAGTTTCCTGAAACCGGAGTTACAGACAGTTGTTAAATCAGGACTGGAAGACAGGCCATCAGAGAAGACTAGGGTCTCGTCACTCAAGCCCCTTCTCTTCTAAGCACTCTAGTCTAGGCTCCCCAAGCTCTGAATTGCATACTCACTCAGGTATATGCGGGGAAGAGCCACAGCCTTTCTTTAAAGGGAAAGCAGCAGTCCCCACCACAGTACTCATGAGGATCTTATGCAATCACGGCAAAGGGGGGGAGCATCTCTCTCTTTCTGGAGTGAAAGGCCAGAGGAGGTCTGCCCTTTCCCAGTCAAAAGAGCTCTCTGTCAGGCTTAAGGGTGAATTCTCCCTGGGGCCCAGAGGATGCACACTTGAGTTTTGCCAATCCCCGAGGCTCTCTGAAGCTCAGCCGCGCCACTACAAGAGACATGGGAGACACACGCAGGAACCGAAACCATAGGCCAGGCTCTCCTGTGTGTTTCTCCTGGGTATATAAAATCCAGCTATGCACAAAGCTCTCCTCACTTTTCACTGCAGTCCTGTCAGCTACTGAAAGATGGTGAAACTGAGACCCTAGCATTGGAATTAACAGTGTGAAGACTCACAAAAGAGCCGTGTCTCATTTACCTTTATATTTTGCCACCTGCAAGGCCCCATGATATATATAGCCTTGGGAAAAGTACGGAGGCTAAATGCCCATCCCTCTGGATCTTCAGGGGACTGTAGTAACCCAGAATATTTCGCATAGTGTTTGGCAACATAGGGAGCCTTTCAGGTATTGGGGCCAGTCTGATTCTGAGCATGCACATGGCAGCTCACAACTGTCTCTAACTTCAGTTTTAGGAGCTCAGATGTCCTAGTCTGGCCTCTGCAGGCACCAGGCACATGGCACACACACACACACACACACACACACACACACACACACACACACACACA
>NW_026585644.1:29195710-29232069 GCF_907164565.1 Psammomys obesus
ACACACACACACACACACACACACACACACACACACACACACACACATGCAAACACATATGCAGGTAAAACACTCATACTCGTGAAATAAAAAAATTAAAGAAATAAAAAGAAAATGGCAGATAATCACCGTAAGGCTGTGATCATGAGGACCATATGGGTCTAGTTTTTTCTAGAGGCCATAAAACTACAGCCTGGTGATAGTGAAGAGGATAAATGGGGGCGGCGGGCTGGCTCCATGGGTCTTGCCCCAATCACCCTACTGCCAGACTTACTATAAAGATGATTCACCTTACTTCTGAGTGAAGGCTGCTTCAGATTACACCATGTGTTACACTGGGGCCTGGAAGAAAGCCAGCGAGACACAATGAAGGATGTTTCCCTTTGTGTCCACAGCTGCTTTCTAGTTACAATGGCCCTTTGTTGTGCCAGGCCACAATGGAAGAGAAGTGGTGCTTATTGATTCACATCCATGTTCTGGACTCAGGCCCCACTCTGTCAGGGGCATCTAAGGTTTCCCAGCCTTGTCTCAAGTAGTAAATTAGCTATTACTAACTGACGGACAGATAATTGACTTTAATTATTTCCTTTTTCTATAACAAAATTACATATTAATGTGACTTGGAGTACTTCCAGCCGGAGGAGGGGCATATACTGAACCGATGCTGGCATGGCTAGCATATCCTATATCAACAGGGTATTTGCTCCGTGTTAGCAAGATGCCCTGGATAACTCCAGTACCATGGAGAATCAGGATGCATATGAGACAGGTCTGAACTCAGTTCTTAATCTGGACCCAAGCCCAGATGAGCCTGGGTGAGAGCTGCTGAATCCAGACCTAGTTACAAGCCTGTGAAGGAGAAACCAAATGTTTCAGTCAATGAGACTTGGGGGATAGCTGTTACATAGCTGTACACAGGATTCTTGTGAAGCAGTAGCTAACCATTACATCAACTCAGAGTCTTGGGTAGGAGGAGAATTTGATGGCTGATGACAGGTTGATATAAACCAAAATTACTTGCCTAGAAAAAACTTTAGCGAACACTGGCTGCTCCTGATTTTTTTCTCTTTTCCACTAACACCTGATTTGATGACTTGCTCAGAGTAGGTAGCTGAAAAATGTATGATGTATCTTATTGAATTGAAATAAAATATAGGTAAATTGAGTGTGGAAGATAATGTGATGTGAGGGCTGGAACCCTCCTGATAGGGTTAGTTTCCTCATAAGAAGGGACAAAAGATAACTTGCCTACTATTTTCAAATATTGGAGTTTCTCTAGGAGCACCGAAGATTCAGAGTAGAGAAACAGTCATAGAAAGGGTAGGCCTGGACCATCCCAGGGCAAAATCAACTCAAAGAGAGATGGTATAGGTACCCTAACAATTAGCAATGTGGCCCTTGAGAGTTTTCCTAGAATGACATCATTGACTGACTGTGTCTCTCTAGGCTGTTCTAAGAGATTATCCATAGCCCAGGTGACTTAAATAACAAAAAGGCTCAGGAGTATGAGATGAGAATGTTTAAAATCAGGGCGCCAGTGTGACCAGTTCTCGTGAGGACTCTTCCTGGTTTGCAGATGGCCTTAATCTTGTGTCCTTACATGGTCAGCACAGAGAGCACATTACACACTGCTTCTGCTTAACATTACAGGGGCCTCAGGCCATGTGCGTTTCTACAAGGCCAAATCTTTTGTTTCTTCTTCTAGGCACTAATGTCATCAGGATTCTACACTCATCATTCCATTATCTCCCCAAATGTCCCATCTCCAAATACTGTCACATTAATAGTACATGAGTTCAGTGGGGCGAGGGAGACACAGAATTTCCTTCACAGAATTTTCCTTTCTGGAATTGAGTCTGACTGTGTAATTAAACACCCTCTTCCCTGCCTTTTATGTGTGCTTTTCTTTTTCATCACCCAGAAAATATGAGGACCACTGTGATGTTTTATCCAGCCAACCTTGGCTATCAGTAGATCCCTTTACTTGATTTCATAGAGGCATGAGAAATAAAATAACCCTTTCCCAAGACATTTATGTTTTTTAAAGTAAAATATAAGAATTGAGAAAAATCTTCTCTTGTCAAAAAAAAAAGGGGGGGGGGGAGTCTGATGATAGAATTCTGTGAAGCTGTCGCTGTTGCCTGGTAGAAAGTTTCATGAGCTCCCTTGTAGGCTTCCTAAACCCTCCTAAATTTGGGTAAGCCCTCCTCATCTGCATGCATTACTTGTTACCCTCTGTTTGGGATAAGATAGAGGCAGGCAACAAACAGTGTGAGCCACTTGTATTTAACATTACAGGGGCCTCCGGGCACATGTGTTTGCACAACAGCCTGCTTGTGCTGACATGCACTTTTAGAAGGAAGCACATCCCCCGGTTTTCTGCAGGGCTGGGAGCCAGACATTGCTCCTTGCTGCTCCCGTGTGCAGCCTATGCTGATGGCTAAAGGGACTGAACCCATCTTCTTCCAGGTAGCCTCTGAAATGGACACACATATCAGCCTCAGGAAAGAGCCTGTTGGAATTAACAAAGGCTCAGCATCTACTAGCTGGGTCAGTTCCTGATGAATCTAGGAAAGCCACAGAGTCCTTGGGTGAGTAGTCTGTGATTTGGGGTCAAGGAGCCAGCCTCCCAGTGTGCTCATCTGGGAAATATAAGAAGTAAATCCCTCACAGGGCTGACTTGAAGCTCCAAGGAAACAGAGCGTGGGAAAGCACATGGTGGCAGAATCCTGCGTTGATAGTGCTAAAAGAACAGTCACAGTGTCTGTTAAGGCTGATTGGGCTTTCTTCCTCTTCCTAATGTCAGATGTAGCATCCTAAGGCAAAGTGGTACCCAAGCAGGACACTGCTATCTGCTCTCAGACCAGATAGCCTGGGTGTTAAGCTCAGTTCTATTACCTGTTAGCTATGTAACCTGGGGAAGGTAACGTAGTCTGCTTGTACTTTGATTCGACTCCGTGTAGAATGAGAAACATACCTGAGAAACTCTCCGTGACGGCTGTCAGATTTAACTTAGTTAAACTATGAAAAAGTGTTGAAATAGTTCATGGCATAGATTCCTCTTTCAAGAGATAAATACTATGTTTTTTTAAGTCTTATTTTAAAATAACCACTGATTTTTCAGAATAGAGAGATATAGGGCATTCCCATAATTTCTTTGCCTGATTCTGTGTGTGTTAATATCTGGCATAGGTAATGTTCAGTGTCCGAAGAAGGAAACTGGCATTAGATCACCCACGGAGACTGTTCAGTTTTTACCAGTTTATACTTGTTCTCCAAATATGTGTGTGTGTGTGTGTATTGTGTATGTATGTGTATATGTGTATTTTTTGTATATATGTATCTGTGTGTTTTGTGTATGTGTATACATGTCTATGTTTATGTGTATATGTGTATATATGTGAATGTGTTTATGTGTGTGTTTGTGTGTGCATTTATGCATGTGTTTTTGTATGTTTGTGTGAGTATGTATGTGTGTGTTTGTGTGTATGGTCATGCCCTCTTCACATAACAACTATCATGACCAAAATTCACACTGGACAGTTGTTATAACGCTCCCTCATACTACCATAGCAAGTTGTAATTTTCAATCGATTTAAGGGACCAGGAATAGAGTTCTCCTAAGTAGCAGAAAGTTTTTATAGTACTAAATGCCTTGCACTGAACTTGTGAAGAAGTGAGCTAACTGTCTTTAGAAACACTCAAGAAGAAACCCGATCTCCTTTACCAAGGACTCTTCAAGATGATCATCCTGGAGGTGGAGAAAAGATGGGTAAGGACACATTCCATGTTTTCCACTCTGTGTGTTTGAGATTAGATGAGAATCTTTGGACTGGGGTAGATTTCAAAAGGGCCCCAGAGAACAAGGAGACAAGGAGAGACAAGAGTGAACAGAGCAGGTGCACAACAAGAAGAGCCAGCCCTTCTCACTTTGTCCGAGGACAAAGTGAGCCTCTGTGGGCTAAGACTGGGGCTCTGAGCACAAGGATTTAGGGCCGATGGAGTCCAAAAATCAGACTTTTTGTGGTTATTCTGCCTACTCACAGACTATTCACTGAAAGCCAACCCTGAAAGAGAGGTATCCTTGAAAACATGGGGGTCTTGTTCTTGTGGGTTGCCAACCAGGGGATGTTTTCTATCCAAGTCTGTGTCTCCAGATGAGTGATCCTATAACAATTTCTTTAAAAAAAAATTACCTGGGCTACTTTTTGGAAAGGAATCACACACAGTCACATTGGGGCTGTCTTCCCTGTGTCCTCTGTGACATTGTCTTTTGCATGGAATGTCTCTCTTCCTCATTCTCTGTTCCAGGGGGCCTCAGCAGGTAATTTAAAAGACTAACAAACTTTGGCATAGATCACTTTAAGAGCCAGGATCTGGCTGGAATATTAATGAAGCCATCTAGTGACAGAGTTGCTTCCTGATGCAGGAACATATCAAAGAGGTTAGGTCCACGAGTGTTGCTCAGCAGAGCCCCATCGCTATTATCTAGCTTTTAATTACTTCATTAAAATTCAGCAGAGGAGCTGCCCAAATCCGGTAGCATGCCCAAGGCTTGCTGGGTGATTTCCCTGCCTCTGGCCATACGTGAGTTTTAGTTCTTTAGGTCTCAAGAGATGGGAGGCCAGGTCTTAGGCTGGTGAAGCTGAGGCTGCAGGCAGGAAGCTTGCAGTGCTGGGGGTGCCAGCCTGCCTTCTGCACAGCTGTTTTTCTAGTCTCCTCTCCCACAGGTTCCAGAGTACCCTGCCTCTCTGATATATTTGGGGAAGGGGCTACCCCATGGAGGTGTATTCCCAGTCACAAAGCACAGCTGCCTCTGTGCATACATACTTTCTAGAACTCTTGGAGAGATATGTCCTGTTCCCAGCTCTGCTTCCTAAGAGCAGTCAGCACACCATTTTAGCTGAAGTGTCTCTGCTCACATTTAACAATGAAGATGGTGCCTGCCACACTCGCCTCCATTCTTGGCTTTATGGCCTCTTTGAGCTTTGCTCTTCCTATCTGCACGGCAGACCTTGTGCTCGTTCCCTCCTTAGCTCTGGAAGCTCTTGGTCTTCAGTAGAACCAATCTTCTCAAGATGGGACCTTCTATCATGAAATCCACACTATTCAGCTCCCACCCTAAACCACCTCATTTGTTAACTTTTCATTGCTGTGATGAAAAGCCACGCCCAAGGCAAGTTACAGAAGGACAAGTTTGTTTTGACTAAGGATTCCGGAGCAATAGGAATCCACCGTGGAGGGGGACGGGGAGGCATGGTGGCAGGCAAGCATAGCAGCTTGAGCAGCAAGATGAAAGCTCACATCCTCAACTGCAAGTGCCGAGCAGAGAGTCTGGTAAACTGGAAGTAAGGTAAGGCTTTATGCTCTCAAAGCCCTTCCTCAACGACAGGCTTTCTCCAGCAAGGCCGCATCTCCTAAACCTCTCCAAGCAGTTCCACTCACTGGAGACCGAGTGTTCTGATAGCAGAACTTTTGAGGCACTCTCATTCACGCCACTGTGCTATTCCTGCCAAGGTTTCTTGTTGTTGTTGTTCCTCTGTATGCTACTTCTTGGTTTTGGGTTTGCAATTCTTTATTGGATGTGGGATCAGGCAAAACATGCTCAGTATGCTTTTACTTTTAGACACAACAGTAAGTCCGTGGATAACAGCATAGAGGCCTGTTGTACAAACTTTTCTTCCAAACTAAAACACCGAGGCTCGTTAGACTCTGGAGATGAATGAAACATGCAAGGTCCAGAGAATCAGAAATGTTAACAAGCGCCAAGATGCTCTTTAATGTTTCAGGAGTCATAAGGTCCTCCCTAAAGTCATATCGGCAGTGGCAATTGTTAGATGGCGGAGATTCCTCGGAAAGTGCAGCTACCTGCAAGCACTGCTGAGAGATCCAGGGTGCAGCTCTCATGAGCTGTGTGCTCAGGCTGACATGGACTTTTCAGTGATGTAGCTCCTTTTGAGTCACCCATGCTCCTGTAAGTGACCCCTTACCCATGCTTTTCTAAGTAATTCCAGTAAACTCAGTGTTCACTAAGCTAGGCTCCGGGTTGTTTCTTTGGTAGGTTGTTAGTGCCCTAACTGGGGTGAATAAATGTCTGTTCATGTCTCCCTAGGAAAAGTCACTCAACAAGACAGTACTATCCCTTCTGTATTCTATAGGGTATGGACTCACTAACTGATATTTTTTCAGTTTCAGTGGTCCCCCATATGCTTCTGGGTTTAAGTTTGTGCTCCAAATTCAATGTTTATACACACATACATACATACATACATACATACATACATACATATATATAAACATATATGTATCCATATATGTATATATGTACATATATGTATATATACATATATACTTGACATTGTGCTCATTAAATGTCAGATTGCCATCACCTTAGAATCACCTGAGAAGAAAGTCTACAAGAAAGTGGTCTATGGGCACATCTGTGAGGGGACTGTCTTGATTGCTACCCTAGATAAGAAGGCCCAGCCCATGGAGGGGGACATTTTTCCCTAGGCAGGGCACCCTCATTTACACAGAATAGGAGAAAGCTAAAAGCAGAGAGAAGCAGTCAGCAAGGATCCATTTGTTTCTCTCTGCTCTTGACTGAGGATGTGTTGTGACTAGCTACTTGAGTTCTTGCCTTGACTTCATTGAAATGATGGACTATAACTGAAAAATATAAGCCACATAAACACCTTCTTCTACCGAGTTGCTTTCAGTCAGGACATTTTATCACAGAAACTGAACTGAAAGTAGGAGACACGTCTACCGTGCGGGGAGCAATGTGTTTGTTAGTGAAAATATGTGGTTTTCTGTCCTTTCCTGTCTTCATGCCACTGTGTTTATTGTTCTTACTTTTGATCCTTGTGTCTCTCAAAGGCCCTTCAGGGAAGAACAAGGGCAGTTCATTCAGGATCTCTGGGTTGTGACCACTGGCACGTGCAAGGATCATTCAGTGAGAGGCCCTGTCACAAGATGCTGATCTGACACAGTGTGGCCTGGGAGTCTGTGTCTGCAGTGTGGGGATAAACTCACAGACATTAGGGCTGCAGAGAGCTCAGGCCTTTGAAGAAAGAACATTAAGAAGAGTGTGTGCTGAAAAAGTTCAAACCTGTCATGTCGGTAAGCCAGAGAGATTTCTGACAGATGGTAGAAAAATGCAAGCATGCAGTTTTTCAAGGTAAGAGCGAGCTTTCCATGGAAGTGGGTCCGTTTACTCTCTAACCTGCCAATAGGACTGCCAGACCCTTCCAAGGCTTCCTGGGCATATTTAGCAATCTGGGAGGGTAGTGAGCTTGGCAAGTCATTGGCTTCAGAGCCTGATACCACTTTGACCCTCTGGGTGGGGCCTGCTTGGATAGAGGTGCTAGGTCAGTTAGCATGGTACCAAACAAATCTTTCTCATGTTCGTTTTGCACTTTCTTCTTTGGTGGTTAAAACTTTGGTAGTGAGTGATCCTCTTTTTCCTAATGCTTCTTTCACTCCTGTGTTTATTTGTCAGTTAAAAATCTTCAAACATTTCTGTCTTATTGGAACATGCTACTTTATTTTTCAGTAACTCTCTCGTGTACATATGGTACATGTTCTTGTACATTTATCATGTATGTGAATATATGATATGGCAGTGGGGCTATGATGGCAGAGGAAAAGGCCATAGGTCAGGGAAAGGAACAAGAGAGGATAACTGAAGGGCAAGGAGAAAGCATTGCGGGCTTCCTCTTGCATGTAACATCTAAATTTAACCCCCCATCTTTCTGTGTGTGTGTGTGAGCAAGTGAAAGAGAGAGAGAGACATAGCAAGAGGGAGAGAGAGATATGAAATGGAAAGGGGATCATTTTAAGTCAGAGAAAGGATGTTAAATGAGGAGGAAGGAGAGGGGAGGGGTACCTGGGTTGAATTAGAGCAATGTACTAATATGCCTGCGTGTATGTGAAATGTCAAACTCATTATTTTGTATGCTAAATGAAGTATAAAAATCAATTAAAAATGAAAAGTAAGTCTGCTCATTTCTGTCCATTTCTGTTCCCTGTCTGCCTCTCTGATATCAGAGCACTGGTCTTTCTTCTATCTACTTTTCCTTTCTCTTTCTACATCTCCTGGCCCCCTTTCTGTTTTGTATCTTTGTGGTTGGCCTGTCTGACTTATTGATTAGCTAGTCAGTCTGTCTGTCTTTCTCTGTCTCCATTCCAGAGTCAGACAGGAATTTAAGGTGCATAGCCATTCCTTGTCTTAATTAGGCATGGAAAATGGCCTTGGGCACTAATGGGGGCACATAGGTCATGAGTGCATGTGAACATGCCTCAGCACAAGCTTGTTCTCCACTCTCCTGCCAAGACTCACCTATGCAGGAGAGGGAGGGCTTCTTTTTAGTGATGAATTGTGATTATTATTATTATTATTTTTAATCTGATGCCTCCTAAGGCATTTAGTTCTTTAACATGTTCAAGTGACCGGTTCTAAAAAGTGAGAGAGAAAGAGAAATAGGGGAGCACATGATTTCTAGGTTAGGTAATATCTGCTAGAGAAGGCCAGAGGTGTAAAAGGCATGGCCCCTGAAGATAATATGAGCTTTGCTCTTCAGCATGGCATTCACATATTAGACCCCCACACCCCAGCACACACCTGAATTTCTAGCCACTGCCTTGGATCTGGTTCTTCCCACGTGTGTGCATCCATATGAACAAGTGTCCCTGGGGTACTCTTGCCTCAGCTGCAGCAAACTCCTGCCTGTCCTTTGCCAGCTCCTCTGCAAAGTCTTAGACCCAGTCTTCCAGGCAGAGTCAGCTATTTTCTTCCACATGACTGTTCTTGATTTTACTGTCACATGGACTTCCTCATACATCTATTCTTTTCAGACTGTGATCTCTTTAAGGGCCCCTGGAGAGGAAGGGAGAAGAACACATTGAACACAATCTAAGGAGGGTAGTTACATGATGAGTGATTAACACTAAAATTCATGTGGAGACACCAAGTGCAATTGAACATCTAAAGGAGGAAAGCAGAGAGCATGTAAGGGGAATGCCAAAAGCCTCTGTCTTCACCTTGGACCCACTCTTGAAAAGATATCTGTGTGACTTTGGAGGAGGACAGTTCTAATCTGTGTCTTGCTCTGTCAATGCCCCCTTACCCATGATAATCGTGGGAAGAAAAGGATGCTGCTTTGGACCTTGGTGGCCCTTTGAGGTCAGACATGAACTTGGTGATGGTGGGAGGAGCTAAGGGAGTGGTTGTGGATCATTGTGCTTTGGAGGATGTTTCTGAGTCTGCTTTCCAGGTTCTCCTTTTGGCCTGCGGTTGGGTGGGGAAAGGAATCTCAGATTTAGGTGAAGTGTGTTTCTACCTCTTTCAGTCTGTCCTGCAGGCTTTTCCTCTTGCCTTTTCTCTTCTCTCCCTCCTTTGATTAACTCTAGCCTCCTCCCCAGATGGTAAGGGAGTACCTCTGAGGAAGGTCTCAGAATCCCTGCTGGGTTCATAGATAGCCCCAGGGATAGAAGGCTAGAACAGCTGTGAAGCTAGGCATTTTGTAAAATGAGGGGACTTATTGCTCTGATGATCTGACATGGCACTGTGGACAAGGTCAAGTGGACATCACACCTGTGCTGAGCTGAACTCCTTCCCCTCTCTCAGATCTTAGTTTCCTGCAGTGATTCCTCCAGGAAGCCTCTGTGATACCTTTGTCACAGCAGTTTTTTTGTTTTTTTTTTCCTGGATGAGAGATATGTGACTCTTTGATCCTTTCCCTTTCTTGCCTTGGTAGTACCCTTGGATACAGCTTGCAGCACAGAGACCCCACAAGCGCAGTTGAAGGTAGACAATTAGGGTGCCCATTGGGACTGTTACAAAACTGCCTTTATCTCAGGCCTGGCTGCAGGCCCTTCATTCCCAGGAAAGTGATCCATTGATAATACTGGATTATGTGTATTATCTGTGGACTATATACAGGAAGCATGTATCATCTGGTTAAGAACAGTCTTTCTACTGAATAATAAGCACTTAACTCTGGTGCCACTGAGTCCCTTGGCTGGAAACTCTGCCTGATTTCATTGAGAAAGTGCCAAGAAAGGCAAGGAACAGACTGTGTGAGTTTGGCCTGTGTATTGAACGTCCACTGCACTGAAACCCTGTTCACATCCTTGTTTTGGAGACTCGTTATGAGAATCATCTGAAGTACAGCCTGTGGAAGAGTTTTGAAATTGTAAAAGTTTGAAGGATGGGTGTATGATGCTTTATAGGGTTTCTTCAAAATGCAGTTACTTCAGGAGATGTAACTCTCAGCTTACTCTTTGGAAAAGAAAATTAAAACCGTTTTTTGGAGGAAGGGATGGAGTAGGAATTACAGGTTCATTTCTGGTTGTAATATACTCAATTAGACCGCAGCTCCACACAGAATCCCTATCCAATACCAAGCCCTGTGGTTAAGGAGAATGGTATCACACAGAAATAAAGCTCACAGAAGTTCTATTCCTGAGGCATCTGTGCCCCTAATGGGCCAATTACCAATTTAACTAATTATTGCTTTCAGCAAAGTCACAGGTATGAGCACCTAGGTCCTTTGGAAAGTTCTTGTAGTTGGGATAGAAGCTTGGCCATGTTAATTGGAGAATGTAAGTCCAAGCTCACAGAGGTGGAGGAGGCAGAAAGAAGGAAGCCAGGCAAGGAAAGACACAAAGCCATGCAGTGCTTTCTGCAGCTCTGCTGGCCAGAGGTTTATACTGTGTTTATATTTCAGAAAAGAGAAAGAATTCCGTCAGATGTGGACACGTGGCACACTGAACTTCTTGGGAATACTACTAACAAGGAAAATAAGCTAAGCGAGACCTTGAATCACGTTTTCTCCATGTCAGAGAGAAAGGTGAGTCTTTGCCAAGTTCTCCACCATTTTCCAACAAGGCTACGCATTGTGAGAGCAATCCTAGCCCAGAATGTTATTCAGATGGGCACTTTCTGTACATAGCGATGCTGTGTTTCATGCAAGCATAGAGGTGATGCAGGAATTCGGGAAATAGGGAGGGTCTCAAATAAGAGAAAAAAAGTTAGAATTAAAGGTTTTAAAAAAGCAGCATGTTCCCTGTCCTAGCCACTGGTCTTTTCTTTCTCAAGGTTAGGAGACTTGGAATCCAGTGGTGAGAAGGGGTGGGTACCACTCAGCTCCTAAATTCCTCCTTTCATCTCCACTGCCTGGAAGTGACTGCATCCTGCTGACAGGCTCCTGGGCTCAGGCTCTTCATCCATGGGCTTAACAGCAACAGAATAGCTTTGGCTGCCCCACCTCAGCCTCCCCTGGAGACCCAGTCCAGCCTTAGCCTCTCCAAGATCCCTGAATCCTTATTAAGAAACACTATGGATTTTCAGAGTAAAAAAATCTATAGAGAGACTTCAGAAACAGTCTGGGGAGATTATAAAGAAATGTGGGCCAGTTTTCCAAGGAGACTTTATAGAATATTCAATAGCACTCATGTCATAAAAGGCCTATGGAGGTTTCCATAGCTGAGGCTGGCCCTGAATTACGATTCCCTGATGCACAAGCCCAGTGAAAGGCCACAGCATAACAGGTTAGGGCTTGAGTCTGTGGTGCTTGTAAAAATAGAGCCACCTCACGAAAACGCAGCGGGGATATTAATTTCCAGGCCTGAAGTTCAATTTAATAGAAAGACAGAGTAGAAAATAGAGCTGTCTTTTCAATCCTGTGGTCATAATAGTACCCCCACCTCGTACCTCTCAAGAAACTGTCTTCTGTCCAGCTCCCAGACATCCTGAAACGTGCTGCATGCTTTGCTTTCAATGATAACTAGAGCTGGGTAGCTCGAGGGACAGCAATTACTGTCCACAGATGGGGAACCTGAGGGAGTCAGGGGTTAATCTACTCTCTTATGGACTTCAAGCAAGTCAAGGATGCGCCAGTTTGCAGTTAGGAAAATCCTCCTCCCAAGTGGGAACAGAAGACCACAGTTGAAGAAAAGTTATTCATGTGTGTGCCTACTGTGTGCTAGTCCCACTGTGCATAGTGCTTGACATGCGTATTGGCATTAGTTTTTATGGTGAGTTGCATAGGTCAATAGCCTCTTTATTTGTTAAGAAACAGGCTTAGCAAGATAAGGGCATTCATTCAGATCATTATATGTATTATTTATTAAATATGTATGTTATATGTATATATTATTATATATTATATTGTATATTACATATACCATGTAGCTAATGTGGACTCCTGGAGCAGAGAATAAGGGGTCTTTAAGGTCTGAACTGATAGTCTTCTGAACTTTTGAAGATCCCCAAGATACCTACTTCGCCATCATAGTTACAGTGGAGCCTCTTCCAGATCAGAAACTATGCCCTATTAAACACGAGGGCTTCTGAGGTTGGCGGAAGTAGGTAAGCTGATGGAAGCAATGGGCAGGTCTTTAGAGAGTTAGGATAATCTGATTTTCACTGCAAAATTGATCCCAATTTTTTTCTTCTTGCCTTAAAGTTCATTGCAGTGACAGTCTCTGGGCAGATAGGATTAGTTCAAAGTGAATTTTCTAAGTTTAATGGAAAGGGAGGTTGAAACAGATATGTGAGAAGGTCACAGAAGGGACCATGGCTGCTCGAGTACAGAAGGACAAATGGAGAGGTCCAGAGCTTGCCATCCACTAAGGCCATGGTTGGCACTTCAGGGCCTATGATGACTCTGTCCTTGAGCTGTGACTGTTGGTCAGCGGTGGCTCCTAGCCTGGATGGAACCCAGGATGAAGGTTGACTCATGCTCAGAGATGATGGGAGATGCTTATGAAATATGGGGGCCCAGGACACTTCAGCAGCTCTGACTCAATTAAGAATTTATGCAGGTTTTTCCTCCGTAAGCTAAAGAGAACAGACATGGAGGTAATGGTGGAGCGAGGCTTACCTATGAGTTTTAGGTTCAGCCCTATATAGGTGTGTAGTGACTGTGTTGAGATAGAGAGAAGCCACAGGACTAGTCTTTCAGAGGCCTTTTGCTTGGGTGGTTGAGGAGAAATTCTGGTTTCTAAAAATGACCTGATGAAACAAGGTTACAGTGCCCTAAAATTAGCAACTGTTACCACACTTGTCCCTTTGTTTCACAGGACTAGCATGTGACACACCTCACCAAAGGCTCAGGAAACTTCTAAGAACTGGAGAATGGGAAGGAATGCTGGGAATGACAGGCCTGTTGCCCTGGTGAGTTCATAGCAATTTTAGTTACCTGAAGAGGAGTTCTTCAAAATGAATCCTGTCAACCTTCCATCATGGGAATGGGAGGGCTTTTGAAATTCTACCCCTCCCTGAGGATATACTGGAAATGAATGAATGGTGGAAGAGAGGGGGAGTCTATTTTCTTCCATGTTGTAGCAACATGTAGGTTGTTCACATGTCAGTAAATGACTCCATATTTATGCAAGCAATCTTAATTAAACTCAGTGGTACACACACACACACACACACACACACACACACACACAATGCAAGCATACACCTGACTACCGCTAATACCACCGTCATCATCAAACAGAAAAATCCACATACAAAGTTGAAAACAGCAGTAGGAGTTGTTTAGAAGAAGAAGGAAGAATCCAGAGGGACTGGGAAGGAACAATAAGGGTCAAAATTGTTTTATATGCTTATTATAATAAAAAGTATTTTAAGTTCCCACCATTAGCCTGCAAATTTCCTTGTTTTTAATTGCTGAGTAGTATTCCATTGGGTAAATGTACCCAATGTCTATATCCATTCCTCCACTGAAGGACATCTAGGTTGTTTCCAGATTCTGGCTATTATGAATAGAGCTGCTACAAAAATGGTTGAGCAAATGTCCTTGTTGTATAGTTGAGCATATTTTGGATATATGTCTAAGAGTGGTATAGCTGGATCTTGAGGTAGCACAGGCAAATGCTTGGAACTGGAAAAGATCATCTTGAGTAAGGTATCCCAGAAACAGAAAGACACACATGATATATACGCACTCATAAGCGGTTAGTAGACATATAATATAGGATACACACATTAAAATCTATACTCCTAAAGAAGCTAAACAACCAGGAAGTGTTGGGATCAGTAAGCAGGCACCTCTACGGCCGGCCCCAAGGGATCTGACAAACCGGTTATCAGGCATTTGTGAAGACACCCAGACCACCTGGAATTACCTGTGCATGCCCTGGGTCACCCTATAAGAACTCCTGGAGCCCCCCTCTCCCTTACTCTCTCTCTGCCCCCCCTTACTCTCCTTCTCTCCTTCTCTCTCTCTCTCTCTGCAACCCCCCTTCCCTTAATAAACCTCCCACGTGGAACTGATCTCGTGGTGTGATTTGTGAACCCGAGTGTAACCTACATAGGTGCACAGGCGCACGTTTCCCAACATTCATACATTTCCTAACAGGAAGACCCTAGTATTTTTTTTTTTTAAAAAGGAAAACATTTAGGTCAATGTTCCCTTCCCCCCTCTTATTAAATGTGCCATCCAACAGCCTGTATTTTGTTGGTTAATAGTCCAGCCCTTCTTAGTGGCTGTCCATACTGCCATTCCACTGTTAAAAGCCATATAAAGCCATTCCACTGTTGCCGGGGTGGACACTAATGGCCCCTTCAAGCTAATGAAGTCATTGTCTGAGTTGGTGCTAGCCATAGGACCATGGCCCTGCCCTGTGCTTACAAATAGGAGCTTAGGTTTTTGCTGTGACATTTGAAACTGCCACCTCTATCACACTCACAACGGATCTCATTAGCACCTGGGGAAGTCTTTCTACCAGGCACTTTTCCTCTGCTAAGAATGAGCAGCTTTAATTGCATTCGATCACCTTTTGCAAGGACCTCGATGTCATCTTACCATTTTCTCCCACCTCCTCCACTCATATTACATATTTACATGTGTAGCCCGCTCCTGGGAGGAGTTTGGGTTGTGGGTTGGTAGTAAGATAATGGTGAATAGTTTTATTCGGGAAGTATCAGTGCCTCTGTATTTGCTTACTTTGAAGAACCCACTTTCTGCCCACACCCCCTCTGCAAGTTACATTTCCAGGCAGAGGAGTCAGAATGATCTTCCCACCCACATCCTATTAACCACAGTGTGACCAGAACACAGGGTAGCTAGAGAGAACAAAAGATCTGGATCAGAGCTGCTGGCGCTAAGATTTCAGCATGTGTGTAAAAAAGTGCCTGGGAGGTGTATTAAAATGCAGGTGCCTGATTCTGACTCCGAGATCCAAGGGAGGGAGGGAGTACTTACATTTTTAACAACCTTCTTTGGGCCATTTCAGTTCATGGTCTCACTTTTAGAACTAGTGGGTTAGAAAAAAAAAAAAAAAAAAAAAAAAGAATTCCAGCCAGATAGCTGAAGAGGCCCCCACTGCACACAAAGAAAAGCCTTTTCCAGGTAATTCTTAATTAGCTGCTGGCAAAGGGGAAGTTTTTTAATGATGCAGCTGACAGGGCCTTAAAAGTTTAGGTGGCAATATGTCCTGTTTTGCGTGGTTTTCAGGTAGATATAGATCAATTAATACCTGTTAATTACTGTTGATGCTTCTTTCCCCTCTCTCAGAAAAGTGTCTGTGTTGGACTATAAATTATGCAGTTAGGCCTTTTGAAAGTGAACTTTGGGTAAATGTTGCGAAGGGAAGAAATGCTTCCCCTGCTCCAAACATAAGCTTTGGGGTTGAGTGAATTACCTCTCCCACCCCATGTTCTTGGGCAAGAGGGATGGGAACCTCTTTTTTAAGGTTCTTAACAAAGGGATCCACTCAGGAAGGTTAAAAGCCCCCTGATCTCATTGAAGTTTTGGTGACATAAATGATTCAAAAAGGCCATGTTTCCCGAAGCATAACAATTTTATTAAAATCATGGCTTGCTCTCAAAATGTTCAAATCTGCTTATATCCAGGCTCAGTACATATGGCCACAGAAAAGCTCCATGTTTTCTAGTCTCAACAGTTTTCTCTCTTGTTCAACATTCAGATTTTATTTCCACAAACACAGAGCTGCATTCTACATTTGAGGATGTCATTTGAGGCCAAGAAACTCCAATAAAAACGCATTTATCAGCAGTAAAGTTTGTTTGAGGATTACCTGCTGCGAATAAAGCTAGGCTCCCCTTTTAAACTGAAGCATGCTATTTCAGGAATGTGACCCCTTTCATGAATAAATGACATGGTGACATTTACAGATAAAGCAAGATTTAACTGCTATGAAAGGAGGTGACAAATGTCAGGGTGTCAATAATGATCCGTGAACATAATGGTTTCTTGCCTGAACGCTGAGCAGATACATAATGTAACTGCTGCCTGCCAATGCTCTGCAGAGAATGAGCCCCATGCTCAGGGAAGGGTCTGGAGCGTTTGCAGCACCACAAGAGGTGCCAGTCAGGGGTGGTGAGTGTCTGAGGAAATCTTAGTAAAATCCAGCCAGAAACAAGCCCACAAATGCGTTCTCTCGGTGTATCAGGAGGGATGCAGTTTTTCTACCATGTCTGGCTCAAGGGTCCCTGATGAGAATTTAGTTCTTGAGAAAATAGCTTTGGGGTTGTGCTTTTGTCTTCCTGAAGAACTAGGAAACTAGAGGGAATGGCAGGACGAAAGTCTGTGGATCACTCATATGGTCTTTCCAAAGCCAGAGGTAGAGCCTGAGCAGGGTGTGGAGACAGAGATACACACCAAGGTCACCTCAGCATCCATCCTGGGGGGAAAGGGGGAGGCACCCAGCTGCCTGGGAAGCCTGTGACTGAAGTCAGAGTACATTAGCAAGAGATTATGAGTGGTTCCGCCAAATGCAACATGTGTTTCTGGGAGCTTTATTACCTGAACCTTCTTTCCTGCCTTAGATCCACAGGCTCCTTTCTTCTCGGTTCTACAGTTCCAGGTTGAGTGTTTCTGAATTCCTGTAGAGACAGGACCTGTGGGTGCATGCGTGTGGTACACATGTGGAGGACAGAGGATGCCTAGCCGCTTCTCCATTGCTGTTAACAAGACACCGTCTTGTTGGCTATTCTTGGTTGTTGTAACTACATCTGAACTACTTAAGTACGTCTGAAATCACCTAAAACCCTAGTGACTGGATACTGGTAGTGGGGATGATCCTGAGAGTTTGAAGACTCAAGCCATTCCTAATTTGCTCTCTGTCTCATGCATGCAGTGCCCACATCCGTGGGAGAATTTTTCTTCATTAAATAATTTGAATCTAGATCTTTTGGGGTGGGAAGACCTACCTTCAATCTGGGGCATACCTTCTCCTGGCAGCCTGCATAAGGACATGAAAGAAGGACGCATGCTCTCTTTGCCTGCTTGCTCTCACTCTGGCAAATCCATTCCTTTACCGCATTAGATCCAACTTCTACAGGATTGTGATGTATTCTGAAGATCAGCTAAGACATCCAACCTCGTGGACTGAACAACTACTGGATTCTTAAACTGTTTGTTGGTAGACAACAATAGTTGTACTAGCTAGGCAACAGCCTGTAAGCCAGTCTACATATATGCATATTTCATGGACTTTCTCTTTCTCCGGTGTTGTTGCTGTAATTGAATACCTGAGACTGAGGAGTTGATGAATGAAAAAGGTTAATTTTGCCTTATGGTTTAGGAAGTTTAAGAACACAGTTTCTATTGTGTGTCTGGTGAAGGCCTTAGGCATAGGGAAGGCCTAAGGTATAGGGAAGGAGGCATCTGTAGGGGAGAGAAAATTGTAACTCATTCCCACAAGTAAGGCACTAACCCACTCATGATGGTTCCACCTTTATTACTTAAACATCCCTGTCCTTTACCATTCTCCACTCCCAGCAGCACTTCACTGAGGAAACAATTGCACAAAAATGTTTGAATGTAGACTGTATCCACACTAGAGCCCTGGCCTTTCCCTGTTACGGGCCTGGGAAATTATGAGCTTTCAGCAACCAACTCCCAGAAAGGAAGCCCTGTTTTTCCAGTTTTCCCTGGTCTGAACACTGAACTGCTCCCATTGCAGGCTGATCTTGATGACCTCTCAGCATGAAGTCACTGAATCCAGAGTTGGGAAAAGTTCCCCACAATTGGATCTAACCTCAACATCCTACCATGGTCTGCAGGGTTCTCTGCTTTCCAGATCTCACTGTTTACCCCAGACTACCATGTGTCTAGTCTCGGAGATAGCTTTCCCTCCTGCCACTTTGTAGTTGTCCAGCCTGCCCCACCCCCTTCATTTGTTACCCCTGACTCTCTAACCCTATGATGCTTTTTGCTCTGAATTGGAGTGTCTAGGCCAAAGCAGCCCCTTAAGCCTGTTCCAGATCTGGACAATGTTCGTTTTTACACTACATACTGATATCTTTTTCTGATGTGTGTCTAGTTGATGCCTCATTCAACAACAAAGACAGAAAAACAGAGACTCTGAAGTGCCACTCAGCTTGCATGGGACTCTGCACTCTTCCAAGACCTATGCTGTGTCCAGGGCTATGTGTCCATTTCCTGTGCTCTAGCATTGGTGGCTAGTACCTGCTCTTCAATGTCCTCCTAGGCCAGCATTCATCTAAGCTTCAGAATTACCCTCAGCTTGAGCTCTGTGTCCAAAGTGAGCCCCTCAGGTTCCTATGTTGAAACATCACGTGGGTGAAAGAGCTGCTGGATCTCCCAGGACAACACAGTGACATATTTTATTGCCGTGCCCTCAGGACAATCCTGAGGGCGAGGGGGCTGAGCGCATATACATGTGTGTACACATTCAGGTGTAAGAGTGCAACTATGCAGCTTCCATAGTAGAGGCCAGATAACAACTTTAGGTCTTGGTCTTCATTCTCTACACGATTTGAGACAGGGTCTCTTTGCTGCAGTTTAGTGCTATGTAAATCAGGCTAGCCTGCCGTGAGCTTCTGAGGTTCTCTAGTATCTCTCTAGACACATCTAGTAGGTAGATACATTGTTATCTCTGGCTTCACATGTGCTCTAAGAGTTCCAACTGGCTCCTCCTGCCCATTAACCAAGCTCTTTACTCATTGAGTCCTGGATGTAGATGACAAATACTGTGGTCCTCTCCCCTGTCACTGCCAGGGAGCTGTGTACTTCAGTAACTAGCAGATCAGGAAATGGGGCTATTACAATGGCACCAGCCTCCATGGGTAGTGCTGAGGAAGGTCATGCACCCCTTGTTCTGTACAGGTCTAAAGCACAGACCTGCCTCTCTGTCTGTGTGTGACACCTATGGTCAGTCCACCAAGTGGAGCAGGGAGACAGAGTAGTGATGAATTCTCTTTCTGGCCAGAGACCTTTTGAGCCAGAACCTGAGTCTCAGAATTCAATTCAGGAAAAAGAGAGATCCTCTGTGTCTGGGAGAGCCAGACCCATTTTCTGGATGATAGTTGTCTGTGAACTGAACTGTTAGAAGCCTTTAAGATTTGATATAGAAAGACAGACTCTGAAGGACCTTGATAGAGGAAGGCTGTGGTGAAAAAGGTCCCAGGGAAGGAAGGCATATCTCTGCTTTCTTCAGTCCACCCCAGCCATCTTGTTACTTCAGTCCCCAAGTGTCCTCACAATGAGATCTGGCCCTTTTCTCACTCAAGTATAAATGAGTATATATCCTGAGGGGACCATGACCATGGAGGGCCCATAGCCCTAATGAAGTCAGCTCAGAACTGTCTGAAAAGAGAAACCAATGGATCTACTAGGTATTTTGGGGGTTCAGGCTAAGAACCAGGTATCTCCTTAGCAAGTTCTGAGGTAATTAGAAAGATGACTGACACTGTTTTTTTTGTTTGTTTGTTTGTTTGTTTTTTTCTTTACCAGTAAATCTTCCATCCTGCTTTACAAGCTGACAAGATTTCAACTCAAGGCAGAAGGCGAAGGCTCACGGTGCTTTCATGAGGCACATATGGAGAAGAACTGCAAGGTAAATGCTTTTCACTGTAAGTCAATTTTGTCTGGAAGTTTCCTTGTGGTTGGAAGTTTCCTTGAAAACTTGGTGATTATTAAGACATCAGTAGCAGGAAGATGTTTTTGCTGCTGCCTCCTCACTGCCCAGGCCTGTCTACTTTGACAGCTTTCCTTTCTGGGTCTGTGCACTGAGCAGGGCAGAGAAAGGACAGGGACAATGAAGGGTGCCAGAGGACAAGGATTACTCATGAAAGCCTGGGCTCTCAATGCTTGGTGTGTGCCTGCCTGCTCTCAAGGCTTTCTCTCTCTGCCTGCATTTCTGTCTCTCTCCAGATCCCTGACAGGCACACAGCCCAAGCATGTGTAGCTGTTCTGTAGTCCTTGGATGTAGACTACACCTTTGAAGGAGCATTAGTGAGCAGCTTGATTATGCAAAAGCAAGAGGGAGGAAGAAGGTGATGATGAAGGAGGATCTCAAAGCCGCCTGCATGCAGATTGGTTAGGAGAGTGACTTTAAAGTTGGCCGCTTTGCTTGGATTCTGTGTGGTTGTCCACAAGATGAGGTAAGACTCTTGACTTGGGAAGCAAAGAGAAGAGGGTGAACAGCTTTGAGAGTTCCATAGCCATATGGGGCATGTATGTGCCTGTCATATGAAGGGATTCCAGCTACCAGACTGCATTCTTTCCTGGTTCAGGAATCTTCTAGGGAGCAAGGCCCTTCTGTATTCGCAGAGGAGAAACCAGAAGATTCTAATCTAGAAAGAAAAGGCTGTGGTGATCCCAGAAAGTATCTACCCACACGTTCACTCCTTTATGTCCTCCCTCAGAGACAACTGTTGGGTACTACTAGGTGAAGCTCTAAAGGATTTAGAAAATAAAACATGATTCCTCCAGAGTCTCCCTCTAGCTGCTGCTTCATCATCACCGGCGTGGTGTGTGTGTGTGTGTGTGTGTGTGTGTGTGTGTGTGTGTGTGTCTGTGACAGCAGAGTTTTCCTGGCATGGGAAGTTCATAGCCCTTAAGAGGATGGCTATTCTCAGAGCTGCTGGGTGACATGGTGGCCCTGTACTCCTATTCCCATACAAGGTCTTTGGGTTGTGACTTGCCAGTGGATAACGACATAAAGCTCAAGGGAAGTGCAAGAAATTAGCCATTCTCCTTCTTCTAGCATAGCTGTACTGTGAGAATTCTCCTGAGCTGAGAGCCATGTGCACCAGGGTTAGAACTGTGTCATCTTGAAGTTGAGTCAAGTTTCTGCCTTGCTATGATCTTCAGATATTTAGCACCTGTGTCTTTACATTCTTCATCTTCTGGCCTGCATGTCTGACCCCTGCCCTTTAAGCTTCACCAGAACAAAGCCTATCTCCAAGGGATAGAATGGGTTGGACTGTTCAATACTGCCCTCCCTACTTTAGCAGAATTGAACAAAGAACATAGCACTTACTCTGAGATGCCTCTCTTCTTCCTCCCAGCACCTTAGAATCAGCATTCATTGGTATCCATGGTATGGCTGAGCAGGAGTTTGGGTGGATAGATAGTCTTTCTTCCGTTGGGCCATCCTTGTTCTTGCCACAAGGAAATGACAAGATCCATGTTTTCAGCCTCGAATCCTATATCCTAGAATGGTTTTTGAGGGAGAATGGCCTTTCTACTTCATGGCCAAGGGTGATGCTCCCTGTCAGCTTAATGGCTGCTGGCTTGGGGGTAGGTGGGATGCAGTTTTAAATTCTCATTTATATTCTGTAGCTCTGTGAAAATTTGTTGATGACAAGGTTGGTCTAATCCAGATTCTAGGGGTATCCTGATTTAGGTTTCAGTGACCAGAGAATACTATGGCTATACTCATAGCAGAAGTGTCCAAAATGTAGGGTGTCACAGGTAGTCCTCATATGACCAAGAACTTGGGAAATTTGCAAGAAAGGTTGCTTTCCTCTCAGAGCTTGCAAAAGGAACTTTTATTCTTCTGTTTCACTTGTTGTCTTGGAGGCTTACTGCCTCCTTCTTCTAACCTAGGCCTCATCCTGGAAGCTTCTAGCTTCTGTACAATCTAACCTAGTTTTCAGCCTCTGAGACTTACTGCTTAATATGTTCACCCTTTCTTGTTCTGGCTGAGCTCTGGGCCGGCAGGTTCAACTCAGCTCTTCTGGCTCAAACTCCTCTCCCAGCTGACTACACCAATCTGGCTTTTCCCTCATCCACTGAATTGTTCTATTTGGCCTCAAAACTGTCTTAAGCAATCTGCTCTAATCACCTGGATCCTTCTCATTCTCTGTCTCATTTGGACTTTTTTTTTTCTTTATTAATTACACTTTATTCACTTTGTATCCCCCCTGTGGTTCTCTCCTTCCTCCTGTCCCAATCCCTCCCTTCCTCCACCCTCTGCATGCATGTCCCTCCCCAAGTCCACTGATAGGGGAGGTCTTCTTTTCCTTCCTTCTGATCCTAGTCAATTGGGTCTCATCAGGAGTGGCTGCATTGTCTTCTTCTGTGGCCTGGTAATGCTGCTTCCCCCTCAGGGGGAGGTAATTAAAGAGCAGGCCAATCAGTTCATGTCAGAGACAGTCCCTGTTCCTATTACAATGGAACCCACTTGGATACTGAACTGCCATGGGCTACATCTGTGCAGGGGTCTTAGGTTATCGCCATGCATAGTCCTTGGTTGGAATATCAGTCTCAGGAAAGACCCCTATGCTCAGATTTTTTGGTTCTGTTGCTCTCCTTGTGGCCTGTCCTCTCCAGATCTTACTGTTTCCCACTTCTTTCCTAAGATTCCCTGCACTCTGCCCAAAGGTTGCCCATAATTCCTATCCAGAATGGCAAAGAGGCTGGACATCAGAAGAAGGAGAAAAGAGGGAACAAGTCAGGAGCCTGACACAGAAGACCTCTGAAAAGCTCTGCCCTGCAGGCTCATTTGGTTTTTACCCTGCGTTCTCTCTCTGCAACCTGTCTCCTTATTACTGTCCCAGTAAAACTGTCCCCTCTCTTTCTTTGTATTGCCCTTTAAGTACTTTCCCCTTTCTCTCTCTTCTCCTGAGAGTTGGGTGTACCTTATTCTGCCAACTCTTTCTCTGATTTGTCACTTTTCTGACACTCAATGAGACATCACTTTCAAGCATGAGGTGCTTCCTTGTAGAAACTAACTTTGCCTTCATTGTTTAACAGTGTGTACCACCATACCTGAAACTTGCTTTATACCAGGCTGGCCTTGAACTCAGATCTGCTTGCTGCTGTCTCCTGGATTAAGGGTGTGTCTGTATTCCAGCTGGCTCACCAGATCTGGAATATCTTTGGATGTATCTCTTGCCAGAACAGCCTTGTTCTGAATTAAAATTCTTCTATAGGAGTTTAGTCCCTTGGGATGTTCAGATGGCATAGCCAGCATCGGGATGAAACAAAAATGTCACTTGAAATATATACATTATCAAACATGACAGATGTCAGAGTGTTTTGAAGAAGTATGCACACACATACGTGTGTGTCTATGTACCAGCAAATAATGTAGTTATAAGGTTAGTAGTTTAATATATAAATGTAGAAATACATCCTGAGCATTGATCATACAACTCCAGTTGAAAATATTCTCCTAAGCACTGTAATGAGAATTAACTTAAACATGAGAATGGAACAGGAAATCTGTTGTCCTTGTGTCCAGACACTGTCCACTGCCTGGCCAGATCTTTTTCCTGTTCCTGTGTGCTCACCTGCACTTCATTGCAGATTCAGGCAGCTGTGCAGTGCTGGCTCCCGGGGGCTCGCTCAGATCTCGCAGAGGCAGCCAAGCCTCTGCCTCACTCTTTTCTACCCTTTAGAGTCTTCTCTGTGACTTTTAAACTTCCAGGGTGAAGGGCACGGTGCCAGTGTGCGGGCGTGGCATTTGTGTGAGTGAGTTAAGAAGCAGTTGGGGAGCAGTAAATGTGCGTATTCTGGTGCAATGTGTAGCAAGCAGGCCTTAAAGGCTTGTGTTTTCCTCATATCCCACAGTTTTATGACACCATACCTTTAAATATTCATTGCCATTGCTCTACATGAGGACATAAAGTCAGAGCGTGCCTCCACATGTCCTGGAGGGTGCAGATCCCTGTAGTCTGAGCGTTAAGGACAGTCGCCACCTCTCATGACAGTATGACAAGAACTCCAGGACAAAGCAGTTGGTCTGGCAGCTTCTACCCCACTGTGGGTGACACAATGGAACCTGTCGCCAGTGTTCTCCACTGAGGTCATCTCTAGACACTCTTTCTCTTCTTCTCTCAGACATGGTGGATGTAGTTTGTATTTGTTTCTCTGAGCAGGAGTCACTTGCTTAATTAAGCAGGTAAAGCTTACGTACTCTTCCTCATCACCCCGTGTCTTTCTCTGTCTGAAGAATACTGCATATTCAGCCATAATGAACCAGTGAATGCCTCTCCCATGTAAGAGCTGGTTTTGACATAAGTAACATCAAGTTGAAATAAATATATGTTAGGAAGACCAAATAAGGAAGCCATGAGACAAGAGAAAGAACAAAATTACTTACTATTGATTGACCAGCTATCAAGGCCTGGCTCTCCAGCTGGAAGTAAGACCTTTGGTTTAGAGGAATGATCCAGATCCTTTGATAACTTCAGCTACTCCTGGCACAGGAAACTGAGATGTGCTCTGTCAACTGAATGTGCTCTGTAAGCCCACCGTCTTCAGGAGGCAGTGACTCTATTGACATTGTGTTTCTTTAAAAGAGTTGGGTATGGCACACTACACAAACAAACAGTCCTTCACTAGACTAGTCTCAGTTCAAATGAAACAATACTAGTGATTCAAGGCTAGAGTCAGGAATGTGTCTGACATGCTCCATGTACTGGCATTCCACAAAAGCATCACTCATCCAGTATCATCCACCCAGAGCACACCTGGCTCCTTGACTTCACGTTGTCTTTCAGCCTATGACTTTAAGGGCTTACTTCTCCTTCAGACTCTTTCTGTGCGCCCTTATGCTGTCTTGCTAGTACAATCTGTACAACCACGGCTTCCAAATCGCACCTTACAAAGCTCTTCCCCGTCTGCCACTGAAGTTGGTCCCATATCATTCCTGTGAGACTCATTTGGCATTCATGGTCCATATTTTTACAGATTGAGAGACTGAGGCTCAAGGAGGTGAAGGGACTCACTGAGAACCATTCAGCTGATTGACAATAGGGCACACACCAGAACTTGAAACTTCTAAATTCTGCACCAGTGCCCCCTACCCACCCCAGCACACTGTTACCCTTAAGATGATAACATTCTTTTCTAACACAAATGCCATGTTCTTCTCACAGATACTCTGCCTTAAGTCTTTCCCATGAATCTTTAGTGTTGCTGAAGGCATGACTAGTTTTATCGTGGAAATATCCTCCTTTCTTATCTCTCACTCATTTTGGATGCCAATTTGATACCATTCCAGTATCAAGAATAAGGCTCTTCCTGACCCTAATCCTAACCCTAACCCCACCCCTGCTCCATTCTGCTGTGTGTTCATTGAGAAAATGCTTGAAATATATAGGTTTGGCCACTAGGTGCTTGTGGCCAGCTCTGAGGCAGCTCCAGAAGGGGAAACAGAAGGCAGAATAGACACAGATGAATGTGAGTATCCCCTAGACTGACTGAGGGGAGTGGGGGCACTTCAAATTAAAACTGAAAACAATTATAAAGATGAAGAGTGTGCAAAATAGTGAGGGTATTTGTTTTAGGGTCCCTGTTCTTTTTCTGAGGACTGTACCGGTGTTGCTGGAAATTATAAACAGTTTTCATTTTTGAATGAAAAGGAGAAAGTGAACTGAGTCATAGCCTTCACCTGCCTCTATTTTTTTTTTTTTAATCTGTAGATGCCACGTGACAACTGCTTCAGGATCCTGCAGCCTGAAAAACATATGCTAGACCCTCAAACTGTGAGCCAGAGCAAACCTCCTCGATTATTTTTATCGGGTATTTTGTTACAGTGATGAGAAAAGTAATTAGGGTAGCCTACAAAGCAATGAGGTTCTTTATGGTATTTCTAAGCACACATACTGTTCTTTGTTCTTGTTCATTCTACCCTTTTAATCCAACTTTCAGAGGAGCTAGGCTTTTTCTCTCATACATTACCAGAAGTTGCATGCGATTAATTAACCTGTTAGGAATGACTGGTGGGACGTTTTGTGGAGACTTGGGGGATAGGAAAAAGTAAACCTGAAGAAGGAAGAAGAGCTAGGGTCAGGATTCCTGATTTTGACTATCAAGCACTTAGACCAAGGATCAGACCAAGAGAAGGAAATCTTTGCACACTTCCTTTGGGGCCAGCGCTTAGAAAAAGTTGCCCCAAGAGGACAGAGTAAACTTTTATGCCATGGCTGTGGTCCAGCGCTTGAGGATTTTAGATGTGCCAGTGTCGCATCAGCGAGCTGAGCCTGTGACTCAGCTCCGGGCAGATCACAATCTTTTCCTTCTGGAGCCAACTGAATTAATTAGGAAAGGCAGAGAGCCCTAGCGACTTGTGCTCTGACAAGCCCTCGGTCTCTTTGAGCTGCAGTGACAGGCAGCCAAACTTCAAAGGCCCTCGTGCCCTCTTCCCCTTCCCCTGCCTGTCAAGAGACTGTTGAGGAGCTGATGTGGGGCGGGTTGGGGGAAGGCTAAGGGAGGGTGACCAGCCAGCAGGTCTTCCTGACATTTGTCCTTCCCTCACTGCCAACAGCCAACTTGAGATCGGCTCAGTACCCCGCTGCCACAGCCCCCAACCTCTCACACCAGGGAGACAGCTCTCCTCTAAATTTAGCAAGAGGAGGGGAAGGGAAGGTCAGAGCGTGTGGGATGAAGGCTGAAGGTGGAAGCGGAATGAGAGACAGTGGACAAGTGAGCTGGTAGGGTGGAGGATGCATGGGGCGGGGGTTGAATCAGAAGTAACGTTAACAGCTGGAAGGAGGGAAGAAGAGAGAGAAAGTGTGTGTGTTGGGGGGTGGCTTCAAGTTTGCAGAGTTGTGTAGTACTGAGTGTAGCTCCTTTCCTGCTGGTATCATGGAGCATTAGTAGTGAGTGATAACGGGACCATTGGTTTGCATTTGCTAGGAAGCCAAGGTAGAGCTCTCCCTCAGTGCTGCAGGAGCATGTTGCAGCACCTAAAGCTGCTTTCTCTGGAACCCAACCAAGAGTGTTTCTGTCTAGTGGAATCAGCGGAGAGCCTGTTTATCAAGCACCTGTTGTACATGCTCACTGGAAGGCACCCTGTTTTGCTTAGCTTGTATATTCTTGGAACAGTTTGAAGCAACATCTTTCAGAACAATCCTCTAATTTTGAATGGTAGACTAAGTTAAGGCTTGACTTTTAGATGCTGGGCCACTACTCTAGGACTTGGCTAGATCTGTCCCATCTTAAATCATTGCTTTTTATTCTCTCATAATGAGTGATAATGAATGTCCTGAAACAAATACATGTCCTTCCACCGGAATATGCTGATTGGTTTATGTGTATAGCCTCTTCATTTAAGAAAATTACATTTCTTTTCAAAAATCTCTGACTCTTTCTCTGCCCTGCCCCTCTTCCTGTCTGTCTTGCACACACATATTTGTGAGAGCACAGCTGTGCATGTCCTGCAACGTAGAGGTAGTTCAAAACTGTGTGTGCCAGAGTAGGCAGCTGGCAAGCTTCCAAGGACTTTCTTATCTCTGCCTCCCATTTCCCAGTGGGTGTGCCAAAAACATGCATGGTACTTTTTCTCTGTCTGGTTTTCTGTGGGTTCTGGTAATCTGAACCCAGACCCCCATGCTTGTACAACTGGCACTTCACCCACTGAGCCATCTCCCCAACCAAAGACAGTCACATCTCTTAACATTCCTTTTTCTGTACAAGATAAGAATTTGTCCTTTTAGGAACTCTACAAGGAGAGCAACAGAACAAGAAAATTTGAACACAGGGAACTTCCCAGAGACTCATACTCTAACCAAGGACTATTCATGGAGATAACCTAGAACCCTGACAATGCAGCCACTTCTGATGAGAACTGATAAAATAAGATCAGAAAGAAGGAGAGGAGGACCTCCCCTATCGGTGGACTTGGGGAGGGGCATGCATGCAGAAAGGGGGGAGGGGGGACTGGGACGGGAGGAGGGAGGGGCTTATGGGGGGATAAAAAATGAATAAAGTGTAATTAATAAAAGTTAAATGAAAAATTAAAAAAAAAGAATTTGTCCTTTTAATTCCCTCCACATCACTTGGTAAAGCATCCCTTGTCATGAAGGGATGAATCCAGAGAATCACATGAATCCAGAGAATTCTGGTCACCAGATCACAGGCCAGCTCTGGATCCAAATCAGCTAGGACAGCTTGGTGTCTTCCATTACCAGTGCTGAACTGCATGTTCATCCTCAAGGGACACTTTTGGGCAAGAGAAACATTGAGATGAAATATGTCCCTGACCAGATCGAAGCAACATGTTCAGGAAAGGGACAGCAACCTTGGAATCTCATTATCCCCTGAAGCTTTTATTTGTTAAATGGCTAAATGACAAGATTCAGAAAATTATTCCCGAAGTATATTTATTTATGATTGCGCTATCCCTATCTGTTGCTAGGCAACCAATAGTTTCAAGTTATCAGTGAGAGTACTAACAGTTTATGTTCTCTGTATGATCCATGGCCATCAGTGTGGGACTTGGTGCTATGCATGGAGGCTGCTTTTGCCCAGTGACCCTCTGCTTGGAAATTACAGGCCCTCCTACCCATGCTTCCCTGGCCATGCAGGCAGATGGAAGAATGAAGGCGTATCCTAAATGAAACCCAGTCATTTATTTATTTATTTATTTATAAATATTGTTGTATGTGTATAGAGGCTTTGCATGCATATATATCTGTGCATGCATGCATGCTTGATATCTGCAAAAGTCAGAAGAGTTCAAATCTCCTAGAACTGGGGTTACAAATGGTTGTCAGCCACAATGAGGATGTAGAAAATTGAACCCAGGTCCCTGGAAGTATAGCCAGTGCTCTTAACCCATGAGTCAGCTCCCTAGTTTCTAATCTTATTTCATTAAAAAAAAAGAGAGAGAATTCTGGAAGTGAGTCTACAAAGAAAGTGAGTGGAGCAGATCCTCCTTCCCCCCAGTGTGTGTGTGTCTGTGTGTGTGTGAAAGAAGTGAGGGAAAGGAAATACAATGAGGGGGGTAGTAGACAAAGAATGATTTGCATGCTTTTTTCTAAGATGTATTTTTAAATTTTTTAAATATTAATTACAGTTTATTCACTTCGTATCCCAGATGTAGTCCCCTCCCTCATTCCCTCCCAAACACACCCTCCCTTCCTCCCTCATCTCCTTCTATGCCCCTCTCCAAGTCCACTGATAGGGGAGGTTCTCCTCCCCTTCCTTCTGACCCTAGATTATTGGGTCTCATCAGGACTGGCTGCATTGTCTTCCTCTGTGGCCTGGTAAGGCTGTTCTCCACTTAGGGGGAGGTGATCAAAAAGCCAGCCACTGAGTTCATGTCAGAGACAGTCCCTGTTTCCCTTACTAGGACACCCATGTAGAGACTGAGCTACCATAGGCTACATTTGTGCAGGGGTTCTAGGTTACATCCTTTCACAGTCCTTGATTGGAGTCTCAGAAAAGACCCCTCAGCCCAGATTTCTTGGTTCTGTTGCTCTCCTTGTGGAGCTCCTGTCCTCTCCAGGTCTTTCTATCTCGCCCTTCTTTCATAAGATTCCCTGTACTCTGCCCAAAGTTTGGCTTTATAGAGTCTCAGCATCTGCTTTGATACCCTGCTGGGTAGAATCTTTCAGAGGCCCTCTGGTGGCTCCTGTCCTGTTCCCTGTTTTCTCCCTCTTCCAATGTCTCTCCTGTTTTAGGATTAGGATTGAACATCTTACCCAAGGCCTCTTTCTTGCGTATTTTTATTTTTACTCATGTGTATATGTGTGTGGGGTACTGAGGGTGCTAGGAGAGGGTGCCTGTCTCCTAGAGCTGGAATTGCAGGTAGTTCTGAGCTGCCCAGGGTGTATGCTAGGAACCAAATTCTATTCCCCTAGAAGAACAAGTGTTCTTAACTTGTCATCAATCCTCCCTTCCCCAGAAGTGTTTGTATCTGTCAGCAGCTGCCAGGACCCCACAGGTAGCGGCAGCTCAGCCGATAGGAAATCTTTTTCTAAGTTTCATGCTTTTTCGGTAGCACTGTTATTACAGATAGTGCCCCTAGCCCAAAGGTGGACTGGAAAGGTGAGTGGTCAGCTCTCTGCTTTTCCCGTTTCGCTAGTAGGTGAGAATGCTACTCTTACAGAGAATCTGAAGCAATGGAGTCCCCGCCCTGGGTGTAGCTATATCCACAGGAGCAATGCAGACCTATTTGTTGTACAAGGAATGACTGGAGCGTTGCAGAACACGGTTTGTTCCTAGCCGAGGTGCGTTGTTTCCCCTGTAGCTCTTTTTATGTTAAAGCCTGTCTCTCCCGGTATAATCTGATGGTTTCCTAGGAGATGCCCTCCCTGGCCACACACTCCCTGATACTAGAGTTGGATATTATCTATATGCACTAAGTATCTGCTTTGTTCACTCCCTGCTGTCTGCTCTCTCTCTCTCTCTCTCTCTCTCTCTGGGTTGCTTGCAAGTTTCTCACAAGGGTCCCTAATGCACAGAAGAAAGGCTAAATGGATTTGCCTTCCTACCTCCACACTAGCTCTAGCGTTAGCTTTCCTGCTTACACATAAAGATTTTACTCCCTGCTCATTTCCCATCTCAAGCTAAAATAAAGTCAGTTGATTTTCTAAATCGAGACAAATTTGGGGCATAAAAACATCACCAATCTTCACATGAAGATCAGAGAGCTACCTGCAGAAGGGGCAGGTAAAACTGGTACCCTCCTCCCACCTGTTTCCATCTTCGTGAGATAAGACCTCTGTGTAATACCCAAAAGCATCATCAACAATGCCAGCAACTCAGGCAGGGATTCCTACTTCTTAAGTCTTCTCTGACAGAAAGACCAAAATATAGCTCTGGGCTGGCTCTTCACAATGTGACAGAAAGACAGGACATCTCGAGGTTTGAGGGAGGCTGCTGTCACTGTGGGAAGAGGGCTTGGCAACTTCGACAGTATCCACACAGAGATACATTCTCCAATGTGTCAAAATTGTTTTTTTTTTCCACCTTAGAAGCCTTGATTATTCTAGCATGTTCTCTACCTGACCTAACAGTCTCCCTTAGACTCTCTCTACGACTGCAACCGCAGCCAATCACATCAGATTGAGGTAAGGAAATTCACGCACCCTTTTGGGAGAAACAACACATGCATACATATTATTTCTAGGACCACATTGAGAGTACACACATATATCATATTTTCTACCCCATATTCCTGAGGGAGAAGTGGCAAGAGAAAATAAACAAGGGCCAAAAGGAAACAAAACATCTCTGAGTATCCAAGAGTAAAATCATATCTCAGCAGTTCCTGTACCCAAAGGACAGGAAATATGTCTAAGAAGAAAGCTCACTGCTTGCTTCAGTCAAGCAAATAATCCTGAGAGGATAGATAACTAGGATTTACTTGTAAGATGTTCTTCTTGCCTCCTCCTTCCCAGCCTTGTGTTGGCTGGAGGCTCTTGGAAGAACAAGTTTGGTTGGATTCATGATCAAGTTCCAGAAAAATGGGGCAAGCACAAGGCATTAAAACTTCCATTCTTTGGCAGCTCCATTTTCCCATTCCATGGCCAGAGATACCCTTGTCTGTGGATGGACTGGATCTGTGAATAGGGCTCAGAGAATAGGTGACAGCATCATGGGGTATAAGCTGCACTTGATTGTCATGGCTATCAGGAGGGTTCTCCAAGAACATCCTCAAAAACTTCTAGAACATTTTATTGTTGAGAAAGACTTGAATCTGGAGCCTTAGGAGTAACATCAAAAGTGATGGCATAAATCACACTTGACTGGAACTCATAGTATGAAATAGACTTGACGGTGCCACTGAATGGACACAGCCATCTATATAGATACATACATACTCATGGAAGTGAATCACATTGTGAAGTGTTAGCATTGCTGAGTAGGAATGCCCTGAGGTCCTTTTTTAAAGTGCATTTTATACAATTCTACCATAGATCTATTATATTGCAATTGACTTCCTTGCATTAGGTCATTATTCTATACCTGGTATGGGTTTTCAAAAGAGACTTCCTTGGAGCATGGTTTCAAAGTTATTCTACTCCTCGTGGACCATCTCATATTCCAGGTGTTCCAATCTTTGTATTCTGTTAAAAGACAGAGCAGGCCTGAAGATACAGTCCTGTTGGTAGAGTGCTTGCCTATCATGCATGAAGTCTGGTGCTGGATCTCCAGCACTGCATAAGTAGAAGTAGGCATATCAAAGTCCCAAAGTTATCTTCTGCTGCATAGTGACATTGCCACTAGGTTAAGATAAATAAGATCCTGTTTCAAAATATGTGTTAATTAACAGCATTTAAAAATTTGTATGGATTATCATTTTGCTTTATGTAACACACTGAGTCAGGTATAAGTTATTTGAAGTTAATTTTAATACTGTAGATATCACAGTAGCTTACTCCTGAATTAACAATCTAGTTAAAATTTATATTGGCAAATGTAAAGGGTACTAATATTTATTAAAGCCTAATATGTAGCCAGAATATTAAACATAAATTTGTTCATAATGTTTGAGTCTCTGGGAATTCAACCTACCATGGTGTAAAATTCATGGCAGAGCAAAACTGCTCAAGGTGCAAAATGGAAAGAGGAGTTCAGGGCTTCACCACTTCACTGAGGGCATACTATCAATGCCCTAATGTTCCCACTCAGCTTTACCTCCTAAATTCTGAATGTCTCCTGGTATGCCACAGGCTAGGGACCATCCCTGTAACATGAGCCTTTGGGGAACATTTCATAACTCTTTACATCTGTTTTGTTACCTTCTATATAGCTTCCATCTAAGTTCCACTTTCACAGACTTCCTCTAAGAGGTGCCTGATTTGCTCCTGGGTACATATCTATGCAAAGAGTAACTGAAATAAGCAGAATTTAATTCTGTGATTAAACATTTACTGGGTAGCAGAAGACCCTGGTTTGGGTTATTGCCGCCTTCTTCTTCTTCTTCTTCTTCTTCTTCTTCTTCTTCTTCTTCTTCTCCTCCTCCTCCTCCTCCTCCTCCTCCTCCTCCTCCTTCTTCTTCTTCTTCTCTTTCTCTTCCTCCTCCTCCTCCTTTTCTTCTTCTTAATATTATTTACAATTTATTCACTTTGTATTCTAGTTGTAGCCCTCTCTCTGATCTCTCTGGTCCCATCCTCCCTCCCTCCTCCTCCCCTATCCCTCTCCCTTAGTCCACTGATAGGGGAAATTTTCCTCCCCTACTGTCTGATCCCAGACTATCAGGTCTCATTAGGACTGTCTGGATCCTTTTCCTATGTGGGCTGGCTAGGTTATTCCACCAGGGAGAAGTGATCAAGGAGCAGGCACTGAGTTCATGTCTGAGACTGTCTCTACTCTGCTTACTAGGGAACCCACATGAAGACTGAGCTGTCTATGGGTTATATCTGAGCAGGGGTTCTAGGTCCTCTCTAGGCATGGTCTTCGGTTAATGTATCTATCAGTCTTTGAAGTCCCCTCTGGGCCTAGCATTTTGGCTTTGTTGGTCTCCTTGTGGGACTCCTGTCCCCTCTGTATCATATCTCCCTGTTCTTCCATAGGATTCCCTGCTCTCTGTCCAAAGCTTGGCTGTGAGTCTACTTTGATCCCCTGCTGGGTGGAGTCTTTTAGAGGAGATCTGTGGTAGGCTCCCATCCCTCTCTTCTACCGCTGCGGGTGTCTTACTAGTGATATTGTCAATGCTTTTCAAACACAAATATCTATATAAAGGAACTAAGATGACTAAGATGCTATTACATGTTCTTGCCTCAGCAGCTGACACTAGGCCTGTTGAGAAGGTGAAGAGCTACTGGCAATTGTTAGGCTGCAAGATTTGGCTCTTAGTTGGAGGTTCCAAATAAGAGACAGGACTGCATCCTGGAAGGAAAGACAGACCATGGACATCATCAGAGTGAGGTTTCCACTGTAGGATGGATATTCCTACCACTCTGCAAATTTGCAAAAATTACCTAATCCCCATGAGTCTATTTCCTTATCCAGAAAATGAGGGAAATTATGATGTCCACTTTCTGGGTTTGCTGAGGGAGGAATATATGTGAACACACAGTGTTGTCATTGGACTTTATTGTTATGGTTTCAACCCGCTACTCAATGCAATCAGCTTTGCTGTCACCAGTTCTCAGAAGTCACACTTGTGTCTAATTTGAGGTGACAGGGAGAAGTGAAGACTTCTTGTGCCCCCAGAGAGGGCTTTTTTTTTCTCTGTCCTCACCACAGACTCATTAGAACTTGCCATCCAAGGTACCCAAGTCCTCCTGTGAAAACAGGGGCACTTTGGGGAAAAATCAGTCTTGCCATGAACTCAAATCCTTCAGAAATTTAATTTTATCAATTTTGATATTTGTTCCACTGTCCTCTCTGTTACCCTTATTTAGGGAAAGAGTTAAGGTACATACGATTTACGTGTGACAATGTGTGAACATGCACATATGTATGCAACATTCACAAAGGAGACAAGTAGGGAGACGGATCTCAGGCTGTCACCTGTGCAGGAGGATCCTCATTGGAATAAGTTACTTTTTTCAAGGCTGTGACCAAACACCTGGAAAAAACAACTCAAGGGAAGAAGGGTTGGCTTTCAGTTTGAGGTGATAGAGTCCATTGTGGTGGAGTTTCATGATGACAGGGATGGGAGGTAGCTGGTCACATTACATGTGCAGTCAGTGAGTGGAGAAGGAACAGAAAGTAAGACGAAACAGGAAGTAAAACCTCAAGGCCAGCCTCATTACCTCATTACCATTAGGGCCTGATGCACCATGCCCTAAAGGTTTTTACAACCTTCCCAAAGAGCACCACCACACTCAAGAAAAACAAGCCAGAAGTTCACTTCTTTGTAACAAAGTACTCTGACCCCAAAGGTTCCAAATTGAGCTCAATTTTTCTCTGGGACTGAGTGGCCAATGAAATATTCTAGAAGCAGATGGCCATATGGGGCAATTACCTGTGAGGTTTCATTATAGCTAGGGTTGTCCAAAACCATGGGCCCAGGAGAGTCAGAAATACCTCTTAGTTGTCGTGATTCTAAGAATGTTTGGTTGTTGGAAAGCCAATGGCGCCTGAGGGCTAGACCACTGTACTGGATTTTCCTTATTGACTTAGCAGTGAAGTTCCTTGTCTCTAATCAAGATAACAGGGAAATCAGATTTGGGTGCAGGTTTGGGTCTTTTTTTCAATTTGGTGGTGTTATGTCTATGTGTTTGTCTAATCTAAGACCTCACTCCATCATTTGTAGAGACTAAGTTGGGACTTACTGTGATTGTCACCTGGGAAAGATGAGGAGACATTTATATGCCCCAAGAACTCAAGTCAAAATCAACACTGTGACACTGAAAAAGGGATATATATATATATATATATATATATATATATATATATATATATATATAGCATATGCTGAGTTTAGAGTACTGTCTTCCACTTTGTCAGAAGAAGAAGGAAAAGATGGTCTTTAAGCTCAAAGAATAGCTATAACCTGGTGAGCTAGGGAGAAATTAACATGAATGCTTAAACAAAGTCAAAATCATTTTAGGTATTATAATCTATGATGAGAAAAAAAACTCATAATTACAAAGATGAAGGAATAAAGAATTCTGGTAGAGGGAAAGGCAATCAGAAATTGCTAGAAGCAACTTCTAAAGGAGCTAGCAATTGACTTGTGCCTAATGAACAGGCATATTTCAGGTAGGCAGATAAAAGGAAAGCATACAGATAGGAGAGGAACTAGAAGAGGAGGGAGAGGACAGGACCAGAACATGGCTATACAAGGGAAGACTAGTATATGAGGCAGGTGTTTTCAGAGATGGAGGGGAAAGTGAGAGGAAGCATGAAAGGTAAGTTAAGCAGCCATCAAATCTAATGCTATGTCAGTACATGACAGTGCCTGGTAAAAGTACTGGCTCATTGTTGAGACAGGAGGAAATGTTTCCTGAGGGATGCACATCCTAGAAGCAAACCCACACATTCTTCGGATTGTTTTTTGAGCTGAAACTAAGGGAATTTCCATTGTTCAAGTACTGTTCAACCAAGTCTCTTTGACATTCTGAATGTGCACCCTCACCCTTTTCTTTGTTCATTGAACCCTCATGACATGGACTGCCTGACACTAGCCTCCAGTTTATGCCTAGATTTTTGACTTGATTGTCTACTACAGCACCTAGCTCTCCACCAAAAATGGCAGTGGCAACGTCCTTCATCTGACTCTACGAGCCCTGAGTGGAGTTTCTCACAATAAAGACATGTTTTGCCTTGGTAATTCTTGCTTCTATTGCATGGTTTTCCTTTAGGAATATCACTTTGTTGTTGTAAAGTACATTGTTTCAATGCCTGGCATGGCTTTCAAAGTTATGGATACCCTAGGACCAAGGAAACACACACACACACACACACACACACACACACACACACACACACACA
>NW_026585644.1:29232079-29273972 GCF_907164565.1 Psammomys obesus
ACACACACACACACACACACACACACACACACACACACACACACACACGAGCGCGCGTGCACCAAAACCAAAACCAAAGCAAAAAACCTGTCACTATCCAAAGGACTGACTTTAATAAACAGTGAAGCTGCATGGATCCCAACTTGTGATTCCAACAGATTTCCATAAGCCTCTTGATTTCCAAATGAGAAATTTATGATAAGCAGTTAATTAGCTGTTTGAGCAATGTCAAGGCACCACAGACACCTCTAGGCACTCCATGTTCTCCAGAGAGGGAGGCCAGCACCAGAGCCTAGACAATATGCAGCGTGACCACGAGAACTGAGTGCATATAAATTCAAGTAATGTCCTTTGACTTTTCATTAAGCTGGGCATGTCCCAGTTATCCCTTAGGGACTTCTTTAACGTTATCATGGCAACATACAATTAAGTCAGATTACATTTTTTATATGCAGGGAAAGGTGAAAAGATACCATTCTAAATTATTCATTGGCTCACTTTTCACAGAACAACCCCAGATATGACTTTAAGATGTTCAATATTAAAAATATAGCAGATAATTTGATATTGCGAGATGACATAAAGCCGCCTTTCCTCTTCTCCCGGGGAGGACAAAGGACTTGATGGGACTGCACATGGGTGACCGTGCTTATCGCAACTCACCACATCACGCTGATTTATGTGGCAGATTGTGAGCTCTTTGAGAAGTAGCGAAAGTTTCTTCCTCAGGCTGAAATATTCTGATTTCAACATTACAAAACCAGGCAGTGCTCTGAAAAGGATGAAAAAAAATAGCTAAATCTTCTCTCTCTCTTTCTCACCCAGGTTTGACCTACTTATCATAGTACAGTCACTAAGGACTCATTAAGGAGATTTATTTAATAAAGGCACCTTCAGAGTGACATCTGTGAACAGGAGTGAGCCCTAATGGTCCCCCTTAGTCATTGGAACAAGACCCCCTTGTTTAAAAGAGAAAAAAATTACATACTAAGTTGCTGCATTGCAGCTCTATAGGCCAGCTCTAGTGGAACAGGGCCAGTGCTTCGCTAAACTCCCTCATGCCTCTCTTGTGTGCCCACAGATCTTGCTGGCTATGCCAGTTGCAAGGACCTGGCCACTCCTTATCTGGGCTATTTGTCAAGGTTTGTTTGCAGGAAGCAACTCTGAAGGTCAAGGTCATACCTCCTCTAAGATAGAAAACTGTTTTTTTTTTTTCACTACAGAGGTAGAGGCTTCTGATGTGGAGTTGGCAAATGCTCTGGCTACTGCTTCCCATTCTAAGGAGCAAAGTCCTTTTGACCCCCACTTAAGCAAGTGTATGTGAAACTGAGCTGCATTAACTTGTTAGCTTGTGAGCTGGGTAATTGTTAGCCCCTTCACAGGCCCTCATATAATAGTGAAACTGTGGTTTTCTCTCCACGCTTCTGTTTTAAGGATATGATTGTCACCGGGTTGTATAATTTTATTGCACTAAGTTGTCATTTGTTCTTAGTCTTGTCTTTCGTGTACGCTTTTAGTCTTGTCTCAATAGAAGTTTTTATTCACAAGATCTTAAAGAGGCTGAATGCATTACTGGCCTCTGAGAACAACAACATGCATAACGTTACCATACCAGGACTTTTCTTCAGTCTACAGTAGATAAGTATTGTCTCATTAATTCCTGTGGACAGATAGTCTTTGACATATGGCAAACAGTTGTGGCCTTGGTCTTCCATTTTCAATACAATGACATCACACAACGTGAAGAAGTCCAGTGAAGGAGTCTAGTACCTTATTGAAATGCTCCCTCCAGGGCCTCATGCTCAAGTTCAGATTCAGGAAACTAATGAAGCTGTGCCCTTAAAAGTCATTTGGATAAAATTCCATGCACTCTGCCCAAAGTTTGGCTATGAGTCTCAGCCTCTGCTTCCATACCTCGATCAATAGAGCCTTTCAGAGACCATCTGTGGTAGGCTCCTTTTTATGAAAGAAGGGGGAGATGGAAAGACCTGTAGGGGACATGATCTCAAAAAGAGGACCAACAGAGCCAAAACAAAACAAAACAAAACAAAATAAAACAAACAAACAAACAAACAAACAAACAAACAAACAAAAAAACCTGGGCCCTGGGGGCCCTGCAGAGACTGATATCCCAAACAAAGACCATGAATGGAGAGGACCTAAAACCCCTGCTCAGGTGTAGCTCATAGACTCTGTCTCCAAGTGGTTCCCTAGTAAGGGGAGCAGGGGCTGTCTCTCGCATGAATTCAGTGGCAGGCTCTTTGATCACCTTCCCTTGGTGGGGGGGAGTGCAGCCTTGCCAGGCCATAGAGGAAGACAATTCAACCAGTCCTGATGAGACCTGAAAGGCTAGGGTCAGATAGAAAGGGAGGAGAACCTCCCCTATCAGTGGTCTAAGGGAGGGGCATAGGAGGAGAAGAAGGAGGGAGGGTGGGATTGGGAGGAGATGAGGGAGGGGGACACAGCCAGGATACAAAGTAAATTAATTGTAATAAATAATAATAATTAAAAATTTAAAAATTAAAACAACAAAACAAAAACAAACAGAGGCTGGAATTGAAATGTTTCAAAGCACTTTATTCTTTTTGGCTTTTATCTTTATGTATTTCTAACTTATATAACAATAAAATACTTTGTATTATTAAAAATAAGTCACTTGGAGCTAGGCATGGCGGCACATGTCTTTAATCCCAGCACTTGGGTGGCAGAGGCAGGCAACTCTTGGTTTTAAGGCCAGCCTGGTCTTAAAGTGAGCTCTAGGACAGCCAGGGTTACATAGAGAAACCCTGTCTCCAAGAACAAAACAGAAAAATTCACTTGGATAGTGGGTTACCAGTCACTTTTGTTTACTGTGTGTGAAACCCACACGAAGACAAGCTGATTCTGTAAGGCAGCCTTTTTTTCTGCTGAGACTTCTTTCCTGTCTAGAATGGAGTAGTGATGGTGTGTTTGTTTGGAGAACGAATGTGGTTCTCCCAAGCCAGGTTTGCCCTCTTCATGAGAACTATTTTTTGATTTTCCTGTGTTTTTCGGGAGGCCAGGACTAGTCAAGCACAGGTGACTGTACCCACCGCAAGCAACACGACTCCACACCCCCCTCCGTCTGCTGCTCTCTCTGTTACATCAGGCACCAATGATCTCTCAACATCACACGGCATTTCCCAGTTTAAATATGATCTCAAAACACCATGTGGTATTTTCCAATTTAAACATGTCCTTGTGGTCCACATCACTTACAAAATGAAGTCTCTCTACCTTTCACTCAGTTTTCCCTAAAATATTTGCTCAATCTTCTTTCCAGCTACAAATAGTCCTCAAACTATAACCAAATGGCAGTACTCATAACTCCCCCCCGCCCTGCCATGGTGCCATCAACTTTTCTCATGTTGTGATTTCTTTAGACACTCTCAACCTGAGTGGCTCAATTTTTCTCAAGCAGGTACTAAAAGCTCTTTCAGATTCTGGCTATTGGCTGCATGCTTTCTTCGTATTTGATACCATTGTCTCACTTCCATAGTCAAGGCCCTGAGCATATAATTCTAGATAAAGAGAGGCATTGCACTGGGAGCAAGCTGTCCTCAGAGTCCTGATATCTCTTAGCCTCGAGATTCATATTCACTGTTTCCTACTCCCCCAGAACGCCACAGGGAAGTTCTCAACTTTAACAGAGACAGACCTCAACTGCTAATACCACCCCCAGTGTCCCACCTCAGACAATGGCTCCTCTGTGTCCATTGCCCAAGTGAATAATATGGGCATCATTACTCACACTTTTTTACTCTCATACTTGTCACATTTAACCAACCATTATACCCTATTTCATTCACCTCACAAGTACTTGGTTCTATAATTTGGATGAGAAGTTTCTCTGAAAGTGTCATATATTAAAACTTTGAATGTCAGCTTCTGGTGCCATTAGAAGTGGCAGGGCATTAGTAGGTGGTACCTGGTGGAAGTTACACCACTAGAGGCCTGTCCTTGAAGGACACATTGGGTCTCTGGCTTCTTTCTTATCTCTTTCTTTTTATTGGCTATCATGTTATTTTGCCTTACCACAGACCAAAAGTCAATAGAGTCAGGTGACCATGGGCTGACACCTTGACGCCAGAAGCCAAAATAAGCCTTTCTGACATTTAAAAGATTTTGTAAAAATCTTAGGTATTTTGCATAGCGATATAAATCTGACCAGTAAACTTCTCACATCTAAACACTTTCTCTCCATCCCCTTGTAATTTCCTAGAGCCAAGTAATCATAATTTGTTATTCAGGTTATAACTTCAACAAAACTGGCATACCAAATTTAAATTCTTGTTCCACTATCATGAAAACTGCATGCATGTCTGTATATCATTTGAATGCATGGTGATTTGGTATTCATGGAGGCCAGAAGAATACATCAGATCTTTTGGGAGTAGATTTACAAATGGTTGTAAGCTACCATGTGGGTGTTGGGAACTGAACTTGGCCAGTCCTCTGGAAGAGAAGTCAGTTCTATTAACCACTGAGCTATCACTCCAGCATCTCAAACAAGTTTTTTGTTTGTTTGTTTCTTTGTTTTTTATTGCTATGAGTGGTTTATTATGATTTTCTTTCTGGGTTACTTTCTTAAAACTTTTATTTTTTTTCTTCACAATTTATTCATTATATATCCTTATTGAAGCCTCCTCCCTCAACTCCTCCATCCTACCCTTCCTCCCTCTTTCCCTCATCCCCCTCCCCTAGACCACTGAAAGGGGAATTCTCCCCTATTGCCACCTGCTCATTGCTTGTTAAGTCTCATCAGGACTGCTTGGATCCTCTTCCTCCCCATGGCCTGACAAGGCTGCATCATCAGGGGCGAGTGATCAGAGAGCAGTCAACTGAGTTCATGATAGAGGCATCACCTGATCCCCTCACTCAGAGATCCACATGAAGACTGAACTGCCAATTGGCCACATCTGAGCAGGTGTTTAGATCCTCTCTATGCATGGTCCTCATTGTGTATCAGTCTCTGCAGGACAACTACTATAAGCTTTAAGAAATGGCAATCTGGTCATGTTCAGAAAACTCCCCTGCTCAGAAAATACTCTTATGATAAAATCTAAACAAATGGTTCATGTTGCTTTTCTTTTCATGACTGTTTCATACCTCACCAACATCTTTCACAATTTCTTTATTTTGTTCTTTCTGTTTAAACTGTTCTAAAACTCATTCCTTTTTTTAGATAAGTGATGCTCAATGCTCACTCTTTTTTTTTTTTTTTTCTCTAAGAGTATACAACTTGCTCCTGACTCAATGCTTATATGTTACCCTGGTGACTCCTCTTTTGTGATAATTTAGACATGAACTCTCATAGCTCCCAAAGACTCTCCTCTCACCAAATTTTTGGCTTTACAAAGACTGAATTGGATGCTTACCAACATCTTTTGTTCTGTTTTTCTTTGGTTTGCTTTTTGAGACAGGGTTTCTCTGCATAGCCTTAGTTGTCCTAGATTCACTTTGTAGTCTAGGCTGCCCTTGAACTCACAGAGATCTACCTGCCTCTTCCCCCTAGTGTGCTGGGATTACAGGTATGCACCATCACACCTGGCTGCTTACCAATATCTTTCCATAGTACTCCTTGCTCTTCTAACCTGACTGCCAAGTTAAACCTGCTGTCTGAATGTTCTGTCTCCTTCACATTAGCTACAATATGTCCTTTAAAACCTGATGTCAGTAGAATTCTTTCCTGAATGGTATTTGATTTTCCAACTAGTTGTGAACCTTCACAATGCTTAGGCTTGTCTCATATGATTAGGAACCAAAACAGAACCTAGCGCATGAAAGATATGTTAAGTATTCTTTGGGGTCATTTGAAAAGAAAACATGCATATCTTGTTTTCTGAAAAGTTTGCAACTAGATATGCTGATGACTGAAGAGATTCTAGAGTCTTTTAATTGCCTACTTTTTTTTAGGTTAATAGTGTCTTGAGGGTGAGTAAGGGTTAATAGCTATTTAAAAAGGATTCAGAGAAAGGAGGAAAGAACCTGTCTATGTTCATGATGACATTAATTTATGAGGAAGGGTTGGAGGAGCAAGCCAATCAAATACTGGATGCCAAATGAACATATATCACACAATTTACGAGGCGGTCAGAAGTGTTATTAAATTGGAGAACAGACAACCTTCTTAATTCATCCTCATGACAGTGATTGTAATGACTCTCAGAGCCTGATTTAACCCAAGTTCATTATTGGAAGCCTTTTCATTTTTTAACATTACATTATTGAATTTTATGGAAGGTCTGCCTTAAATGTATACAGTTAAAGCCTAATAAAAAATTGCTCAAATAATGGGCCTACCCTCTCTACCTAGGTTTCTGGCTCCTCATCAGCATCTATGAAAGGAATGCTTAGAATCTGGTGTTCGAAAAGAGAGTCTGGCATGTGTAAAGTGACTACGTGGGTTGAAGGCAACACTGTACCAAGGCAATCAACATATTTGAGATTATTTTTTGTGTGTTGTTCATCTCTTCAACTGGACATGAAGCTTAATAGAGCTTGGGTGGAACTCATATAACTATGAAACTAATCTTTTTTTCCCATTTTTCTCACCTGCTCCCTTTGTCTGTTTTGTAATCCCATATTCCTGGGTGGCCACAGTTAACATGCACCCCACTGGCTGTATGCTGCATCCATCCAAAGATAGCTCTGAATGAATCTGACCTCCAAATGGTAAATTTACTTTAGACATCATGATGGATTGGTGAGATAGCTCAGCTGGAAAATGTATGTACTATCTAGCCTCGTGCCTTCAGTTCAGTCCTTGGGATCTAGAAGGAAGGAAAAGGAAGACTCCTAGCAGCTGAACTTTGATCGCCATATGTATGCTGAGGACACACATATATAACAAATGACTGCAATTAATATCTTAAATTATGTTTCTGGCAATATTTTTTGTAACCCAGCTGCACATTTCTTGAACATGAAAATTGTAGAAGACAACCTAATGTTGCAGTGTCAAAAGATTGGGTATCCATTACGTATCTGATTTGGTCATGTAACTCTAGAGAACTCAACCTATCTGGCCCACACCCTGAATTTCATTAATCCTTACTGTTGAAGTTAGTACTTCTACACAAAAAGAAATGTAGTTAAAGATGAGATTTAGGTGCACACCTGCAGCCAATATGGCAGAGGCAAGAGGATGCGGCAAGTTTGAAGCCAGCCAGGTGTTCCAAGTAAGTCCCAGACAGAGCTAAACAACAAGACACTGATCAACAAAAACAAAACAAACAAACAAAAACTGAACACTAAACAGAAAGAATGGTACTTGAGTCTCATAGATCTATGGCATGAAATGAAATGAAAGCCAGGAGAACAACAGCATCTCTACCTCCATTGTTGACTCTTGATGAGATGGGATGCTGTTAGTTATACTATTTATGGATGACATTCAACAAAGACACTGAGCCACCAGCTCTAGGTACAGATGATGTTCAGTAACTTTCGTGGAATGAGAACAAATGTTTCTGTTTATTCTTTAAAATGTCTTGGCTTTTACAACCCATTGACTCAAGACTGACTTAGATGAGATCAGCTACGGTGTTCTTTATTTGGAGTTGTTCTTTCCAGGATGTTGCTGTGTAGACGTGATGTTCCTGAGGCTGGAAGCAGCTCTGTCAGAGTGAGTGACAGTGAAAACAACATTTCAGTGTGGACTGTGCCCTCAGGTTTCAGAGCATCTGGCTCCCTTGGTGATGGGCAATCCCTCTGTAGTAGCAGTTACTGTCCACTGTGCTGGAGTAGCTTTTGGTCCTCAAAGGGAACCTTCACATGTGTCCATTACTTAAAGCCAAAACTCTATCATACCATCATTAATCTGTGCCTAAATCTGTGCCAGGTTGTCCACTTGTCGAAGCTACCACACTTGGAAAATAAAGAAGAGTGTAAACAGCAAGAAACATTCCTAAATAGTGATGTTTGACTGATCTTTGAACAGTAAATAAACATTACTAATCTGATTAATGCTGAGAAGTTATTTGGGGTAGAAACAAGGAACTCAGACTAAGATGCAGAGAATGAGAAATAACAAGGAGCACATGGGAAATTCTATGAGTCTCAGTGTGGGGCCAAAGTGAGTACGGTAAAGGGGGATTGTTAAATTGTTGACTTCTAGGTGGGTCTAAAATTCATAGACAATGATTTGATGTCCTTGAAGGGACATTAGAAGGTTTTATGTAATGGTGAGTAAATGGATCACGGTCTTCAATTTTGAAAGAGCACTCATGCCAGGAGCAATGTGGAATATGGATCTGAAAGTGGGAATTGAGGGAACTCATTAACAAATTGATACACAAGTGACATCCAGGAACTGATATATTGTTTGTGATTTTCTTCAGCCTGAGCTACTTGTACCCCAGAATGTCCAGTCCAGCACTTTAAGCTGGAATTATATACAGTTAGACTTCTGGAAGCTTCTGTTATCCTCTCCAAACAGGCTCCCTTATAAGGAACTCCTTATGGGCTCCCATTATTACTAACAGGAATGGACCTGGATCTTTTAAAAAAAAATGTTTATTATTTAGCTTCATGTCTGATACTCACAAATCCGTGACTTAAATTATTTTTAGACTTTTAGAATCTGAAATCAACTATATACCCCAGTGTTAAGACCACTTCAAATATACCCTTGTTGATATCTGGTGCCTCCTTGAATGTGTTCATCAACAAGAAACGCCCAACATTTTATGGATGAACTTTGTACATTATAATAATTGGACTCCTAAAACCTGTTTGCACTGTTAAATATCTGTGATTCTGTTTGCATTCTTTCCTCCTGCATTTGCTCTATTTTCTAAGCCTCAACTCTAAGGGCAGGACAACACAGGCTCTTCACAGTCAGCGTTCATATATCCACAGTTATCACGCTTGAGGGTGAACATGGTCCACACTTGCAGCTATTCCCCAGATTTCAGGATTTTTAAACTCTCTTCCCTTTTCACCTTGCTGTAGACGTTTTTCTGTTTTGTATTAGCACATGGCACACTGACTCAAGCGATGACAGTGAAGACTCTTATAACTAGGGATCTAGTAGGGAATTAACTAGCAGGGATGCAGAGCAAAACTCCAAGGGAAAGCAACACAGGAAAGAAATAGAAAGAAGGAACTGGTGCCCAGGACTCCAACTACAGATGCATCTCTTAGATTTAGTGAGGAAGTGCAGGCAGCTCCAGACTGCCCTTATCTGCAGTTTGTAATCTTTCATCAGAGGCACCCACTATAAGAGCTAAAGGAAAACTTCTGATGAGCGTGGCTTGGGTTGCAACATTTTTCCCGAGCCCGATGCTGTGACTACGGTCATGGAGGCACCACCAAGGGTAACGCTTGGGTGAAGTTTTCCTGCAGCCAGTGGAAAGGCAGGCATGGAAAGGCACTGTTGTGTTTTGGAGCACTTCAGCGCAATCTGGAAGACAAGCAGGCTTCCCAAGAAGGATGATTGTTGTTTCTGGAAGGTGATGGAAAAGATGCTGGCTAGTCAACGTTAGTGGCTATCTCCTATGGAAACTGAAAAAGAAAAAGAAATGACAAGAATAACTGCAACAAAGCCAAGACATGCATCCTTATGCTCCCAAACTAAGGACCTTTCAATGTCAGTGCCAGATGTCTGTCCATTTCAGGGCTTTCACTAGCCTGCTGAAGGATGGCATCTGTTCAACTCTGAGGCGTGTTTCCTGAACATCTTGTATAAAATAGGCTAGTAGGTGCCATAGTTTCTATCCCAGATTGATAATAGGATAATGGGATATTCTGCCTCTGCCTACCATCCACCAAATAATGCCCCTTTGAATTATGGTATTGCATAAGGTGCTGAGTACTATCTTCTGGACAGAATATGGGAGGAGAGCTCAAAAACAGCCTGACTCTGGGCCCTTGGATTTTCATACACCCTGAGGAAAAAAAAATTCACAATACTGTCCTTGATTGAATTTCACCTTAATGCACCTAGAATTTGACCTGATAATTGAATGGCCACTTAAAGAAAATCTTAATAAGCAATTCCATCCCAAATATTCCCTTAATGTGATGTTTTGAAAAGTTGTTTCAGCTCCTTTAAGCAAAACGTCTGCCTGTACTTTATCGTAATGATTTTCTCAATACCTCATCTCCCCGGAGCATTCGTGCATTGTAAGTACCTTCTGTTTGCTGCTTAAGCTATTTATTAATCACATTCTTTCCTATTCAGCCCTAACCAGGAGAAATGACAATTTTAGGCATTTCTCAGTTACCTACTATAAATTGGCCCAATTACTATATGATCTTCTTGATGATTCCTTGGGATGTTTCGCCCACTTCAGCACCATAATTGGTTTGCAAAAAAGAAAAAAAAAAAAGTGTGTGTTGAAGGGGGAGTGATCCTAATGCTTTGCTCTGAGGTTTTGCTGGAGCCTAAGTTTTTTCCTAAATAGCTAAAGGAGTTTGGGGTATATATCATTATTGCAGCAATCACATTTAATGAGGACAAAAATGTGAACCACAGTTTCAGTGAGAACATACAGTTTTTTTTCAATTTATTTATAAACCTAGAAATTGAGATTTTTCTTTCAATGCAGAATTGGCAATGGAATTGAGAATCTAGGCTGTGGTCAGTAACCATTCCCTGGATATTTGGAAAGCAACCCTTCACAGCTAGGCACTGACATATCATTTTCTCCATATTTCCAGACTTCTTAGACAGCTAGATGTTTTCCCAGTGAATCTTCCTCCTCCACCGGAAGGAAAGATCCTTGGTCAGATTTGTCACTTGTAGCAGGGCACTCCACGTGTTTGTGAGATGCTATAGACCAAACACGGTGGGGCGGGAGGATGTGGGTAGAGAGAGAGGAGGTCAGCATCATCAAGCAGGTGGTTCCTTGATTTGTGTCATGGGGTAGTCCTGACCAAGGACCCTAGGAATGAGGACAATATGCCCTATAGCTTTGATGTATGTGTGTGTGTGTGTGTGTGTGTGTGTGTGTGTATCATATATCATATATGGCTTTCTCATCCAGTCCCATCTTTAACTTAAATTTCGATTTTCTAAAAACATAGTCTTATGGTTTAAAATATATATGAGATAATACATAAATATAGAAATGTATTATATATATATGTTCTTTTAAGAAGCCATATATGTCACTTGATACATATCAAATGTTATATGTTAAATCACCAAATATATATGTATATATAATATTTATCATATATATGGTTACCTAAAGAAAATCCTATATATAAACCATATATTAAATATATGCACACATATATAATTATATATATATATTCTAAACTATGAAACTACTTTTAGAAAAGCAAGTTTGAAGGTAAAGACGGCACTGGATGAAAGTTTAAGGAAATCCTCAGTTTGTCTCATTTACATTCACAGCTTTCTCCAGACTTAGTACAGTTTTCTCTCTAGAAAGTCATTTCTGAACTCCAGCCTTGAGTTAGTGACTCTCTTGTAATTTCTCATAACCACATGTTTCCCAGCACCTGTGACACTGCATAAAAAGGATCCAGTTATGACTGGCTGCCTTCCCAGGGCAGAGCCTCTATCTCATTACCTTGTGCCTGGCTCCGGGCCTGGTATAACTAGGCACTTGGTACATAATTGTAAAATCTAATATGAGCTCAGGCTTAGTATCCTGGGAACCTTTTCTGAAGAAATACAATGTGGAATTTCTAGTTACAGACTACATATATCAGAGCACGTGGGATTTCCCTTTGTGTCTTTGGTTAGAGATGCTAAACATAGGAGAGATATATGGGTCCAGCCTGTTGCAGTAAGACTGTCGGGGAGTGTAGGACTGTGCAATGGATTCTTTTTTTTTTTTTAATTTTTTTAATAATTACACTTTATTCACTTTGTATCCCCCCATAAACCCCTTCCTCCTCCCCTCCCGATCCCACCCTCCCTCCCCTTTCTGCATGCATGCCACTCCCCAAGTCCACTGATAGGGGAGGTTCTCCTCTCCTTTCTGATCTTAGTCTATCAGTTCTCATCAAAAGTGGCTGCATTGTCCTCTACTGTGGCCTGGTAAGGCTGCTCCCCCTCAGGGGGAAGTGATCAACGAGCAGGCCAATCCGATTATGTCAGAGGCAGTCCCTCTTCCCATTACTATGGAACCCACTTGGACACTGAACTGCCATGGGCTACACCTGTGCAGGGGTTCTAGGTCATCTCCACGAATAGTCCTTGGTTGGAGTATGATTTTCTGGGAAGTTCCCTGTGTTCAAATTATCTTGTTCTGTTGCTCTCCTTGTGGAGTTCCCGTCCCCTCCAGCTCTTACTCTTGATGGCAGAAAAATATCCTAGGTGAAACAAAGGGAATGGACTTATGGACAGGAGCCCAGGTAAACCCTCCCTTTCAGCTATCAAGGACATTGGTGGCCCCTTCGGGTTGTGAGCACTTTGTTGTCTAACTAATTTCTTTGGGATACTATGTTATTCTTAATATTGGAATATTAGAGAATTAGCACCATGGTCATTGAGTCTTTTATTAGATAGCATGGCTTCCAGGTATTGTTATACAACTGAGGATGGATTATTAGCTGACCTCTGAGACCAAATACTGTGGGTAGAATCCCAAACCTTTTTGTTGAATTGTCTTTGTAATTGATTTCATCTATTAAGTGTACCATGCCATCTCCACTGCTATGCACTTAATTATGCACTATAGTAGGTCTTAAATAACAACTTTTTATTTCTAAAAGCCTTATCCAAGTCTTTCCCCATTGCTAATAAAAAATCCCAGCAAGTCAAGCCTATATTAAAATAGCAAATAAGAAATCATAAACTGCACCAAGCCAGGGCAATGTCAATCTTACCAATACATAAAAGTGCATATAAATAATATTTTATTGAACTTAAGAAACATGCATAAATTCATCTGTGGGACCAATGTGTAGTCATACCATAAAATTCAGCTGTGGGACAGCTATGAAAGTTAGCATAGGCCGAGTAAACACTCCAATTTGAAAGCAAACATTTCAAAACAGGAGGAATAAATACATTTGCTTTGTGATTGCACCTGGGACAGTGGCAGTGCTGTAGTTATTGGTCACCAGTAATTTCCAGGCACTTTCAGATCTGTATATACATATGGTTATACAATTGCAGAGCCTGGGAAAGCCCAGAATCCTCTTTGTAAACTAGAGACCAATGGGAGCCAGTGGTACAGCTGCAGTGTGAGTTGAATTACTTGAAATGGGGAATGGATGATGTAAGATCCAGTTCAAGATTGAGTTCATAAAAAAGGAGCACTATAGGAGTAAGATACATGGGAGAAAGAGAAGGAGAGCCTTCTCTTTTTTATAGATAGAAAGCCCCTCTGTTTTATTCACGCCTTGACTTTTTGGATGAGATTCACATGCATTGGGATAAACCATTTGCTTTCTTCATTCTCTCCAAATGCTAATCCCATCCAGAAACATCCTCATAGACACAGCCCCAAAATAGCATTGGACAATATATCTAAATACTTCATGGTCCAGTCAAGCTGACATATGAGATTACCCATTAAAGCAGCTGTATCTTGATGTGTTCCAGCAAAGGTTAGATACCTACTTGACTTGTAGCCATGGATAAGCAGTGTATGCAGCAGACATTATAAAGCTGCAGAATAAAAACTCTGTGACAGAAATAAGATATTCAGCATGATGTCATACCTATTACTGTGCATTTGATGTCTAATATTTTATATCTAAAGTAATTAGAGATATCAGGCTATGGTTGTAATACAATCCACTTAAGAGATACAGATGAATTGATATTGAAAGAAGGAACTGAACTCCCACTTCAAGATATTGTTTTTTTCCCAAGACAACAAGTTTGGACTTATTAAATGGAACCAGAATCTACAATAGCCACCCAATTCTGGTTTCCGAATCAACTCACAGTCACCTTGGGCCATCATGTTTTTGCATTTTTTACATACATATTCAGAAGATAAGGTGCCAATGTATTCATATATGAAGTCTTAAGGGACTTACCTGATGTTACACAAGTTTTATGACATGGGACACAGGACAAACTTTTTACTTGGAGTGTTGAGGTTTCAAAGGCTGATATAAGCTGTCAAGATGGCTCAGCTTGATGACCTCATCTCTAATTCCAGAAACCACGTAAAGGTGGAAGGAGAGAGGTGATTCCACAGTTATGCTCTGAGTTCTGTGTTGGGTTGTGCATGCACACACACACACACACATACACGTGCATGCACACACACACAAGAACATCACACATACACAATTCTCATAAATGAAATTTTAAAAAGAATTGTGCTTTACACAATTTTGTGTAATTTGGTTAATTTTGGTATTGTTCCACTCTAAATACTTCTCAAAGAAATGCTTTTGGATGCCTCAGGTGAAGTAATGATGTTTATATGACAAGGCTCTTAACACAAAGTTCCTCTAGGACACAGTGAAGGCAGCCAGAGAACCTAGGATTGTTTCCTCATTCAAGAGGATATGCTACTTGAATTTGGGTACCTAGAGATCTGGGGATATGCAAAACTAGAAAACAAACATGGCATTTTTGCAAAACATCAATTTTGACCAGCAATTCTGAGGAAAACCGATTTGATATAAAGCCAACCAGATGCTTCACAGAGTAGAATACAAAATCTGCAGAAACGTAAAAGAAATGCAGACTGTGATTTAAAAGACAGTTCATTCTTGTGGCCAGCTGCTATGGGTTATATCCTCTCCCCTTGGGGCTACTGTATAACCTGTTCTGTAACTAAAGAGCTTTTAGTTAGGAGACTTGGAATGCTCTAAGGAAGAACATTTTTTAGATAAGAGACTAAATTGCTAGATACAACTATTTCCTTGATTTGGGTGTTAGACGGTTCATTTGACCTTTCTTTACCTTGGTCCCTCATCAGTAAAGATGAAGGTTTTATTCAGAAGCTTCAGGATGAATGGTGATCCTCTGAAGATCTTTTAACTCCTGGCCCTTTAATTTTCATTGTACTTGAGAAGAGTGAGGTCAGATGGTATTTAAGCATGGCTTACTTGGGGTATGGTTTGTCACCTATTCAGTTAAGCATGTCAGTCACACTGATTTGCTGTGTTGGTCTCAGAGAACCATCTCTGAAATGTCTCTCTTCCTCCCACCGCAAATGGCACCTGGTTGTTGGTACTGAGCCTTCCTCTATCTGTCCTTATTAGAAAGAGTGATTGTAACCTCTCAGCAGGTGACAGACTACACTCAGCCTGGTTGGGGGTTGGTGGCTGTGGAATCACACACCTTATTAAACATAACCCATGACAGATTGAAGTGCTGCAAACACTTGTTAAATGGTTTGGCAAAAACACAATTCTTTTTGCCAAGTAAAGACTGAAAATGACACATCTCAAGTTTTCAACGGAGCAGTTTTATACCAAGGGATTAGCTGATTAGGATTTTAGAAGTCTTGTATCATTGACAGGTTTTTTTTTTTTCCTATATTTGCATTAAAAAGTAGGCCCTTTTCAGAATTCTTGAGATGGTTTTTTTTTTTTGTTGTTTGGAGAGAACTGAATTTGAGTGAAAAATGAAGTAAATGCAATCATACCACATTTGCCTTCTTGGTGGTCATTATCTATTTGTGAATGTGGTGGGTATTGTCTCTGAGACCTAGAGTGCTAAAGGACCTGGTGGGGTCAACTTTGCATGAAAGTCTAAAAACAAAATAGAGATTCTCCATTTGCATCTGACCCAGCGGGGCTCTTCTGTAAGGGTCTCAGTCTTTCCAAACTGGTTTTTGTCGGGGCTGGAGAGATGGTTCAGTGGAGGAGCATTTGTTGCTTTTTACAAGAAACTGGTGACTTTGGATGCTAGCACCTGTGTCAGATAGCTCACAAATGCCTGTGACTCCAGGTCCAGCTCATCTGACACTCTCTTCTGGCCTCTGTGGAGACCATACACTCATACACAGATGCAAACATATACTGTGTTATTCAGTGTTCTATTGCTGGGAAGAGACAGCACAACTGTGGCAACTCATAAAAGAAAGCATTTAATTTGGACTTGTTTACAGTTTCAGAGGCTTAGTCTGTTATCATCATGGCAGGGAGCATGGTGGCACATAGGTAGACATGGTACTGGAGAGTTCTACATCTGGATCTGCAGGCAGTGGGAAGAGAGACTGGGCCTGGCATGGACTTATGAATGCTCAAAGCCCACCCCCACTGACACATTTCTTCTGGCAAGCCACACATCTTAATTCTCAAGTAGTATGATTCCTAGCGATTAAGTACTCAGATATATGAAACTATGGGTGCCATTCTTACTCAGATGACCACATATGCACGTAAAATAGTTTTTCAAAAGGTTGGTGTTTAAGACTTTGGTATATATTTAGGGCTAGATAATAATACAGCACTGAGTCCAACCTTAGGTGTTATTCATGATCCAAGGAAATGACTAAGAGCCTTTTGTTTATCCAAGAGATAAACTTGAGGATTTACTAAATGCCAGACAGTAAGCAGTCTTAAAAACCTTATTTTTTAATGTTTACTCCTAAGAATGAATTTAAGCATATTTATTGGTATCTAATGGTTTGAAAGACAAAGGATGTTTTTTCCAATGTCTATTTTTCCACCTGACGGTATTGAACAATGAATCTCTTTAAGGCCTAACAACTGTCATGGTGTCCTAGATATATGTGGCAAGCCAAACTGTTCAAGTCTAACAGCCTAACAGTCGAGTTCTCAGCCTGTGTGTTATGACTCCTTTGGGGGGTCAAACACCCTTTCGCAGGGGTTGCATATCAGATATCCTGCATATCAGTATTTGCATTATAATCCATAGCAGTAGCAACATTACAATGAGATAGCAACAAAATAATTTTGTGGCTGAAGGGCACCACAACATGAAGAACTGCATTAAAGGGTTGCAACATTAGGAAGGTTGAGAACCACGGTGTTAGACTGAACCCAATTGCTCCTCTTGCTAGAAGAGTCTACTGAATTCTAGGATCAACTGTATCAGATAAATACATTGAAGAATTCTGTACTGCCTTAAGGATGGTGAATACTTTTCAGTAGAATCCATGCTTCATAGCGACTATTATGGTTCCCTCAACTTCCCCTATAATACCACTTATAAAAGTGAACTGTAATTTCTACTAAATGTCCTATTATATTTGTAGGCTGGAACCTCTAGGAAGAAAGTGATGGTGTCACCCTTTTTTGTCACCATATCTCAATAGTTTAAATACATTTCTTTGTACCTCATAAGTACCTAACAAATATAAGAGGAAGGCAGAATTATCTACTGACATTCAACACACTTTCCTAGATTCTATAAAATATTATGGATTCAATATAGATGTCAGGGAGTGGAGAGTTGCTGGGAGCCAAAGCTATCCACTGAAGCCAAAGTCAAAGCTATCTAGTGGAGCCAAAGCTATCTACTGAAGCCTAAGTCAATTAGTGAGTCAAAGCTATCTAGTGGAGACAAAAGGTGTTTATTAGGCCAAAGCCAAATAGTGAGCAAAGGTCATTTAGTGGAGACCTAAAGCTATTTAGTGAAAGTTATCTAGGACCCTAACTCATGGATGATAGACTGTGAGGACATCTGTTTGTTAGAGCATCCGTGAGAAAACATCCCTATGGTATCTTGCAGGTATCCTATTTAACACATGGAAGCACTTTTCCTGTCTCCTGCAGCAGCTAATTACCTTCCCCCTTCTCCTGCCTTCTCCCTATATAAGTTGGGTAAAATTTCTAATAAATGAAGCCTTGATCAGACAAACAGACTTGGCTTCCTTCCTTGCGCTTCTCGTCCCCTCCCATTCCTTCCACTCTCCTCCCTTAGGAACCCAAGTTGAAGTCCTGCTGGTCAGGGCATAGAGTCAAGTTAGATCCTTGGCAACATGTACTGGGATATTACCAAGTACAAGATATAATTCAAAGAACCTAGCCTTACATAAAATTACTGTAAAAGAGAAGCAGAACTAAATATATAAATGCTTTCCTTTTAGATACAGTAAATAATGATCTAAGGGTTTTATATTATTCCAGTGAGACAACATTATTATGTTCACGACAATTAGTCATTAATCAAATTCTAGAGAAACAACTAAAACAACCTTTTGCATTGTTTCTCTTCCATTTTCACACTTTTCATTCAGATGGTAGTAGGTTTTTATAGGATGAGAAGAAATATTCAGCATACAAAACACATTTCTTGTAATAAATTCTTACCTAGACTTATGTGTTATTCTAAAATAGAACAGCATCATCATCTTCCTGTGGGAGAAAATTAAAAAAAAATGTATGGTCAAAACAACTAACTTTGCCTTTAGCAATTTCTTGTTTCTCATGAACACATAAACAATTCATTTTAGACAGTTTTGTCTATAAATACCGACTGGTTAAAGTAAAATATATGGTGCATACATTTTAATGGGTGATTCGCTGACAATTGGCATAGAAAATGATAGCTAAAACTGGGGAAATAATGAAAATCTTGAGTAAGGATTTTGAACCATAGCACACTTGTCTGGTGATTGTTGAATTTTGTCTACCATGTACAAAGTCAGAAGGATGTGAGGCTAAATAGATGGATTTGTCTTTGAAAGCATTTTCTCTGTGGAATACACAGGCACATACATGGAATTGCAGAGTTCTGTGCTCAGAAAAAGTTTGAGCTGAATGTTGGGGATGCATTAAGAAAAGGACTGGACTTGCTTGGAGTTGGATATCTGAGCACAATCTTCAGACTGAGTTAGAATTCCCCTGATATGAAAACAAGGACAGGATTTCTTTTTTTTTTTTTTTAACCTCTTTAAAATATCAATTTATTGTTTATATTAATTACAATTTATTCACTTTGTATCCCAGCTGTAGCACCTGTCCTCATCCCCTCCTAATCCCCTCTTCCTCCCTCATCTCCTCCCATACCCTTTCCCCAGTCTGTTTGTAGGGGAGAGCCTCCTCCCCTTCCATCTGATCCTAGCCTATCAGGCCTCATCAGGACTGTCTTTCATAGTCTTCTTCTATGGTCTGGTTAGGCTGCCTCTCTTCCCCTCAGAGGAAGGTGATCAAAGAGCCAGCCACTGAATTCATGTCAAAAACAGCCCCTGTTCCCCTTACTAGGGAGCCCATTTGGAGACTGAGCTGCCACAGGCTACGTCTGTGCAGGGGTTCTAGGTTATCGCCATGCATTGTCCTTAGTTGGAGTATCAGTCTCAGAAAAGACCTCTGGGCCCAGATTTTTTTGGTCTGTTGCTCTCCTTGTGGAGCTCCAGACCCTTCCAGGTCTTTCTGTCTCCCCCTTCTTTCAGAGTACAGATTCCCTGCACTCTGTCCAAAGTTTGGCTATAAGTCTCAGCATCCACTTTATTACCCTGCTGGGTAGAGTTTTCAGAGGCCCTCTGTGGTTGACTCCTATCTTGTTCCTTGTTTTCACCTTCTTCAATGTCTATCCTGTTTACCTTTCTGAATGAGGATTGAGCATCTTACCCAGGGTCCTCCTTCTTGATTAGCTTCTTTAGATGAATAGATTTTAGTGTGATTATCTATATTATATGTCTAATATCCACTTATGAGTGAGTATATACCATGTGTATCTTTCTGTTTCTGGAGTAGCTCACTCAGGATGATCTTTTCTAGATCCCACAATTTGCCTGCAAATTTCATGATTTCCTTGTTTTTAATTGCTGAGTAGTATTTCATTGTATAAACATACCACAATTTTTGTATTCATTCCTCTGTTGAGGGGCATCTGGGTTGTTTCCAGATTCTGGCTATTAAAAATGAAGCTTCTATGAATATGGTTGATCAAATATCCTTGTTATATACTTGAGCATCTTTTGAATATATGCCTAGGACTGGTATAGCTGGATCTTGAGGAAGCACTATTTCTAATTGTCTGAGAAAGGACCAGATTGATTTCCAAAGTGGTTGTACAAGTTTTTATTCCCACCAGCAAAGGGGGTGAGTTTCCCCTTTCTCACTTCCTCTCCAGCATGTGTTGTCACTTGAGTTTTTGATCTTAGCCATTCTGATTGGTGTAAGGTAAAAATCTCAGGGTCATTTTGATTTGCGTTTCCCTGATGGGTAAGGATGTTGAGCATTTCTTTAAGTGTTTCTCTGCCATTCGGTATTCCTCTATTGAGAATTCTCTGTTTAACTCTGTTCCCCATTTTTTAATTGGATTACTTGATTTGTTTCTGTTTAACTTCTTGAGTTCTTTATATATTTTGGATAGTAGGCCTTTGTCAGATGACAGGATTTCTTAAGACGCAAAAAATAGGCAGATATGAAGGATTCAAGGAACTTTGTGCAGGAAGGGCTGTTAAGGAGCTGATTGTACTCAGGAAGTCTATCCATATGAATAGCCCAGTTTGTAGAATTGAAAATGAGATGAGGAGGGTAGTTTGCTCTAATCTTTGAAGGATTCAGAAAAACAAGGATATAGACAGATGACAGGGACAAACAATGAACCATGCCATGCACAATGTTATTTAATTACAGCCATTCTGACTAATAAAGCAATATCTTTTATATTGTTAAAGCAATGTATGTGAATTGCCTGCATGATTTAAACTGACTCATGGTCCAGGAAAAGCATTCTGTGAGGCATTTTGTTGTTGTCTTAAGTATAAATAAGAAAAAGACGGAGACTTCTAGAGAGAACATTCCCAGGATAAGTGGCTGTCTTACAGGGAACAACAAAGTGGTGACTGAAGAGAAAAGGAAGATATAAGGGGAGTTGTGGGTGAGAAGAGGAAAGAAGGGATGACCAGGGGGAGGAGGGAAAGAGAAATCTATGAAAAGGAATGGAGGGGAGAAGGGATGAGAAGGGATACACTACCAGAACTAAAAAGAAAAGCAATGGAATTGCTTACTCATGTACTTACACACCTACTTACCTACTTTTTCATTTATTATTTATTTTTCAAAGACAGGATCTCTCTATGTAGCCCTGGCTGTCCTGGAGATCACTCCATAGACTGGGCTGGCCTCAAACTCAAATATGTCTGTCTTTGCCTCCTGAGTTCTAGGATTAAAGGTGTGCATCACCACACCCAGCTAAGTGAAGGAACCTTAAACTGGAATGCATATTGGCAAGACAGTTATGCCCATTCCCTGGGGCAAGAAATTAAAGGAGAACTGTAGTATTTAAGCACAACAAGGAAGAGAATAAACATAGAATTGATCTTAAAAGGAGTAGAAGACATCATAATCAGTGGTTCCATGGCCTTGATGATTGATTGTGTAAGGTATTGATGTGAGAAGGGTCATGACTAGACATTGTGGTACTCAGAGGTAATGTCTAATTTAAATTTCATTTCAGCAGTGGAGTGATTGTTGGCAATAACAGTTTTATGATATGAAGACAAGGAAGATGAAGTAGATGAGAATGTATCTAGGTGAGCATGCATGTGTGTAAATGTGAGTGAGTATGTGTTGGGGGGAGGAGAGTTAGAAGGTCATCTATTTGGACCTGCGAACCCTCCATGTAGGTAAGAGAGTTGTAGGCCAAGTATTGTAGATTTTTTTGTTGTTGGGAGCAAAGAGATAATGATGATGACCATGATAGTAACAACAATAGAAAATAATTCATGAAAAAAATGCCACTAAGAAACAGGAATTTAATAGAAAAAGTAGTGGAGAAATCCCTCAGAAGTACTGCGCAACTGTTGGAATATGCATAAGGATGATTAAACTGTTTCCATATGCAGCAGAAGCAGAGTGATTTCTCAGGAGGAATCCACAGCTTAGATAAGTCAAGAAGGTGGGGATGAGTTCCTGGTGGAAAGGGAACCCAGAGTGTGTGTGACCTGGAATGGTGTTCTTTCGTACTCAGAGCTAGGAAGGGGAAGATGGAGCCTTAGGTTGAGTGACTTAAATTAACTTGAAGGTAACACTTGTGAGTTTTGATAGCTTTAAGGTTTCCAAAACTGCTGGAGGGAGAAGGTTGTTCAAGGTTTTACCGAGGATTAGCTGGGCATACTCTTATCCAATGTGAAAATAATAAGCCACCAGTTCCCCTAAGTGGGCTCTGTGTGTTTAGAACTGGAGCCACAGCCCTGAGATGCTGCCAGTTGGCCTAACATCTGACTGCAGCTGAGGGATGTAAGCCACACAGGGCATCACTAGGGATCCGTATCTTGGGCACAAGCCATTAACTGTACTACCGACCCTTTAAATTGGCATATAATGATGAATTATAGAGATCTCATGTAATGGCAGCCAGAGAAGCATCAAAAGGTTTTTTGCTACCATGTCTTTTTCAGAGACTTCATCAGAAAAGACATACTTCAAGCTTTTTTTTTTTTCTTTTTGTGTATTTAAAGAAATAAATTCTAACCTTGAGGGAAGACAAGAATCAAAGATCTGGCAACAACATTTGTCATAAATAATGAATGAAAAACATAAAAAAGTTAATTGGGAAAAATTAAGTATCAGTGTAGTACTTGCACAAATTAGCTCATGGGAATTGTGGTGGGTTTATCTGGCTGACAAGCCGTCTGTATGAAAACCTCCTCCTCCGGCAGCCTCAAGGCCCTGTGTGGCTTCTCCTCCTCCCCAGCTGATGGTGCCTTCTGTTTCCCTCTGCTGCTCTAGGTTTTGCTCAAACTGTAGCTCTGAAGTTCCTGATTCCTAATGCATTCTCTTGTGAATCCATTGCCATAGAACCAGCCTCAGTTTCTAGTATTTGCCATCGAATGTATCTTACTCAGAAAGCCAATTGTCTCAAAGCATTAATTTTTCCTATTCCACTCTAGGGGGTCACCTAAGCTGGTAAATAGCTTGCAAGTGTGAGGACCCAAGTAAGAATGCCTGGTGTGGTGACTCATGTGTGTAATCCCAGAGCTGGAGGGCAGAGATAGAAGGCAGCTCCTTGTGCAGTCTGTTTAGCTTAATTGGTGAGTTTCAGGCCAATTGGAAACTCCATGTCAAGGGAGGTGGACAGTGTTCCTGAGGATGATGGCTGAATTGTCCTGTCTTCTATATCTATGTACATTCCCCAACACACACACACATGAGCACATACATATATACACACATGAACACACACAGACACACATACCTCCACACATACATTAAAAACCCATGAAACTTTGAGGTTGATTGTGTGTATGTGTGTGTGTGTGTGTGTGTGTGTGTGTGTGTTTGTGTAGTTTGCATGTGAGGGTGGGGGGTGTCTTCCTAGAATGCTCCCTGTTCTATAGCCTAGAGGCAGTTTCTCACTGAACTGAAAAGCACACCATTTTAGCTAGTCTGGCAACAGCAAAGATTTGGAATCTGCCTGTCTCCATCCCACCTCCAGCCCCACCATGGTGAGGCCAGAGGCATGCATAGAAATGCCCAGCTTTGGATGTGGGTACTGAGGATTTGAGCTCCTCATGCTTGCAGAGCAACTGCTCCTACACACAGAGCCATCTCTCCACGTCTCAGGGAAATTTATTCAGCCTTAAAGAAGAGTGACATCATGTCATTTATAATCAAATGGGTGAAACTGGAGCTGATCATATTAAGTGAAATAAGCCAGACTCACAAAGACAAATATCACAGGATAGCTCTTATATGTGAAATCTCAATTCAGATACACATCTCACACACACACACATGCGCACTTGCATGTATGCACACAGGCACACGCACCTACACGATAGAAGGGGATTATTTATGGAACTGAAAGAGACCAGGAGGAAGGACAGGGAAGGGCAGTGGGAATGAATATAAGCAAATAACATCTTATCCCTTTTTCTTCTTATCATGTGTATGAGGTATTTGCAAGCATGTGGGTATGTGTGGGTGTGTGTGGCGATATGTATGCTCATGCATGTAGCTGTGTGCATGTGTGTATGTACATGCATGTTGTATGGATGTTTGTATAGCATTGTGTGTGCATGTGTGTATACATGTGTGTATATGCATGCGTTTCTATGAACATGCATGTGGATGACGCCAGTTAGTATCTAAAACATTCCTTAATGGCGCTTTCACATTATTATTTGCAGCAGGGTCTTTCAATTAAAAACAGAGTTGGCCATTTGTCCAGTGTCAATAACCAGATTTTCCCAGGGATTCCCTCTCTCTACATTCCAAGACCGGAATGATCAGAAAGCCACCCCTGCTTACCATCTATGTGGGTTCTACTCCAGAATTCTTGCTTGAACCGCAAATGCTTTAAACTACTGAGCCATCTCCCCAACCCAAAGAACATGACATCTTTGAATGTAAAGATTATTATAAATGCTGATCACTACACAATAATCACATACTTAACAAGAAGTTCATCCAGTAAAAAAAAAAACAACATTTTAAAAAGATGGTTAAATTTCTAAGAAGGTGGACCATTTGACATTAGGACATACATACATAGCCATGACTTTCCAAGTCCTTCCTTAGAAAGGCTTGATGGATGCATTAGGAAAAGGGTCAGGTGCAGCCACCCTCAGGACCATTAGACATAGAAAATGAGATGATATTAAGAGGCAACAACCTAAATTACATGGTTTTCCTGTTAGCCTGAGGACTATGGGGACTCTGACAAATGTATGGTGATTATTTCTCCCTTTTTAAATATATAGTTGGTCTTGAAAAACTGCAATAGAGATACTTCATGAAATTAGCAGTACCTTTGTGAAAACTTGGACCTGCCCCTATACTTCAAATACCCATTGGAGTGTCCCTAATGTAGCTGAAAAAAAAATACACTGTAGGAAATACCAGGATAAGGAACTTTGGAATGAAATACAAGATAATTGACTAAACAATTGTATTCTTTTTTGTTGAGTCATGGAAGAGTTGCTTAAAAGTTTCCTGAATTATGCAATCTAATTTCAATAGACTACAGTGTTTCTGAAACAGAAAAGTATTTAACAAATATTCAATAATCAAAGATAAAAATGACAACACAATTTAGGATTTCTCACTATTGTCCCTACTGCATATAATCTAACTTTGAAGTGCTAAAGAAAGTGAAAGTCTATGAACTTGGTTCACAAGTATACAAATTTACATACAAATTGAAAATTTTCATAATGCAAGTTAATAATAATGATATTATATATGGTCTCAACATGAATCAATATGGAAAGGATTTTAACTGTGACCTGTATGGTTATGGATTATATAAATTGATTATAAAAAGTATGAGAAAAGTCTGAAGAATGCTTTCTATATTGATAAATTTGTTTTCCAAATACACTGCTTCTTTGGATTTTATTTTGATAATACTGACTTGACTTGAGAGTTAATGAATTTGGTTAACTTTAATAGTCTTCAGTTTGAAGCATATAGCACACTTCCAAGTTAAAATAATTATTTTTAAATATAGTACAGTTTTGTTCATATAGATACAGTTTTAACACAAACATTGTTTTTGGTTACTGACTTAGTTATCTATAATTTTTAAGGCATGTCTGAAACATCTTGGGAATGTGAATCTATTTCTTCAATAGTAAATTTTTTATCAGGTATATCCTGATGGGAATTTAGCACTTGAATTGAGATGCTCTGTAAGTGTAAAACATAAAGGTCCAGAAAATGTTGTACAAAAAAAAAATCTCACTGATCTTTTTTATTGTTTCATGCTGAAATAATATTTTAGAAATATCAAACTAAATATAGTGCTATTAAAATTGACAGCATTTTCTTTTACTAATAATTTTCTGCTATAAAGTGTAAACTGGACTTATAATCCTATGTCACATGTGTTACTTCTATTGGACTGTACTGGCTCAGGACTCCTCAGCCTCTACTATGTAAGAAGGCAGGAGAGTTAGCATCTCCCTTGATTTAAAAAAAAAATAGAAGAGTATGAGTCTACCCTTTGTAAATGATGTGGATACATAACATTTCCGAGTCTTCTTGGCAATAGCAGGAACAGAGCCAATCGACAAATCAATGGCTGTATGCCATGTACCCAAGGGTATCATCATTAACATCCCAAGTAAGGCAGCTGTGCCTGGGGCTACTACCTCACTGAGCTTGCAATAATCTAATATCCTTCAAATTCTACCCAGGTTTTAAAAGAACAGGACTCCTGAATGAAATGGGATTTGATGTTCACCACAGTTTCTGACCTTTCACCTTACTGAAGTATGCCAACAATGCTAATATTCATATCTAAGATGTGATGATGGTTTGATTTTGACCTCAAGAGTATAGAGGGATGGATATTTTTTTCAAGACAGCTGAAGACAAATATTCCCACTATGCAGCTATACATAAGGGCACTTGTCTGTCATGCCAGCACTTTGGAGGCAGAGTCAGTCTCTGTTTCATAGTGCACAAACAAACAAACAAACAAACCTCCAAAACTAAAAGAAACCAAAAACCAGTATGTATTACATCAATGGTGGAAACATGTAACCTTGATTTAAAATGCAACAACTTCAATTTTACTTAATATAGATGTAACACCATCTCTGGTGAGTTCATAAGCTCTTCTGTCAAAGTGAAAATTATCTTTGAGAAATGTAAAGACTTTTTAAAAGTCTATGTCACAATTCTGATGTTTATGGATTTCAAACTGCAACTTGTTCCAAATTTTGAAAGTCAATTTGAGACAAAATATACCATAATATTAAGTGTGCCACATCTCTTGATACTGCATGATACAGCTGAAGTATTGAAAGTTTCAACTTTTATACCAATATTATATTTGATACTGTTAGAAGTGTTTGGTATTCTAATTATAATTGTTATGTTGCTTAGCTGGAGGCCTTATATATTTTTTTCACATAATTTTTGAGATAAATATAACTGAAATAGTGGTGGTGTCTTTAATCATTTCCACATCTACAAATCATTTTCTATTTTGTATACTAATTCAAGACATCCTGGCCTTGGCAAACACTCAAATCTTGTTAAGATTTACAAAATTATAGATGGATGTTTAATTCTAATGTCAGGTGACTTTTATTGATTGCTTTTCTCACTGTTGAGAACAGGGAGCAGTTTGCCATGTGCTAGCTTATCAAATTCATTATGTATTTGCTGAAAATGTCTCAATAGTTCCTGGAAGTTCACATTATTAGTTTGAGCTTTATATGTGTGTGTGTGTGTGTGTGTGTGTGTATACAACTTTTACTTTTGTTCACTACTGCAAAATTCAGAATCACTTATTATGTATTTGTGGTGTGTTTTCTTTCAGCCTCTTTCAAACTTTACCTCTTGAGTTACAGTACTAGCTTTTGCATGGTCACTTATCTTTGCATCCCTAAAATGCCTTCATTTTAACTTGAGAAAATGCACATTTCTATCAATTAGAAAAAGCAATTATAATTTCAGTGAATATTTCAGTTTAATTAGGTATTATGTTTTTACATGGGCATCATTATAATATTCATACAAGCACGGCACGTGACACCAAAATCTGCATAAGAAGATCTATAATGTGTTGGTACCCATTCAATAAGTTGTGTGTGTGTACAGATTTACAAATTATGCATATTCTTGATACATGCTCTACAGCGGAGCAATATCATAGTCTTTGCATTACAGTTTTAGAAACCTTGTTGTCCAAGGCTTGGCACAACATCTTTGCAAAGGAAAGATAAATTATCACACACTACTTTTTGCTTTGGAGAAGGGAGCACAGCAATGCTTGCAAGACCCAACAGCCCAGTGATTCTCCACCTGGGAGGCATGACCCCTATGGGGGTCACATATCAGATGCCCTGCTTATCAGATATTTACAATGTGATTCACAATGGTAGCAAAATTACAGTTATGAATTTACAACACAAAATAATTTGATGGTTGCAGGTCACCACAACATGAGGAGCTGTATTAAAGGGTCCCAGCACTGGGAAGGTGGGAACCAGTGCTACAGATCAACTGACAGCACATTCCACATGGAGTAATATCACTGTTGCCCAGTGTAAAATAGTAGAATAGATCGCCAGAGCCCAGAGCAGGAGAATTTTTTTTCGTAGCTTTGCCACCTTGTTCACCTCATCCGGCAGACCTCATGTTGTTGGGGGTTGGGTATATCAGTGGATGAAAAAGATGCCATTAGGGAAATGAGACAAGCTCCAAGCTGAAACAGAATGAAATTCCAAAAGAAACACTATCTCCAATAAAGCATTTGGTATAGAGCTCGGTACAGGAATGCCTGACAACGGAGCACCAAACAAACACGTGGCTACACCTTTGTATCATCTGAGTCCTGTCAATCTCACAATAGATTGGACAGATAAACTCATGCAGCTATTGCAAGAGGAAAGTGTGTTGAAAATGAACAGGGCTGGAGGACACAAATTCATGTGCAGATAGTCCAAATCTCTGTGGTACCCACTATTGTTGCATTTGTGAATTTCCCTCAGCTCATGCTCATGCCAGTTGTCAGGTGGAAGATCCCATAGAAGCTGTTGAAGAAGGGAAAAAAGGCCTGATCTTATTTACATATCTGTCAACTTATTCACAAAAGCCAAAAATAACACCTCTACACTATAGTCTTCATGCTTCCTTCACAAACAACGGGAGAAAACGTCATTGTAAGAATGTTGAATACTGCACTGAGCCACATACATTTTACGAAAAGAGAAATGTCCCTAAATTTTCTATCTACAAACTCAGTAAAGAAAACCGGGCCAGTGATATATGAATAAACACATGGGAAGTGCCACAAAGCATGGGGTGTTTTACAATACTTATTAGTGCCCACTAGAGTACTAGTGCCACAGAAGTGTCGAATAACCAAGCAGGCAAAAATGACTGGTCCATATTATGTCAGGCAGCCTCTGACATCAGCTCATTCAATGCTGGCATGACAGATGCATGGAAAGAAGATGCACTGTGGCAGGTTCAGATTCCGATGGTGCTTGTGGCTTCAACAATGTGGTCTGACTTAAGAAGCTAGAAATGTCTAATATCATCGCTACCAACTAGCTAGTCTGTGGCAATGAAGATCGGTGCTGAATATCCCCATAGTAATGTTCCTTGAAAATAGCAAGTAGTTCTTGGTGACAAATGAAAACGCTGGGCCTCTTTATTTCACTTTCATGGGAATCAACATACATTACCACTGTGGGTGTGTTCTTTCTGTCAGCAGAGCTTCAGACTGTGCCGCTATTCAATAATTTATATAGCATTAGGTAAACAGTATTAAATTCAATCCCATGGAGAGAAGAAGGGAGAAAAGGCAAAAGGGAGAGAGGGAAGAAGTGAGCAAAGAGGGAGGAAGCAAGGGAGGGAGAGGGAGAAAATGATCTGAGAACAGAAATAGATTCTAAGAAATGGGAGGACTATAGATTACAGAGTCTGTAAGCCATGCTAAGAAGCTTGGAGATGCTAATATGGGTGACACTGGAAGGTTTCACAAAGGCAAATGACATGATCAGATTTGCCATGAACCCCTTATTATCTTTGACTTTACCTCCTTACCACATTTGTTGAGAAGAGGAGGATGTGAAATTTGAAACTGAGTTACATACTCATGAGAGTCGGGCCTCTGTCCTATTTATCTCAGAAGAAAGCCCTCTTATTTTTATAATAAGACAATTGCCAAGACAGAATTTTTTTTTCAAGTAACAAAAACCTACAAAAGGGCTAAGGGATCTTTGCCTGCTCATATTTGTGAAAACTAAGAGCAGAATATAGAAATGCTCAAAGAGCATGTTTGAATACACTTCTTTGTAAAACATGACAGAAAGGAGTGATTATTTAAATTGGACAGGACTTTGCATTCCTGGCTCCTTGGTGGCAATGCCTTTTGTGTGAACTCTCTTACTAGAAAAAATGTCACAAAGGATAAAAAATGAGTCCAATAAGTTTTATTCAATTTCAGAGTCTATTATATATTCTGTTTTACACAAAGCATATAATTTTAAATTTCATAGATAGGCACGGTGAACATACACTTGGTAGATATACAGCTATTTGTACGGGGGAAATTGAAACCCTCCAGGGAGGGAACATTAATAATTCCTTCCTTGTAAGACAGAACAGCTATCTCATATCCCAAACAAAGCCCGGCTAGCACAAAAGTGATTCACGGTCATTTATGAAAACTGATTACCAATCACCAGATCTTAAAGCCATGGCAACCTTTATTTTTCAATCTCATAAACAATAAAGCTCCCTTTTGTTAAACACACGAGGGACCCCTTTCCCACAGAGGAGTTAGTAGATGCAAAAGCTAATTTTCCAGATCTGACAGCAGGCATGAGAGCTGATGAATACATATATGATAAATACGTATTTCAGCAGAAAGAAAATATCAGTGTATATGTGTTTTATAGAATTTTCCTTCAGTCAGATATTGATACAAGAAAGGTGGCTCCTTTTCAGTGCCCCAAAGGCAAACATTTTCCCCGATAAGATGACTTAACAATATACAGTTCATTAATCCCTGATAAAGCCATATTCATATTTAGCTTAAAAGGTTCTTTCAACAAGATATTAAAATTGTAGTTTCTGTGTTTAACAAGAGAAACAAGGGATCACGGTAATTCCTGGCTTATGTCTTAATCTCACTATTTGTTAAAGATATTAGACAAATAGTGCGCCAATATTCTGTCATCAAAATGTCCGAAGGTGTACCAGGTAGAACCAATATGACTCTGTGACAAGCGGATCCTACGAGGGTCTACCTTCCCTATTTCAGTATTTGGATGACAAGTCAGATAGATGAGAGAGAGCAACAAGGTCATTTTTCTATTGACCTTCGCTTGTTTTGTCCATGTCTCTTATGTACACTATGGAGATAGGAATTTTCTGAAGCCAGCTTGAAAGCTGGAAAGAGCATTCTTTCATCATGGCTATAAAATCTGATCCATAAATGGTAGATCAAGGGTGGAGAGGAGGAAAAACAAAGACAAATGTCTCCTTACTTCCCATCACATGTACAATTGCTCTTGGATTTGAAAGGCCTCCCGAACACATTTATAGTTCAGAGTTAACTGAAGAAGTTTAATCAGTGCTAAACCAAACTATTGCCTGAGCTACATCCAAACTAACTGACCAGGGCTGAGCAGCAGTTGAAATTCTCGAGGTACACTAGTATTTTTTATTTGTGTTGCCTTGTGATGTGACAGATGGAGGGCTAGGGGCACAAAAACACAGAGAGGAATCATGAAAACAACAGGGCAGTGGGTGAGTTCCCAGAGACGGGGATGTGCTGCTGAAAGAGGCTGCAGTCTTCTGTAGACTTTAAAGGGCAAGTTACTCGGTCTTCTCTGAGCCATTTGTACAACATTACCATCTCACAGAGGCCTCAAGGTAATGGACAAATATACAATGGTGTCCTTTTCCTTAGGAATTAATCAAATGAGCTGGCCAGTCGTTCACACTGGAGTCCCCTCCCCCCACCCCTTGGGAAAGCTGTCTGTTCTAGAAACTGAGGAAATGGTATAAAGCCTTCCTAAATATTTAGATCAGCCCAATAGTGTCTGGCCATTCTCCCGCTCTCTTTCCTCTGGAGTATTTGCTTTGCAATAACCCCTTAGGCCATTGCCCATTCTCATCCTTCATAGCAGCTCCCATGAGTCTGTCAGAAACTCTACCTGTGTACACTGTACTATAGGTCTCATCTGAATTCATTCTATGGGTCATGCTTACTGGGGGCGTGGGCAACCGAAGCTAGAGCTGGGATGCTGCAGACAGTTCAGTTGTGGGGGCAAAGGAGTTCAAACAACTCCAGTCCAGTCTGACTTTAAGAACAATCTTCACTTCTTGTTCTGCACCACACACACAATCCCTCCTGGGTCTGTTCTAAGCTGTGTAAGCAGATAATTTCCAATTTTTCAATGACATTTTTAATAGTTGCCTTCTGGAATTCAGCTTTCAAGGGATTTCCTGATAAGAGCCATGTAATCAGGATGGGATCTCTTATTAAAAGGATTTTCTTTTTCCAAATCTTGAAAAAAGTCTGTTTCTCTCTTCTCAAATTATCAGGCTATCTATCAATAATTGAAGGTGAGATTGAAACTATGACCTTGGCAGGTAGCATGGAAGATTTGCTGAAGTTGTTCAATAGTGTGAGCCAGTTTTTAGATTATGGAGTGGGTTTTGAACTGTATTAAAAGTAAACTTCTTTTTACACTTTTTGGTGCCCTGGGAACAAGTTCATTTATTCAACAAATATTTCATTTATTCAACAATGGGTACTGTGGAAGTATGGGAAGAGAGCAAATTGAGAACATTTCTACTCGCCCCTTCCTATGGAGTTGCTGGTGGGCTCATTCATGGCCCAGTTACTACACTGTCAAAGTGCCAAGAGTAGTAGAGCTTTAGCTGAACAACCAATGTACTGAATTAAAATGCAGATTCTAGAATCCCAGAATTCTAGGATTTTAGGTCAAGCCAGTAGTCTAAAGGGAAGACAAGGCACCCAAATGGTAACAATTTCCCTCAGATGACTCTCCTGAACACTATAGATAGACACTTAAGCTACTACAAACTGTGGCAGCTCTCACTTAATAGCTTAATCTCCACAACTGTACATTTAATTACTTTAATTTCTTTGTTAAGTAAGATTTCAGATAGTAACAGAAATCTACCCATGGGGTAGTTTGGAGAATGTTATACATATATGAAACTAACGAACAGTAAATGCTAAGAGCAGTGCTTAGAGGCTCTATGCAACTGTCTCAATTATTATTCAATTATTTTCACCCTGGGATTCTGCTCTGGTCCCTCTTAGGTGGCAGCATCTTTTGTGAAGATACATAGTAGGAGCTTGGTAAGTGCCGTGGTACACTAATGTCTTTATTTATTTATGTAAGTTGCTTGGTAGATATAATGAACTATTTAGGTCTTTTGTAAATCAGCTCTCAGTGGCTTTCTTCTAACTTATATTTAAAATTCTGTTCTGGATAATCAGGGTATCCAAAAAGTGGATACAATGCCAACATATCAAGTTGTAACACAACAGTGTCATATAATGTATGCAAATTAAGAATACTGGTTATACCAGGGAAAAAGTTTGTTCTATGTATATCTGTTATGAGGAAAGAAACAGTTTGGTTTGTACACAACAAGAAAAAATTCCAATGGTTCTGTTAGCCATGACAGGCAGGATCTATGTTGAACTAAGTTAAACCCATCATCTCCTGAGCCTTGCCTCCTGCTGCAGTTCACGAGCACAAACTCTCCTAGCGTGAGGAGAGGCGTGCTTTGATTCATGCAAATTATCTTAGTGACTTACCATTTTGACAGTTGTATTTCTTAAATGTGCAAGTGAGATGTCTTAATCTCGATGGGTTTTGGTCTCCGGGATACCTGGACTAGGGAGGTGAAAAGCTTCAGGAAATGGCCACTGAGAGCCTGAGAGCAAAAGAGACCAGGAAGACCCGTCAAATGCAGGCGAAAGCTTAAAGGAGAGTAGCAACCCAGGGCTATTTATGGAATAGGAAATAATCTGCCAGCTTTCAACTTTCCTCCTGTATTAACTCAAGACTCATTTAGAAAGAAGCCTAACCCAAAGATCAGCAGTCCTGAAGGAAAAGTTGTTTCATTTTAGTGAAACTGGATAGGATGCCATTCATACAAAGCGGAGACACAGTTTTACTTTCTAGTGGCAAATTTAGCTGGAATGCTTCGTTCCACATTGGCTCAGAAGTAGGTAACTGAAGATCTCCTTTGTCAGGCTCTCAGGCACCTTAAGGCTCGTCTATCTTCAGAGAATTTATGATTTTCAGTGGTTGAGTCTAGTGACAATCATTTGCATCTCACAGATTATGAGTGAATGACCTAGGATTCAAGGTAGGCGTTAGTAACTCTGATCTTGTTCTTCATTCAAGGATATAGAGCTGGGACTCTTGGCTCATTCTAGATCTCCAAGAACCAGGAGTCTTATCTTGTTCTTCATTCAAAAAATATATAGCTATGACTCTTAGCTCATTCTAGATCTCCATGAACATTATCCTTATTTTGTTCTTTATTCAAAGGATATACAGCTGAAACTCCTGGCCTAGTCTAGATCTCCATAAGCCATGACTCTGATCATTTGCTTATTTGTTTTGTTTCAAGACAGGGTTTACTGTGTATCCCTGGCTGTCCTGGAACTCACTCCATAGACCTGGCTGGCCTTTAACTCAGATATCTGCCTGCCTCTGCCCCCGGAGCTCTGGGATTAAAGGTGTGCACCACCATCGCCTAGCCATGACACTGACATATCAGTGGTAGACATGAAGACCACCTTCAGATCTAAGAAAGGGCTTGAGAAGATTATGAATAACATCATTGTATTAGTTATTTGTCCTGTTGCTACAAAACACTTGATGAAAGCACCTTGGGAAGGAAGGGTTTCTAGTAGATACAATTGTACATAATGGCATGTCAGGTGTGGTAACAGGGTCAGGAGGCAACAGGTCACATTTTACCCAGTCAGGAAGCAGAAAGAGATGAATCATTGAGATGATCTTGTTTTGTTTTTATTTATCCTGAGACTGTATTCCTAAGGAATGATACTACTAACATTCAGGGTAGGTCTTTCTACCTCAAATAACCTAATAAACAGAATCTCTCACAAACATAGCAGAATTTTTTTCATGATGTTTCTAAATCCTATCAAGTTGATAATTATGATGAGTCACCACACACATCAACTTTAGTAGAGAAGGTTGCTTCATAATGCATTCATTTCCATGGCTAAGCAGAATCTTTGCCTCTTCAGAGGCAGGCAAATGTAGATGTAGAGGCAGTTCGCTTGGCATAGAATGACGTGGTTATCAGTCAGACCTCTAATGTGGGGAAAGAGTGAAATGCTTCTCGGTGGGGCCATTTGAGAAGCAGAGGCATGGCTTCCTCAGTGATGTTCTTCCTCTATTGACTTTCCAGGAGGTCGTTCCTTTGTTCTGTGACATGTCTGATGGGACCTGCTCCATTAATGCTTAGAACAATCCCACTTTGGTGCTGACCATACATGGCATGGTTCTTTAAAGGGTAGTAGAGTAGACCTTTGCTCAGTAAAGACCCTGTATACTTATAGCCCCAGTTAAAGCCAGGATGAAAGGCCATGACCCCAGAGTTCAAGTCTTTGTATTTTCCCATGTTTTGTGCAGAACATGGGAAAGAAGGAGGGACTGTGGAGTGTCCTCACATACCCACCATCTTGTGTATTCCATGTGGTCCATGTGCCGCTTATCTGCAGCTTGGAAAATTTTTTACCCACCTAGGGTTGACATGTTTACCACACCCTCCATACTGTTTACTCTCTCTTTGTGTGTCTCTTCAAGGTTAATTAGGTATTGTCTCACAATTTAAAATTTTCTTTAAATATATTAAATGTTTAAGCTCCCTGAGTTGAATTAATGCTGCCCATATATGCATGGATGTGGGGGCACATACTGGAGCATGGATAACCTGCCAGTGGCCACTCCTTGAAAGGAAGGAGATTCTTCCTCTTCTAGCAGTCATCACTTGCCACTAGGTCCCTATAAAGGGGTGAGGCCTAGGGGCTCCTCCTCCATGTATGCTGTAGCTTTGATAGCTTGATCTTTTACATCTAACCATAGCTAACCAACATCTAACCACAAACTGATGTTTGTGCATCAGTTATCTTCATGACCGGAAGAGAGCATTTCACAGCATTCCACCATACACTTTGAATCATACATTCTTCCTTCTCCATCTTCCATGATGTTTAATGACCCTGGTGGGAGAAAGATTTGGTTTGATACATTAGTTCTATCTTGCTTATTCTTGGCACCTTGGACAATTATGAGTCTCACTACTCCCTGCAATATGAAGCTTCTCTGATTAACTTGGGGAGCAGCACAGATCTATCACTACAGACAAAAAGATTTTGAAGTTAGCTTGACAATATGACAATTTAGAAAAACAATGGTAGGTTCTCAAGTAGGGCCTGGACTTTCTGAGCTATGAGTTTTTATGATATTGGAACACCAGGCATGAATTTGTTCCTGTATAGAAGGCCTCAAATCCAATCACAAGAGCAGTTGTTTATCCTCATAAATAGTCTTGCCACTCGTCCATCAATGGGCACAACTTATCCTTGCTGCATTATAATATCCTTCAAAAGTGCTGCCATACTTGATCTTTGAAGATTTTCAGATCTTATCACACGTCTATTTTTGTATTGGCCCCTTAAATCTAAAAACCTGATCATATTATACAATAACTTCATAGTTTTCTATCTAGTCCCAAACCGAGTTGGACATCTCAGCTGCACATTCAGAATCTTCCATTCTGTTTCTCTCGTTTTTCCTCTTTGTCTTGACACATACCAACACACACCCTTGGCCCAAGCTTCAGTAATATCTTCGTGAACCTTTGCTTTCATTTTATTGTATTACACATATTCCAGTTAGGCCTTATGCATCTCATTCAGGGATGAGCACTTCAGGGTAGCATTGAGGAGCCTCCCATGTCTTCTACATAGTGGATAGACCAGGGGGACACCACCTGCTTGTGTGTTTCTAGAATATCTCAGCAAATATCCCACACAGACACCAATGCTCCTCCTATCAGCTAATGTGCTCTGCTTTGGATGCTCTCTGAGCTCACTTTAACATTTTTGTTTATTTTGGCAAGTAAATTTTCATCTAAATTCCCGTGTATTGGCATAGACTCTTCATAAGCTCCCCTTATCTCATCACAGTATCTTTAATTAAATCCTTGTTTTATCCATAGTATAGTTTATTCACGCATTTTCTGCCTTTTATCCTGGCCAATCTTCCTAGAAGTTTGTTAATTTTATTACTTTCCACATGGTGCCAAAATTTGGCTTTTGTTTTATCTTTTCTATTGTAGGTTGCTTTTCTGTTTTATTAATTTCTTCTTCTCTTATCTTTATTATTTCTCTCTTCTACTTTCTTTGGGTTTAATTTTATATTTGTTATCTCATGTTTTTTACCTTTCAGGACAGATGCTTTGTTCATTGCCTCCCCTACCCTTTATTTTTCTAATCAATACACTTGAGGTCACAGGTTTCTTTTTTGTATTTTTTCCTTTTTTATTACAATTTATTCACTTTGTATCCCAGCTGTAGCCCCTCCCTTCCCCCTCCCGAATCTGCCTTCTCTCCCTCATCTCCTCCCATACCCCTTCCTCAGTCCACTGATAAGGGAAGTCCTCCTCCCCTTCCATCTGACACTAGTCTCATCAGAACTGTCTGCATTGTCTTCCCCTGTGGCCTGGTAAGGCTGTATGCCCTCAGGGGGAGAGTCACAGGTTTCTTGATCAGTATTGTTCTAATAGCATTTCACAATGGAAAGGCTTCCAGCATCAGTACCTGGCTTTCAACATGTTTTAATATATATAAAAATATATTAATTTATTCATGTATGAGTGACCTAGGAGTGTGCTTTTATATTTACAATCATGAGGCTTTTTCCTAGTCAACTTTTTACCGAAATTTCTTACTTGCTTTCTGCTCTGTCTATAAAGTAATATGAAAGGCTTTGACATTTGCTGAGGCTTTTTTATTGATTAATTTTGTTCTTTGACAGTTTCACACATGTGTATAATCCATTTTGATTCCCTTCTCCTTCTCACTGTCTCTTCCTTTCTTCCCATTTCTATCAAGCCCTCTTCCATCCCTACCAGGCCCTTTCTAAGATACCTAAGTTTGGGTTTGTTTTGTGACTCACTTAATTTACCCAGGGCTATCTATGTGAACACCGAATTAACACTGTTCATTGGAGGCTGGTGGTGTCACCAGTCAACACATAACTGAAGACAGACTGCTACACACTACGAAGAGAAGGTTCTCTGACCAAGGCTCAGAGCAGTGCCAATCTATGCATATAAACATAAACATTGAGAAGGCAATGTGATGTCATGTCCTTCACCAAAATAACAGCCTCTGTTTCAGTTAGGGCTTCTATTGCTGTGATAAAACATCACGACTAAAAGCAATTTGGATAAGAAAGCGTTTACTTCATTTTACACTTTCAGCTAACAGTCCATCACTGATGAAGGTCAGGAAAGGAACCCGAGGCCTGAACCTGGAGGCAGGAACTGAAACAGAGCTGTGTGGGAATGCCGCTTACTGGCTTGCTTCTAATAACTCTGCTAAGCCTACTTTCTTCTACATCCCAGCACTGTCTGCACCGGTATTAGCACTACCCATAGTGGGTGGGGCGCTTCCACATCAATCATTAACCAAGAGTATTCCCTACGGATTTGTGTACAGGCTTTTTTTTTTTTTTTCCTTTTGAGACAGGGTTTCTCAGTGTAGCCTTTGCTGTCCAGGACTTGCTTTGTAGACTAGGCTGGCCTCAAACTCACAGAAATCTGCCTTCTTGAGTATTGGCTTTAAAGGTGTGCACCATCTCCAGGTTAATCTTATGAAGGTGTTTTTTTCAACTAATATTCTTTCTCTTCAGATAGGTTTAGATTTATGTCAAGTTGACAAAACCAACCAGTACATTCCATGACCTCTCAAACCAAGGACTTTTGACTAGGGTTATGGGACAAGGCATGGGATTTCCTCTTGTGGTGAAAGGCTTACATTCAGTCAGAGAGCAGTAACTCCATAATAGTCATGCCACTACTGTACCAGTGGGCACATCTTTTCTGGACGCTCAATACTGAAGCATGGAGGGTCCTGCTCTTGGTCAAACCACTGATGTCTTTTATCCTTTGAGAGCTTCCATAGAACCTTTCCTTGACTATGGAAGCTTGTCAACAAGGTCAACAAGTAGTCATGCCACTACTGTACCAGTGGGCACATCTTTCCTGGACGCTCAATATTGAAGCATGGAGGGTCCTGCTCTTGGTCAAACCACTGATGTCTTTTATCCTTTGAGAGCTTCCATAGAACCTTTCCTTGACTATGGAAGCTTGTCAACAAGGAGGATGTTTCCTATGTAGTTTGAGATTGAAGTCTCTTGTGTTCTGAAACCAAAGTGTTTAGCAGCAACATGATGTTACCATATAATTATTGGGGTAATTAAGGGCGATGGCAATATTGTGTTTTTTTACACCTTCTGTTTCCTTTTTGGCTAATACCTCATAGGGAGGTATCCCATGTCTTAGACAGTGATTTTCATTGCATAACCTCTGTCTTCTGGGAGTAACCTTGTCCAGCTATGTGGGGTAATTCCATTTGAGCTCTATTTTTAGGATTCTACAATGTTAAATATTGAGTTTAAATTTTCAGCCTTTATCATTAAATCCAACTCCATATGCCATTTTCCCTTTGTCTCTCACCCAATATATTTTGTTATCATTAGCAGCTTTGCTATATAATTTCATATTATGTAACAAGTCACTCTTTAAAAATATACAATTCAGTGATTTTTTAAAATTGTATTCAGTGTTTTGTAGTTCTCATCATTATCTGAGTTGCACCTCTCTAAAACAAACCTCTAGTCCTTTGAATTCCTCTCTATTCTCCTTACTCCCAGATCCTGTTCTCCGCTAATGTATCCTTTGCTACCATATATTTGCCTATTCTGGATAATGCATAGAAATGAGTAATAGATAGCTTTTTATGACTGATCTCTTCTAGCTAGTGTTGTTCTCAGGATTCAGCCATGTCGCACCCCCATCTACCAATGCTTTAATTTTACTTATGGCTAAGTTGATCTACCTGAGATTCACATTTAATGTTTTAAACATTTGTAAATGTTTAAATCCAAATTTGGCCTTAGTGATCACTTTTAATTTCAAAGCTCCTTTTTTTCTCTTGGCTGCATTATTTAATGCCTTTTCTTTTTGTGACAAATCATGAAGTCCAGCCTTTTTAGTTGTCTATAGCAGGGAGTTCAATCTGGCTTCCATTCTGGGTAACAGAAAAACTATCCAGAGGCTCTTTCTTGTGACTTTACCTGATCCATCCATCCTTCTCTGTTAGATCAAACTCTTTAACAAGAAGCTTGTTTTTCTTGTCATCTGGCACAGTAAGCTCTTCTTCTCCAATTCATTCCAGGGTGTTTGGGGGCCTTATTTGGATGCTCTCTAACAACAAAAATGACCCTCTACATTTAGTTACTAACCATTTAGGAAAGAAGTGTTAAACAGGCATGGATGGTCTCTGATATGTTGCTCTCTCTGTAGAAAGGCAACCCAACTTTGCTTAGGATGGTGTAGTGGATATAAAGAACTATTGAATTAATAAATGAACAGATTCGAAGAATTCTGTGTTCTTTCCACAATGATTGGCTTCCCTGAGCCAGATTTCATCTCTCTGGATCCTAACACCTGGATAAAGTGAGCTCAGATGAAGGTGCCAATACAGCATGCCCTCAGCACCATTTCTGGGTCTGGCTTCTTGATCTCATGGATATGGAAGGGGGCAGAGTGCAAGCTCTCCTTATTTACAGACTCCATGGGGTATGCAGGAGGATATTGAACAAATCATCCTTGCCAGCGCGGCTCCACTGATGCCTCAGACTCCCGAGGACTGGGAGGCATTTGTTGCAATTTTGATTTCCCAGGTTCAGAGGGGGCTTAGAGATGTGTCTATCTTAAGCTCCTTATTGTCTTTCTGCATATTAAGTGTCGAAACCCAGGTCTCCATGGAACATATTCAAAAGGGAGATCAAGAGAGGAATTATAGCAGATCTAATGAAACACTAATCTCCTTATTATTGCCACTTTAAAGGGAAAGCACTGACCACGTCCACTGGTGGGCATTTCTCAAGCGACTGCTCATACCACAGACAGGACACAGAGATCCGGGAGGCCTGGAGCTTACTTATCTCCCATCTCTTGTCTGGATCTGCAAATCTTTACAGAGTACTGGGGATGAAGAACACTGAGGGTGAACAAACGGAGTGACTCCATGTTGGGGTAATGAGAAATTGGCATGCCCAGATAGCAAAAGGCTCAGGAAGGACATCCCACCAGTTTAGACAGGATCAGGCAGTGGAAAGTCATCCCCCATGGATTTTGCTGCTGCTGCATGAGTGAACAGCTCCCTCTTCTACTCTTCATCTGTTCTTCATCCTTGCAGCTGCTCCATCACTGATGTGTCATATTAACACAACTTAGAGGATCTCTCTCTCTCTGTGTGTGTGTGTGTGTGTGTGTGTGTCCTCTCTCTCAAAAGATCAGACAAGTAAAACCCAAATGAAAACACACCACTGCAGCCTGGCAATAGCAAGAGAAGATTTCACATAAACCAAATCTAATTTATAGTTGGCACTTGCAAAGGGTTGCACAGTCTTACACATAATAGAGGCTTAATGGGTATTTGTTGAATTTAATGATTTGAATCGTTTGCAGCAAAACAAATTCCACTTTGTCTGAATTGCTCAGATAGGTTTCTTTCTCGCTCCATTTAGCGCAGCAGGCAGGTGAGAGTTTCAACGTGCAGCCAAACCTGGATGAGGAGACCCTTGCCCATCCACGTACTATACCCTAAGCCACAGAGACATGTGATGGCTGTGTGGAAATAGAGCTTGGCAAGGGTCCCAGCTTTCTCATTTAGCCCTCAGTAAATATATAGGGCTTGTCAATAAAAAAACAACATTTATGATGAAGTAACACTGTGTTTAGTACAGAGAGGCCTTCAATAAATGTCTGTGATGACAATAACTTGTGATTTCTCTATAATATATTAAGTAGTGTTTGCAGAAGTCAGGGCCTGATTCTCAGAGATTCCTACTAAAGCGTCCATTCTTTTTGAGAAAAGGCTTACACGTCCATAGGCTCCAGGTGTCTCAGAGGAGTGTGGTTCCTGGCAGTATGTATCTGCATCGAAATCATGACCACCGTGGAGATTGGCTCTTTCTTCAATGGAAAGATAGACAGTGTACTACAGCTCTGAGGAAATATTTGGGGAGCCACACAGTCAGCAAGACTGGACTAATGGAAAATAGATGACAAAAACTGCTGACCGGGCCACTGAAATAGTTCAGTTGGTAAGGGTGCTTGACATCAACCCTGACAACCTGACTTAGGTAACTGGGACACACACAGTAGAAAAATAGAACCTATTAGTTGTTCTATGATATTCACATGAGAGCCATGACATTCACACACACACACACACACACACACACACACACACACACACACACAC
>NW_026585644.1:29273982-29290214 GCF_907164565.1 Psammomys obesus
CACACACACACACACACACACACACACACACACACACACACACACACACGAAGCAAAATCCAAACAAAAAATCCTGCTTGCTTAAGGAACTGCTGATGTTTTGGTTCACCTAGTTTCCACCTTTTTTCTTCTACTGCTCAAAGGATAAAAATTCTATTCTCATATGGTGGAGGGGTAGACACAGACCCAAGAAGAACCTTTGTAATGGAGAACTTTGGTGGAAATAGTTGTGGTAAATGAATGTCCACAGGAGTTAGAGTACCATTTGTATTTATGTGAGAATATCTAAAAGAAAAGCTTATGTGAAGATATTCTTTTTTCCTCCAAACTTACCAGCAGCTTCTAACATGTAGGAGGGCTACGAGCCATGGTTTCTGATTATCCAGTAATAAATTTTCCTTTAGGCAAGCCGTGGAATCAAATCATTTTCCAGCCTCCTATCTGTATTAGATAGATGTTAATCAAAGCAATGTTTGTCAAAATTCTTGTTAAAAATACAGATGATGGATGCCCACTCAAGATATATCAAATGAGAAATTCTAGAAAAGAAAGTTATCGGGGCTGTGAAAATCTGCATTTTTAACCAGCTTTCCAGTTGATTTTTATCCTAAACACTTGACCACTAATGCCAGCAGACTGCAAACTTAGCATCCTATGAGAACTATCCAGAGAGCTGTGGTGAGAACCGGTGGTGCCAAGAGCCTTTACTCTAGAGATTTTCATTTAGTAGGTCAGGCAGAGGCCTGGGGATCAAGCAGTTTGAAATCTCCCCCAGTAAATCCAATGTGCTTCTAGGGTTAAGAATCATTGCACTAGAGGCTATGTATGCTAATAAACCAGCAAGCCTAAAATGTGAGAGGGAAGTACCTACAGCGAGGCACAGAGACAGCATCGCAGTCGCTTATTGCTCATACACATTTCTTTTTTTTTTAACTTTTTTAAAAAGTTTTTATTAATTACACTTTATTCAGTTTGTATCCACCCATAAGCCCCTCCCTCCCCCCTCCCTATCCCACCCTCCCTCCCCTTTCTGCATGCATGCCCCTCCCCAAGTCCACTGATAGGGGAGGTTCTCCTCTCCTTTCTGATCTTAGTCTATCAGTTCTCATCAAAAGTGGCTGCATTGTCCTCTGCTATGGCCTGGTAAGGCTGCTCCCCCCTCAGGGGGAAGTGATCAACGAGCAGGCCAATCAGATTATGTCAGAGGCAGTCCCTCTTCCCATTACTATGTAACCCACTTGGACACTGAACTGCCATGGGCTACACCTGTGCAGGGGTTCCAGGTTATCTCCACGAATAGTCCTTGGTTGGAGTATGAGTCTCTGGGAAGTTCCCTGTGTTCAAATTATCTTGTTCTGTTGCTCTGCTTGTGGAGTTCCCGTCCCCTCCAGCTCTTACTATTTCCCACTTCTTACATAAAATTCCATTCACTCTGTCCATCAGTTGGCCATCAGGCTCAGCATCTGCTTTGACAGTCTATACTGCAGAAGCTTTCAGAGGCCCTCTGTGGCAGGTTTCAAGGTTGTTTCCTGTTTTCTTCTTCTGGCTTTCAGAGGCCCTCTGTAGCAGGTTCCTAGGTTGTTTCCTGTTTTCTTCTTCTTCTGATGTCTATCCTCTTTGCTTTTCAGGATGGGGATTGAACATTTTAGTTAGGGTACTCTCTCTTGCTTAGTTTCTTTAGATGCACAGATTTTAGTGGGTTTGTCCTATGTTGTATGTCTATATGAGTGAGTATATACCATGTGTGTCTTTTTGCTTCTGAGAAAACTCACTCAGGATGATCCTTTCCAGGTCCCACCATTTACCTGCAAATTTCATGATTTCCTTATTTTTCATTGCTGAGTAATACTCCATTGTATAGATGTACCACAGTTTCTGCATCCATTCTTCAGTTGAGGGGCATCTGGGTTGTTTCCAGCTTCTGGCTATTACAAATAAAGCTGCTACAAACATGGTTGAGCAAATGTCCTTTTTGTGTACTTGAGCCTCTTTTGGATATATGCCTAGGGGAGTGGTATGGCTGGATCTTGAGGAAGCGCTATTTCTAGTTGTCTGAGAAAGCGCCAGATTGATTTCCAGAGTGGTTGTACAAGTTTACATTCCCACCATCAGTGGAGAAGGTTTCCCCTTTCTCCACAATCTCTCCAGCATGTGTTGTCACTTGAGTTTTTGATCTTGGCCATTCTCATGGGTGTAAGGTGAAATCTCAGGGTTGTTTTGATTTGCATTTCCCTAATGGCTAATGAGGTTGAGCATTTCTTTAAGTGCTTCTCTGTCATTTGATATTCCTCTATTGAGAATTCTCTGTTTAGCTCTGTTCCCCATTTTTTAAGTGGATTACTTGGTTTGCTGCTTTTCAGCTTGTTTAGTTCTTTATATATACTGGATATGAGTCCTCTGTCAGATAAAGGGTTGGTGAAGGTTCTTTCCCAATCTGTAGGCAGTCGCTTTGTTTTGATGACGGTGTCCTTTGCTTTACAGAAGTTTTTCAGTTTCATGAGGTCCCATTTAATGATTGTTGCTCTTAGAGCCTGTGCTGTTGGTGTTCTGTTCAGGAAGTTTTCTCCTGTACCAATGAGTTCTAGGGTATTCCCTACTTTTTTTCTAGACGATTTAATGTGTCTGGTTTTATGTTGAGGTCTTTGATCTACTTGGACTTCAGTTTTGTGCAGGGTGATAAGTATGGATCTATTTTCATTTTTCTACATGTAGACATCCAATTGGACCAGCACCATTTGTTGAAGATGCTATCTTTTTTCCATTGTATGGTTTTGGTGTCTTTGTCAAAGATCAGGTGTCCATAAGTGTGTGGGTTTATTTCTGGGTCTTCTGTTTGGTTCCATTGATCCACCATTCTGTTTCTATGCCAGTACCATGCAGTTTTTAAAACTGTTGCTCTATAGTACAACTTAAGATCAGGGATGGAGATACCTCCAGAAGATCTTTTATTGTAGAGGATTGTTTTAGCAATTCTGGGGTTCTTGTTATTCCATATGAAGTTGAGAATTTTTCTTTCCAGGTCTGTAAAGAATTGTGATGGGAATTGCATTGAATCTGTAGATTGCTTTTGGTAAGATGGCCATTTTTACTATGTTAATCCTGCCAAGCCATGAGCATAGGAGATCTTTCCATCTTCTGATATCTTCTTCTAATTCTTTCTTCAGAGACTTGAAATTTTTTCATACAAGTCTTTGACTTCCTTGGTTAGGGTTACTCCGAGGTACTTTATGTCATTTGTAGCTATTGTGAAGGGTGTTGTTTCAGTAATTTCTTTCTCAGCCCTTTTTTCTTTTGTATACAGGAGGGCTAGTGATTTTTTTTAGTTAATTTTGTATCTGGCCACTTTGCTGAAGGTGTTTATCAGCTGTAGGACTTCCCTGGTAGAGGTTTTGGGGTCACTCAGGTATACTATCATATCATCTGCAAATAGTGATAATTTGACTTCTTCCTTTCCAATTTGTATCCCCTTGATCTCCTTCAACTGTCTTATTGCTCTAGCAAGGACTTCCAGCACTATGTTGAAGAGATATGGAGAGCTTGGGCAGCCTTGTCTTGTCCCTGATTTCAGTGGGATTGCTTTAAGTTTCTCTCCTTTCAGTTTGATGTTGGCTATAGGCTTGCTGTATATCGCCTTTACTATGTTTAGATATGTGCCTTGTATCCCTGATTTCTCCAATACTTTAAACATGAATGGATGTTGGATTTTGTCAAATGCTTTTTCAGCATCTAGGGAGATTATCATATGGTTTTTTTCTTTCAGTTTGTTAATATGCTGGATCACATTGGTGGATTTCTGTATATTGAACCACCCCTGCATACCTGGGATGAAGCCTACTTGGTCATGGTGGATGATATCTTTGATGTGTTCCTGTATTCGGTTTGCGAGTATTTTGCTGAGTATTTTTGCATCAATGTTCATAAGGGAGATTGGCCTGAAGTTCTCTTTTGTCATTGGATCTTCGTGAGGTTTAGGTACCAAGGTGACTACGGCTTCATAGAATGAGTTTTGTAATGTTCCTTCTGTTTCTATTTTGTGGAATAGTTTGAAAAGAATTGAAGTTAGCTCTTTTTTGAATGTCTGGTAGAATTCTGCACTGAAACCATCAGGTCCTGGGCTTTTTTTGGATGGGAGACTTTCGATGACTGCTTCTATTTCCTTGGGGGATATAGGACTATTTAACTGATTTACCTGGTCCTGATTTGGTAAGTGGAATCGATCAAGAAAATTGTCCATTTCATTTAGATTTTCAAATTTTGTTGTGTATAGACTTTTGAAGTAAGTCCTAATTATTGTTTGGATTTCCTCAGTGTCTGTAGTTATGTCCCCCTTTTCATTTCTAATTTTGTTGATTTGGATGGTGTCTCTGCCTTTTAGTTAGCATGGCTAAAGGTTTGTCTATCCTGTTGATCTTCTCAAAGAACTAGCTCTTGGTTTCATTGATTCTTTGAATTGTTTTATTTGTTTCTAATTGATTGATTTCAGCCCTGAGTTTGATTATTTCCAGCCATCTGCTCCTTTTTGGTGTGTCTGCTTCTTCTTTTTCTAGGGTTTTTAAGTAAGCCATTAAGTTCCTTGAATGCGCTGTCTCGAATTTCTTCTTGAAGGCACTTAGTGCTATGAACTTTCCTCTTAGCACTGCCTTCATTGTGTCCCACAAGTTTAGGTATGTTGTGTCTTCATTTTCATTGAGTTCTAGGAAGACTTTACTTTATTTATTTATTTCTTCCCTGACCCAGCTGTCATTTAGTAGCAAGTTGTTCAGTTTCCATGTGTGTGTAGGCTTTTTGCTATTTCTGTTGTTATTGAGGTCCAGCTTTATTCCATGGTGATCAGACAGGATACAAGGGATTATTTCAATCTTCTTGTATCTGTTAAGGCTTGCTTTCTGACCAACTATGTGGTCTATTTTGGAGAAGGTTCCATGAGGTGCTGAGAAGAAGGTAAATTCTTTTGTGTTTGGGTGTAAGGTTCTGTAAATGTCTGTGAGGTCCATTTGATTCATGACCTCTGTTAGAGATATTGTTTTTTTTGTTTATTTTCTGTTTTGTTGACCTGTCTTTTGTTGAGAGTGGGATGTTGAAGTCTCCCACTCTTAGTGTGTGGGGATCTATGTGTGGTTTAAGTTTTTTCAATGTTTTTTTCACATTGTGGGTGAAATGTGGGTGCCCTTGTATTTGGGGCATAGATGTTCAGGATTGTGATGTCTTCTTGGTGGAATTTTCCCTTGATGAGTATGAAATGTTCTTCCCCATCTCTTTTGATTAATTTTGGTTGAAAGTCTATTTTATCAGATATTAGAGTGGCTACTCCTGCTTGCTTCTTGCATCCAGTTGCTTGGAAAGCTGTCTTCCATCCCTTTACCCTCAGGTAATATCTATCTTTGTGACTTAGGTGTGTTTCTTGTATACAACAGATTGCTGGGTTTTGTTTACGCATCCATTCTGTTAGTCTGTGTCTTTTTATTGGAGAATTAAGTCCATTGATGTTGAGAGAGATTAATAACCAGTGGCTGTTAGATCCTTTGAATTTGATGTTGGCTGTGGTCATACGGTTGTGTGTCTGATTGCTTTTTGTTTTACTGAAGTGAGGTTATTTATTTCCTGTATTTTCTTGAATGTAGCTAGTTTTCTTGGGTTGTATTTTCCCTTCTAGTGTCTTCTGTAATGCTGGATTTGTTTGTAAGTATCCTTGAAATTTGTTTTTGTCGTTGAATATCTTGTTTTCTCCGTCTATGAGGACTGAGAGTTTTGCTCGGTATAGTAGCCTGGGCTGACATCTGTGTTCTCTTAGGGTCTGCATGATATCTGTCCAGGCCCTTCTGGCTTTCATAGTCTATGTTGAGAAGTCAGGTGTGATTCTAATGGGTTTGCCATTATATGTTACTTGGCCTTTTTCTCTTGCAGCTTTTAGTATTTTTTCTTTGTTCTGTACACTTACGGTTTTGATTATTATGTGGCGGGAGGATTTTCTTTTCTGGTCATATTTATTGGGTGTTATGTAGGCCTCTTGTATTCTTATTGGCCTCTCTTTTAAGTTGGGGAAATTTTCTTCAATGATTTTGTTGAAAATATTTTCTGGGCCCTGGTGCAGAGAATTTTCTTTTTCCTCTATTCCTATTATTCTTAGCTTTTGTCTTTTTATGTTGTCTTGAATTTATTGGACGGTCTGTGTCAGGAATTTTTTAGATTTAACATTTTCTTTGACAGATACATCTATTTCTTCCATTGTATCTTCCACACCTGAGATTCTTTCTTCATTTCTTGTAGCCTATTGGTTATGCTAACCTCTGTAGTTCCTGCTTTCTTCCTTAAGTTCTTTCTCTCCACAATTTCTTCCTTTTGTGTTTTTTTTTTTAATTTTTCTAATTCTATCTTCAGGTCTTGAGCCATTTTGTTGGTTTCCTTCATCTGTCTGACTGTATTTTCATGTTTTTCCATCAATTCCTTCAGCTGTTTGTTTGAACAATCCTCTATTTCTTTTATTTCATTCAGTGATTTAAGCATTTCCTCTCTAAAGGCCACAAACTGTTTGGCTGCAGCTTCCTCTACTTCTTTTCATATTTTATTTGTTTCCTCTGTTATCTTCTTCATGAGTATAGATGTTAGGTCATCTTCTTGGATTTCAATTATGCTGGGGTGTCTAGGGCTATTTGCCGCTGGATAACTGGGTTCTGGAGATTCCATATTGCTCTGGCTTTTGTTGGTTGAACTTTTATGCTGTCTTCTACCCATTAAACTATCTTAGGTGTTTGAAGTTAGTTTCTGGTTGTTCCTGGACTCCTGTGGTGGAGAGAATCCCTTTGGTAGGAAGATGGTTTTTCCTAAAGGAAGCCTTCTCAGCTTTTTGGGTATAGTCACTGGATGGCCGGTGTTTTTCAGGAATTGCTATAGCTCACCTCAGGCATAGAGACCTGGGTGGTAACTGTGGTCCTGATTAGTCGAGAAGGCTCTCCTCTCACCGGGAGAAGTACTGGAGACAGTTGCCCTCCTTCTGGGTTTCTTGCTGTAAATTTAGTGATCAGCTGCTGTAACCTGTGTGTCCCATGGTTTGGTGGTTTTGTTAGGGATAACTGGTTGCCCCTTGGAGCAGTATCTGGGGGTTGATCTCAGGGTTCCCGGTCTTTTGTTGGTCTGAGGTTGGGGCTCTGTGCCCCAGAACCCAAGAGGTAATCTGTGGCGGGTGAGTACTGCTCTCCTGGTAACAGCAGGCTATCTGGGGCACAGCATTTCTCTGGGTTAGGCCAGTCTGTGGGACCTTTTCCGGGGATATACTGGGTTGCCTAAGTCCCTTTGCTTTGTTCCTTGTTCCTTGTGAGGGTTTCTCCAGACAGTGACTCTAAGATTCTGGTGTCTTGGGGCACACAGTTCTGTCTGTAAGGAGTAGTTGGTACAAAGCAGGCCTCTGGGCTGGCGGAGTGTGCACCCACCTGCTAGTCTGTGGGAGCTGGGTTCCCAATAACTCTGTGCTCCCTGCTTGGGCCTGGATCCGTGATGGATGGGCGTACTCGCCTGTTTGCGATCTGCGGTCTGTGAGATTAGGTGACCCAAGCAGCATGGTTTCTTCCTTCCCTGTGGGGCCCTCTCCAGACAGGGATTTCCAATCTCTGTTGCACTGGGGCAAGCAACTCGTCTGTACTGGTGAGCTGGGCGCGCAGCTCTCTGCGCGGCGGGACCTCAGTTGTGATGGCGGCGGGTACCCGCGGTCAGCGAGACCTTCCAGGGAAAGACTGGGTGACCCGTGATCAGACTCGCAACTTTCCTTCCCCGTGGGGTTTTCTTGCAACTGGGACTCCCAATCTCTGGCACCCTCGTGCCCACCGATCAGCTTGGGAAAGTGACCGGGACATGCAGGCATGCGGCTCTGGCCCGAGACCCAGTGCCCGTGTTACCCGGGATCTCTTCTGGGTTCTGGCTGGGCAGCCCGAGAGTGGACCCGACTGATTCCCTCGCTGTGGGAGCCTCCCCTCACCTGGGAAACACAACACGATTGCTGTAGTTTTAGGGCCCAGAGTTCAGTCTCCTGGTGGCTGCACAGAGAGTGCTGTCCTGCTTCTCAGACACAGTGCTCTCCCGGCGCCGCCATCTTAGCTCCTTCCGGTCATACACATTTCTGATGTGCAGATTATTAAGCAAATGAGGTAATCATAGGACAATGGGAAATTCTGTAACTCTAAGGTGATCTGATCTTTACTGGCACAAAGCATCATTTGGCAATGTAAAGATGTTTTATGTAACTGCAAAGACTCACCATAATCAGAGATAAGACTGATCTGTAGCCATGCAGACTTTCTGTAAATTAATTTATACTTTTCATGTACTTCCACATGAAGTCAGACTGTTTATTTGAAGTATTGGTGAAATTATTCTGAAGTTTACCTAGCAAGAGAAGACTGCTCAGATGTTTAAAAATGTTTTGAAAAATACACATTTGTAACTTCTACTATTTATAAAAATACACAAAGATTTAAAACCCAGAGGATTATCTTTCAAGAAGAAAAAGTTGTCAAAGATAGAACAGAAAAACAAATGAAAAGTTAAAAAAGAAATTTGTAGTATCAATAGGATACATTTAAATTCATAGTATTTTAGGTTCTTGGAAAAATTAATTGTTTGAGTATTAAAATCAAGACAATTGATTTATCTTTAGAAAATGTAACACTGTTATATTTCTGCATCATATAGCAAAATTAATTCTACTTTAATTAAACTCAGTTAAATACTCCCTTGTCAATCAACATAAAATGTTGAGTTCTTTAGTATGAAATATGTATAAATTCGTATGCATTATTAAAGAAATATAAATAACAAAGATATTTATTAAAATGTTATAGTTTTATTTAAGTAGTGTATAAAGCAAAAAAAAAGTACAGAAAAGATGAAACAAATTGACTTCTTTTCCATTCCATTATTGCCATAATAGTTTTTGAAGAGCACTTTGGAATTACATGTTAAGGGTCTTAAGAATATGTGTCATGAACTCAGTGGCTGAGTTCACCTCCCCCTAAGGGAGGGAGGCAGCCTTGCCAGGCCACAGAGGAAGACAATGCAGACAGTGCTGATGAGACCTGATAGGCTAGGGTCAGCTGGAAGGGGAGGAGGACCTCCCCATCAGTGGACTAGGGGTGGGGCATGGGAGGAGAAGAGGGAAGGAAGGCGAGATTGGGAAGGGGCTGAGGGAGGGCGGTACACCTGGGATACAAAGTGAATAGACTGAAATAAAAAAAGAAAGAATATGAGTTCCTGGGCTGGTGACCTGGCTCAGGGGCAGATCTCAAGGGCCTGAGTTCAATCTCTGAGACTCACATGGTAGGTAGAAGGAGAGGATCAAGTCTTGAAAGTTATCCTCTGACCTTCATCTGTGCATGACACACATGCACACACATACACACACGAAACTTTTAAAAATGAATGTGTATTTTTGAGCCAGACATGGTTACACACACTGGTAGTACCAGCTATTGGGATACAGAGGCAGGGGGATTAGAAGCTCAAGGTTATTTGGGGCTACCTACTGAGTTAGATGATAGCCTGTGCTTCAAGAAACCCCAACACAAATAAACATTCAAACAAGCAAATAAAATAGCAATATGTCAAAAAGTGTCCTGAGGTTTTGATACCTAACTGTATTCCCAGAACTTTTCTTCAAGACAACAGCAGAGATTTGTATGATGTTTAGTAGGCTGGAGTGTTCAGCACAGCATTATTTTTATAGTGGAAACGTGAAACAACGTTGATACCCATAACAGGGAAATGCTTATTATAAGTGTCAGTTTAGTCCCATAATGCAATTTTGTAAAACTTTAACAAACTATTCTTTTCATAGAAAAACAATTTAGGGCAAGTGTCTCCTGTAAGTAACAAATGGAAAAGACCCCTAAAGTAATTTGCAGATTCAATTTTGAGAAGATATTTAAGCTTATCCCACATTCCCTGCTAGAACAAGTCTGGACTTTTCTTTAAACTATGCATATGTGCATGTGAAGGACAGATATCCATGAAATGTGTTCTCTATTGTTCTCCATCCTATTTTTAACTTTTAAAAAGTTATTCACTTTACATCCCAATTGTACCCTCTTCCTCCTCTCCTCCCACTATGACCTTCTCTTTTCTCTCTCTCTTTCTCTCCCTCATCCTTTTCCTCTCTCTGTCTCTGCTTCTCTCTCTCTCTCTTATAGCCCCCCTCCTCAGAAAATGGTAGCCCCTCCTTCACCAACCCACCCTTGGCACATCAAGTCGCATCAGGACTGAGCACATCCTTTTCTACTGATGCCCGGCAAAGCAGCTCTGCCAGAGGGAAGTGACCTAAAAGCAAGCAACAGAGTTTATATCAAAAACAGCTCCTGCTCCCCTTACTAGAGAACCCATATGAGGACTAAGCTGCCCACCAGCTACATGTGTGTAGAGGGCCTAGGTCTACTCCAGGCATGGTCCTTGATTGTTGCTTCAGTCTCTGAATGCACCCATGGCCCTGGTTAGTTGACTCTGTTGGTCTTGTGGAGCTGCTGTCCCCTTTGGGTCCTTCTATTCTTCCCACCACTTTCCCACAAGGCTTTCCATGCTCTACTGATGTTTGCCTGTGACTCAGCATCTGTTTCAATTCTTGTTGGGGGGAGCCTCTCAGAAGACAACTACGTTAGATTCATGTCTGCAAATATAGCAGAGTATCATTAACAGTGTCAGGGGTTGGCTTTCTCCCATGCCGTGGGTCTCAGGTTAGGCCAGGCAATGGTTGAACATTCCCTCAATCTCTGCTCTTTCTTCCTACACATATTGTAGTCTGGGTCAATTTTGGGAAAAAGTTTTTGTGGGTGGGTTGATGTTCCCCTCCCTCCACTAGAAGTCTTGTCTGGCTAGAAGGTGGCCTCTTGAATCTCCATAACCTCTGCTACTGGGATTCTTAGCTATAGTCACCTCTATATCCTCTTAGGAACCTACCCTGTATGACTTCAGCTTGTCTCAGTGATGCCCCCACTTTCACTTTCTATTCTCTCTCCAAACCTTCTGACCTCCTGCCCATATTCTCTCCACATCTAATCCCCACCCTCATTTATTTTATTTATATATTTATTTATTACAGTTTATTCACTTTGTATCCCCACTGCAGCCCCTTCCCTTGTCTCCTCACAGTCCCACCCACTCTCCCTCTCCCCCCTATACCTTTTCCCTAGTCTCTTGATAGGGGAGATCCTCCTCCCCTTCTATCTGACACTAGCTTATTAGGTCTCATCAAGGCTGGCTGCATCATCTTCCTCTGTGGCCTGGCAAGGGGGAGGTGATCAAAAAGCCAGCCACTGAGTTCATGTCAGAGACAGCCCTTGCTTCCCTTACTAGGGAATCCACATGGAAACTGAGTAGCTAATTGGCTTCCTTTTAACAGGAGGTCTAGGTCCTCTCCATGCATGGTCCTTAGTTGAGTATCAGTCTCTGCAGGACCCCTGGGCCCAGATATTTTGGCTCTGTTTTTCTCCTTGTGGAGTTCCTGTCTCCTTCAGGTCTTTCTATCTCCCTCTTCTTCCATAAGGATTCCGGCACTCTGCCTAAAAGTTTGGCTATGAGTCTCAGTATCTCCTTCGATACCCTGGTGGGTAGAGTCTTTCAGAGGTCCTCTGTGGAAGGCTCCTGCCATGTTTGTAGCAGCTCTATTCATAATAGCCAGAATCTGGAAACAACCTATATGTCCCTCAATGGAGGAATGGATATAGACATTGTGGTACATTTACCCAATGGAATACTACTCAGCAATTAAAAACAAGGAAATCATGAAATTTGCAGACAAACCAAGGGAACTAGAAAAGATCATCCTGAGTAAGGTATCCCAGAAACAGAAAAATACAAATGATATAAACTCACTTATAAGTGGATATTAGCCATATAATATAGAATAAATGTACTAAAATCTATAGCCCTAAAGAAGCTAAACAGCAAGGAGGACCATAGAGAAGATGCTTAATCCTCATTCAGAAGGGCAAAAAGGATAAACATTGGAAGTAGAGAAGACAGGAGCCATGTGTGTCTTTCTGGGTCTGGGTTACCTCATTCAGGATATTTTCTAGTTCTATCCATTTGCCTACAAATCTTATGATCTCCGTGTTTTTAATAGCTGAGCAGTATTGCATTGTGTAAATGTACCACATTTTCTTTATCCATCTTTGGTTGAGGGACATATGTATTGTTTCCAGTTTCTGGCTATTATGAATAAAGCTGCTATGAACATAGTTGAGCAAATGTCCTTGTTGTATGGTGGAACATATTTTGAATATATGCCTAGGAGTCCTATAACTTGAGGTAGAGCTATTCTCAATTTTCTGAGAAAATGCCAGTCCGTCCTGTTTTTTGAGACAGCTTGTCTCACCGAACCCGGAGATCACCCATCGGCTAAAGCTCTTTTCCTTTATTATCTCCAGTGCTGGGGTTATAGAGGCACACTATCATGTGTAGTTTTTATGTGAATGCTGGAGATCCAAACTCAGGTCTTTACATTTGTGTGACAGGTACTTACAGGCTAAGCCATCTTCCCAGGCCCAAGGCTGGATGATTTTATTGAGTTATCATGTTGGAAAGTAAAACAATGTTGCCTCATTATAAGGTCTTGTTCATCTGGGAGTTCTTCTATCCAGCCAGACTTTCAATGGCCCTTTATAATGTATACCTTTATATATTTTTTCTCCTATTGAAAGTGAGAGAGAGCAGTCTTGGTGAGTTCAGAAGCTATTTAGTCCCTGGGGTACATATTTTCTTCCTTTTTCTTTTTGTCCTTTGATCTCATGTTACAAGCGTGCCTTGTACCCTCCTTTATTATATTACAGTGATAAGAGGAAAAAAAAAACCTCCAGATTTGGGTTTGGGAAATAAAGAAGGTAGACAGTTTTGTTGGCTAAAAAGTTTTCCTGGCATGAGAATTCTTTCCTCTTGCTTATCGGAGTCATAGATCAAGGCTTGAGACCAAATAACAGCTAAAAGCATTATTATCTGCTACAATTTCTCCTCTCTGGGTACCAACTGTACCTGGAGACCTTTCACATCACAGTGCTCTGAGACAGGGTAGGTGGAATTTAAGTATTGATCCCACAGTGTCTTAATCTCAGCAGAACTTTTTTCCTTGTCATCCCTCTCTATCCCTGTAGGGGATTTTTTTTAATGGGCAATGGTTAGGCCATACACAGAAATAGAACTCCAATTCGTGATCCAAGGAGTGAGAATAAGAAAACAATCCCTAACATCTATAGCAATCAGATCCTAAAATTCAGGACATAATCAATAACCATTTCTGGTTTTGAAGCAACTGGAGAAGGCCAAATTTCACATTTCTACTAGATAGTCCACTTCTGGCTTCTCCCGGACTGACAATATCCAATGGAGACACACAAGAGCCTCCATTTTCTTTTTTACTTGAAAATGTTTATTTTTCCCTACATGCTTTTAAGAGCCTGTGAAAAGAAAGTTATATGGCTTAGTTCCTTTATTAACTGATATTTGTTTATCCTCATTTGAATGGTTTCCATTTCCTCGCATACTCTGTGTATGTTTCTTTAGATATGAGTATATACAGAGAAGTATATGCCACAAAAGGAGAACTAGTAAACCCTCAACTCCACTGTGTGTGCATGCACTGTGTGCGTTCTGTTTCTATGGATAACCGAATACTAAACCACATGAAAACGTGATTTTCACATGGTATCTATACATTCTGTACACAAGAGGAAATTCTATGTAACTCAAAGGATTTAAGACTTTTATTGGCTAACAGAAGATCCGTTAAATGAAGGAATGGGAGTTAGCTCCTTAAGATAAGAGATGCTATTGAGTGTGGAACTTTTTAGATAGCACAATAGTCTTTTTTAAATTTTAATTTATTTATGTATTTATTTATTACAATTTACTCACTTTGTATCCCCACTGCAGTCCCTCCCTCGTCTCCTCCCAGTCCCACTCACCCTCCCTCTTCTTCCCTAGTCCCCTGATAGGGGAGGACCTCCTCCTGTTCTATCTGACCTGAGCCTATCAGGTCTCATCAGGGCTGGGTGCATCACCTTCCTCTGTCAAGAAACAGTTACCTTGTGTCCCACTGCTACCTCTTTGATTTTATGCTCCATTTTTTTCCTTTTCTGTATACTATGGTCTAAGTAAGAAAACTAAATTTACCATTGTGCTACTAAATCTAAACTATTGAATATATTTAATGATACTATTACCCAACACCTATTACATCCAGATATGATCAAGTTGAAAATGTAAATAAAAATGTATGTGTTCTGAAGAAAATCATATTTATCACTCATATCCCTAATTATATTTAAATTTGCAAACTTCTATATCACTAGCTTCAGGCAAATAGCACAAGTTCATGTATCTGGCTATGCTGATGCAGAAATGGAGGAATTAAGTTGACTTTGAACACAATCAATGGTTAAGTAAAGCTTAATAAAGTAATGTCTAAAAGTAAAGAGAGAGATGCTATTAACAGATACTAGGGAAGGGAGTGAGAGATAAAGAAGACAAAGAATGAAATGCGATGGTTCTCTTCAGAATAGGTTGAATTTGAAAGAACAGTGGGGTCACCAAACAGCTCATTTAATGCCCTCAGAAGTGTTCTTGGAAAGGGAAAAACATCAGTAGGCTATAAAAATCTTATGAATTATAGAGAGGTTTGTTTTATGAAACAATTCCCTCCAGCTTGGAAACAACAGTTTTCTTAAGGAATGCCAGCAAATTTTAATCAAAAACAATTGTAGTTTATTTTGCCCAATAATTGTGGTCTGCAGCAGCCCACACTACTGGGAATGATGTGGAGGTGAAGTAAGCAGTCTTTTCTATATTGCTAATATTTTGCCACCGAAAGCAAGATATAATTGTTATGCAAAACTCTCCCAATTGCCAGTCTACCCTGAACTCAGCAGGTGACCCCTTCACTCTGCAACTCTCTTGCTTGCGCATCATCAACTTCAATAGTGTACAGAGGGACTGCTCAAAAAATGTTGACTGTCAAATGCATCAACATGAACCAGGGTTAGAAAAACAGGATTAATGCAGCCTGCTTAATGAGTCTTCTCTGCTGAGTGACTCCTTGGCAAGAAGGCAAGCGTCCAAGAGACTCAAGAATGTAACTGGAGCAGCAAGAACAGGTCCACTGGTGGCGGCTCTCTCTGAGCTGTCTGATGCCCTGCCTTGCACGGCAGTCCCTGCACACTGAATCGTTAACCTTTGTCACCGAATAGGGTTCAGCCCTTCAGAAGTGTCTTGATTATGAAAAATCTGCCAGCACTAATGGGGAACCTCTGACCCAGATGCCAGCCCAGCCTTCCAGCTCCTCAGCTGCTGTGAGTTTGATTGAAAAACGGGTCTCTGGTGTCAGGAACAAAGTAACTGGGAATTGGGCCACCTGTAATAGTTACACTTTTATGCAGACCATGAAGATTTTTCTCTTCTTTTTCTTTTGCTGTCAAAGGACTGATTTCTTATATTGTCTGAACACAAAACATACAAATCACCATTGTCAACCGCCTTTTAACCATCTATTTCAGTTAGGGGCCCACTGCATAGCAATTCCTGCTAGCTGCATGAGCCTTTCGGAGGAGGGAGTCATGCATATACATGTGCACACACATATTGACTTCAGGTTTTACATGTCATATGCATATTGCTTGGTGTCAGATAAGAGGCTGGCAGTGTGGACTTGAGCAGCATGGAAAGCTTTGCGGACATGGGGGAAAAGGCCTGAAAGGTGAATAGAATAAACCGAGAGGATAAATAAAGTGAGGATTTTTTTGAAGCAGAGGAAAGACGCCTGGCCTATGGTTTAAGATGGAATGCCCACTGGCGATAACCTTTGAGGCTCTCTCTGCATTCCTAGGACTGTGGGTTCCCCAAAGGCACATGAGTGTGAACATATGAACTCCAGAGGTTGATGTTGCTTTTGGAGGTTGTAAGGCTTTGGGACATGAGATCTAGCTGGCAAAGTAGGAGCGGCCTTTGTGGATTCTAATCCAGACCTGCTTTTTGTCCTGTTCTTTGCTTTGCATTTCATGATGATGTGAGCAAGGTATATTCTAATGTCCTAGCTCCCTAGAGAAAGTCATGAAAGCTGCTTTCCCTTCCCTGCCACAATGAAGTGGCATTCCTGAAACAGTGAGCCAAAATAAGTCTTTCCCTACATAGGTTGTTTCTTTTTATTTTATTTTATTTTATTTTATTTTATTTTATTTTATTTTATTTTATTTTATTTTATTTTATTT
>NW_026585644.1:29290224-29296096 GCF_907164565.1 Psammomys obesus
TTTATTTTATTTTATTTTATTTTATTTTATTTTATTTTATTTTATTTATTTTTTATTTTTCTTTTTAGTTACAATTTGTTAACTCTGTGTCCCAGCTGTATCCCACTCCCTCATTCCCTCCCCCTCCCCAACTCCCTCCCTGGTCTCCTCCCTGCCCCTTTCCAAGTCCACTGATAGGGGAGGACCTCCTTCCCTTTCATTTGACCCTGTTTTATCAGGTATCTTCAAGGCTGGTTGCAAAGTCCTCCTCTGTGGCCTAACAGGACTGCTCCTCCCCTGGGGGGGGGGGAGGTCAAAGAGTCTGCCCTTGAGATCCTGTTAGAAATAGTCCTTGTTCCCCTTACTTTGGAAAACTACTTGGTTACTGAGCTACCACAGGCCACATCCGAGCAGAAGTTCTATGTTATATCCATAGATGGTCCTTGGTTGAGTGTCAGTCTCAGAAAAGGCCCTGTGCCCAGATATATTTGGTACTTGTAGAGCTCCTATTCTTTCCATATCATACTAACTCCCCTTCTTTCATATGATTCCCTGCACTCTGCCATGGTTTGGTTATGAGTCTTAGTGTCTGCTTTGAAACACTGCTAGGTTGTTTCTTTTAGGTGCCTTGTCACAGTGCTGAAAAATGCAACTAATAGATCCAGCAATTAGCATATGATACATGATAAGGCTGGTTAAATATCAGCATACTTCTGTATTCACGGGGTAGAAGTCATGGTGCCCTGAACTATTTAAAACTACACCATCACCAGTTAGAAGACGCTCAACAAACAAAATCTTTAATATCTTTAAGTTTTTATAGCCTGGAATTTGTCAACTTCTTGTCATGGGGGAACATGATCACTGTTGTTTTCTCCTGAGTTAAGATTGAAGTCTTGAAGAAAGCTAACGTATTAGGAATCTTTCTTAGCCCCATCTTATGCTCCAAGCACTAATTGTACCAAAGTGACAAAGACATACAAAGATTCCCCATTCTTGCTGAGCTTATTTTCTAGTTAAAATGACTGCAAAAGCCAGTATTTTAACCAATTCACAAATGATTTATACAATGTGTTAGCATGTGATATAATAAATGCAGTGTATATCAGTTAATGAAGTAAGTGTTGTAAGGTATTGAAATTCAGCTCTTTTCACTGGTACAACTTAAATTCTAAAAATAAAATCTTATTGATAAATACATGTAATAAAGTTTATTATTGCTATCCAGAACATGTTATGATTTCATCTTCTCCAAAGACCCTATAACACTGAGTCGTCAGTAACCATGCCCAAGTCTCTTAACTCTAAGAAACCACTAACTATAGTGTTGCTTACTCTGGATATTGTTATTAATGAAACAACATAACGTATGACCTGCTGTAGTTGGCTTGTATGATTTAATACGGTTTTCAAGGTTCATCCGTATCATAACTTTTAATGTGTAATGGTCCACATTTTATTTGGCCTTTTATCAACTGATTGACATATAGACAGATATTCTGTTTGGCTACATTAAAGCAGACTTCATATTTCACGTGGCCATATGTTTTCTGTTTTCTTGGGTACATGGCTAGGCATGGAGAAGTGGAATTGCCAAAACAAGAGGCAAGAGGTAACCCATATTTTAACTTTATTTGTATGTATAGCTGTGTGAACATTTTCCAAAATACTCTCCAGTTTTGTTTCACAGTCTCATCAACATTTGTTATGCTCCACCTTGGTTGTAGTAGTCATCCTGGTAATATATTCAGGTGCTTTGTAAATGAGATGATTTTTTTTTTAATTTTAGTTTTAGAGAATTAAATGCTCTTGTGTAGAAGTAAAAGTGAACTCATTTGTTGTTTTAAAGATGTCTGTGACTGTGTAAGTTTGGTACCTATGGGACCTCCAATGAAAACATTAAATGTCTGTCTTAGTTATTTCACCGGTTGGTGGAATATAATATCATGGTGAAAGCAACATAAAGAAGGGTTTATTTGGCTCATCGTTTGGGGTAGAGTTCATATGACAGGGAAATCAAGGTAGCAGAAGTTTGAAGACATTGTTCATGTTGAATTCGTAGCCAGGAAGAAGAATGCAATGAATTCCTTTGCTCAGTTCACTTTCTCCATTTTATACAGTCCAGAATCCTGTCCTGAGGAGATCTGTCTCCCACAGTGAGCAAGCATTCCAACTCAAATGAACTTAACCAAGAGACTCCCCTACAGGCATGGCTGAAGGCGACTCTAAATTCTCATCAAGTTGACCATTGAGATTTACCACCCCAATGTACTTGTCTTAGTTCTGATATGTGAGTACAGCAGGAGGAATGTAATTTTTAAGTTGACATTCAGTGTAAACTTGTATAAGGAAATGACATTTGAAGACAACTTTGAAGGAAATTAAAGCAACTTTTTGGGGGTGGTGTGGAGGTAATGTTATAGGAGAAATGTCTACATTGAAAGTGTAGGTTTAAGAGTTATCGATGTTAAAATGGTACTTGAAGCCAGAAGCCTAATAAGACTATCAAGGGAGAGGTAAATATAAAGGGAGGAAACAAGGAGAAAATCAAGTAAGGAGTCATGTGGCACGTTGACACTAAGATTCCAAGGAGAGAAAAAAAAAAAAAAACAACACTCAAGAAGACACACATATGCCCTGAAACCTAAGTAGTAGAAAGAGTTTTCAGTCTTTCTTATTTATACATGTCTGTCTGTATGTGTGTGAACATGTGTGCTTGTGTGCATGTGTGTATGTATGTATGTATGTATTAGCGTACTTATTTAGTGCTTAGTCAGCATTTACAAATAGTGGATTTTACTGTCACATTTCATCCTGGCTATCAGCTGTATATGTCATAATACTTTGTCCTTATTTATCTCCCCTTAACCACCTGACTCTAGTCCCCTTTTTCCTATTTAAATCAAAACATATTTTTCTAATTACTGATATGTTTGGAGGAGCTATGTTACTTTCTTCAGCTTCTGAAAGCTTTGTGATGCCTGGCTGCCCTATCTTGACAAATGAAAATCACATGACTTTCTACTCGGGTATTTTGCCTCATTTTGATTTGTAAAGATGAGAGATAGTGCTTGGGTGGGTCAGAGGGTGACTGGGGCAGAAGTTTTCTCATAACCTTCTCTCTCGGTGGTTCTCTTTGCCTGGAGCGCTCCCTTGGTCTCCACAATTCTTTTGAGCCACTAATCAAGTGTGCCAGATTTTCAGCTTCTGGTTTGCAATCTCAGATCCTGTCAGTGTTATCCCATTGGAGCGAAAGTTAATTAAAGCAAGATTAAAATGTTAATAATTTTGGGGGCAATATGGCAAAAGCTGGGAGTCTCTGGAGGCTGAATGAGAAGGCTTTTCATGGAAACTGAAAGCATGGGGCAATGAAAAAATCCATCTAAATTGTCAAGCAAGTCTAATTTCAGAATTGAATATTTGCTTTGGAGAACAATTATGATCTTTCTCATTTGAAAGCAAGTTTATGATCTGCTGCAGCTCATTGAATATGCAGGCTATTAAATTCATGAACACAGGACCAAAAATGGCCCTGGGATTTGGGAAACAATATAAATGGCACCTCTCTGAGCTGTTTCCCCAGGTTCTGTTGTAGGCAGGAGGAATTTTTCATATCACTAATCATCAAGTAGGTACCATTCCTGAACAATTTAGAGCCCAAAAACGTTTGTGAAGATAGTCATAAGAATACTGGTCATGTTAGTTCACATAGCTCTTTATTAGCTCCCTTCAAATACCATCATATATCACTAAAATGGTTTCACTGCAGATGCATAAGTGTAGTCAGCTGTTCTACCTAAAAGACCTTTGTTGGGTTCTGAAGGTGAGCATCACCTGTCAATATCACCTTTCTAGAGATTTCCTAGTTCTGTCCCAGGTTTTAGAGGAGACTTGGGATTTATTTATGTCCTTATTATATGCCATCATGATTAAATTTCTGTAGTACTGCAAGGAAAGTCCTGGATTGAGTTCCCATCAATGCAGTGGGCTTGTTTTCTACTCATCGTTACATCCCGTGGGTGGCATTTTCACACGATAGGACCAGCCAGTCTTTCATTGACCTCTGGGAACTTTGTGGCCCGGAACGTATTGCTTAGAGTTGTGAACTTGAAAACAATGGTCTCGGACAGATTGTTCTTGTGCCTAAGTGAGAAAATATATTATCCACAGAGGCAATGGTTACTTGGAGGTTTGAAGAGCTGTGCTGCACAGTAGAGCTTGTATTATGGACTATGTTTACTGCAGCCTGATATCCTGCAGGCATTTCTCTCTGTAAAATGTTCACCTCTGGTATGCAGCTGCATTTCTTCTGCTTGATAAATATATGGCCCCACATACTGAAGGCTCCAACCTACTTCAGTGAAATCAGTCTGCTAGGGAGAAGGTGAGAACTCAGCCATATGAGCGTGTAAAATTCAGTTAATATGTGTACAGTACATTAGCTTAAGCCTTGGGTTATCCGTGTATCTTAGTGGCTTTTCTTGTTGCTGTGATATAAAACAGTCTGATAAAAACATCCTAAGAGATGAAAGATTTATTTTGGCTCATGATTTAAGATGCTAAGTCTGTGCTAATTTTATGTCAGTTTGACACAGCTGGTGTCACCTGAGAGGAGGGAACGCCAGTTGAGAAAATGCCTCCCTAAGATTTAGCTGTAGGCAAGCTGGGTAGAATACTGGTTCTCAAACTGTGGGTCATGAACCTTTGGGGGGTCCCATATCAGATATCCTGAATATCAGATATTTATATTACCATGCAAAACAGTAGAAAAATTACAGTTATGAACTAGCAAGAAAATAATGTTATGGTTGGGAATCACCACAACATGGAGAACTGTATAAAAGGGTCACAGCATTAGGAAGATTGAGAGCCACTGCTGCAGAGAATTTTCTAAATTAGTGGTTGATGTGGGAGGGCCCAGCTCATCCTTAGGAAGATGGTCCTGGGTTCTATAAGAAATCAGGCAGAGTGAGCCATGGGGAGCAAGCCAGCAAACAATACCATTCCACAACCTCTGCATTAGATCCTGTCTCTATGTTCTTGCCCTGTCTAAGTTCCTGCCCTGACTTCCTTCAGTGTTGGACTATGCATGTGGAAGCACAATCCAAATAAACTCACCAAGTCTGCTTTTGGTTATGGTGCTTCATCATAGCAATAGTAACCTAAATTAAGATACAGTCCACTATGATGGAGAAGACAAGGAGTAGAAATTTGAAACAGCTGTGTATTGCATCTGCAATCAGGAAGAAGAGAACAATTCTGTGTTCTCTATGCTCCACCTACTTTCTTTTCACAGAGTCCAGTCCAAGAAATGAGTGATGTCATCCATAGAGGGTGTATTTTCTCACCTAAATTAATCAAACTAAGATAATACCCCATAGCCATGAGGAGAGGCATGAGTATAGATCTCATCAGGTTGACAACAGAGATTAGCTATCACACCTCATTACTGGAATTATCATAATGATGATGATGATGATGATATAGGGGCTTTCACAGGTGGCCTTTCCATATGTGTACACTTACCATTTCCTGCACCCTTACAGGTGCAATCTCTTCCTCACACTTTTTGTGTGTTTCTGGGGAATTCTGCAAGAGGAAGGTGAGTGTGTGTTTTAGATATCATTTGCCTTTTATCTTCTGGAGTAACTTTGGATTAGGTGATCTTGAATAAAATGGTCTTGGCCCCACTCACAGCTTTGTCCACAGCTTTTCTTTTTCTGGGTATAGAATGTGAACCCTATTCCCTAGTGTCTCTCTCTCTTCATAGATTCCTTCCTTCCTTCCTTCCTTCCTTCCTTCCTTCCTTCCTTCCTTCCTTCCTTCCTTCCTTCCTTCCTTCCTTCCTTTCTTTCTTTCTTTCTTTCTTTCTTTCTTTCTTTCTTTCTTTCTT
>NW_026585644.1:29296106-29330241 GCF_907164565.1 Psammomys obesus
CTTTCTTTCTTTCTTTCTTTCTTTCTTTCTTTCTTTCTTTCTTTCTTTTGTACACAATGCTCTGTCTGCATGCACACTTGCATGCCAGAAGAGGGCTCCAGATCTCACTATGGATGGTTGTGAGCCACCATGTGGGTGCAGAGAATTGAAATCAGAACTGGAAGAGCAGCCAGTAAGTACCCTTAACCCCCGAGCCATCTCTCCATCCCCACCTAGTCTCTTTCTAGTTTGGGACTAAGAATGGGAAGTCTCATTTTCAGCCTCATGGTACTGCACTGTCAAGTGTGTCTTCCTTACATCCCTACATTCTGCCTATCCTCTTGCAGAACACTTTCGTTTAAAAATATATTATTTATTTATGCATTTATGGGAAGAGCAACAGGGTACTGTGGTGGTCAGAGGATAACCTGCAGGATTTGATTTTCTCATCCTACAATATGGTTCCCAGAGATCAAATTCAGGTCATCAGGCTTGGCAGCAATCACCTCTCTTCACTGAGCCATCACCAGCCCTTGTTCTTTATTAGTTGCTGCTTTTGTTACTCAGCTTGAACACTTCATCTGTTGCTAGGGTGGACCCTGACAAACACACATTACTAATTTTGTTCTCCACTAACACTAATAGGATACAACTTTACAAACTCTGTCACTTAAGGACATGCTATTGACTTTTGATCCCCTTGGTTCTGAATATTACTCTGAAATTATTTGATGGGGTAAGTATCCTTGTTTTGAATATATTGCCTATCCTTACCTTTTTTTTTTCTATTCTTACATTTTACATTAAAGCATGGTCCAAAAGATAACCCATATCTCAACCTGTCCTTTTGAGCCGTGATCACAAGACCTTTCTAAGCTCTGTCTTTGCCAGGATGTTTTCTTTCTTTTGAACATGGCTTGGCCAGCATTTCCTTGCACTGATGAGATCTGGCTCTGAATTTAGTGGAAATATTGAGAGAACCATTTTAGAGTAGACTGTTTAGGGTCTTAGATAACTTTGGATAATTTGAGAAAAGGACTTTATAGACAGACAACTTTGCTATTCACAGGCATGAAGCCCATTAACAACTATATTATATTTAAACCTCACTTCATCCCACTTTCTCTCTAATGTTCCTGACATACTTTGAGATATACAGATTTGAGCAGCCAAGCCTGTCACTAGCATACAACATTACATTCCTAATGGGTATCCTGGGCTCATTCAAAAGCAACAGTTCCATCAAGTTATAGTGGAGAATTCACTGAAGAAGCTGAGAGGTCAAACTGGGTTATCTAATAAGCATTTTCAAGACCTCATGCATTTTAAGTAGGCCTAAGATGATGTTCCAGAGATCTCCTGGTTGCTTCAGCATCATTACTCTGTGATGTGAAACAAGCCCTCTTGATTATATTCAATGGAAGTTTGAATATACATTGTTTTCTATATCTGAATGGGCCTTGTTCTCTGTCTGCCATGACAGACAATGCACTTCCTAGGCAGACAATGGCCTGTGATGAAGGGTGTTTGTAAAAGAGAAAGTTAAGACTCAGGAGAATTAAAAATAATCTTCCCAATGCAGATTTTTCTCTGTGAGGGAACTGAGATCTGCCTTTTGTATTTCAGGCTTGGCAAGAGGTCTAGCCTTCTCAGGGAGCAGAAACCAATCCTGCATATTAAGTAAGAAAATCCATACACAAATCACTTTATATAAAAGATTTTATCCTCTATAGCATGAATGGATCTTTATTTTACATATATTAATATTGATATTCATAGTAAAATCATGAAACTGTTATACCAGCTGGGGAAGGGAATAGGAAATTGATCTTTTTATTTGTGGAGGTTTCTGGGCAGCTGAAACTCTTCAGCTCTTTTTCTCTGTCCATTAACTAGTTTTGATTATCAACTTGACACAATGTAGGATCACTTGGGAAAAGAACCTTGATGATGGCTTGTCTCCATCAGGTTGGCCTATAAGCATGTCTGTAGGGGATTGTCTTTACTGCCTTAATTGCAGTGGGAAGACCACAGACTGTGATACACCATTCCCTGGGCTTGGGTCTTGGACTGTAGAAGCAAAGAAAGTGGGCTGAATACCAAGCACTTATGTATTCATTTTCTTCCTATTATTTTTCACAGTGGATGTGCCTCACTGCTGGAATTCCTGCTTTGACTTCAAGTAAGGATGGACTATAACTTGGAACAAACTCACTTTCTCTTTATTTTGCTGTTGTTGGGGGTATTTATACCTAAAATAAGTGAAACTGAGACTCTGTTATGATATAGTGCTGGAGTCTTGTGTTTCTAATGCGATAGCAACAAACCCCAAGGGTGAATGCCTCGGGCACTTTAAATGAGCAGCTGTCTAGTTTCTATTTTTAGTCCACGTCCTTTTACGACACTATCTAACATTTGGCCAATCATTTTCCATAGAGTTGTCTATAAGGCTAAAAATGTCACAGACATCCCCCCCATAGAAACTTCACACTCTTGTTCAGAGACCAGAACTTTCAGAACACATTAATCTCTAAGAGAAATTGGAATAATCCTCCACTTGTATTCCATTATAGTTTTCATGATGAATTTGCTTGTTAGTGTTGTGTCTACTCCTGCAACTTCCACCTATTTTCTATTTCTAATCAAGTTGGCTTTAGAGCCAAAGGACTCGTTGTCAAATAAAACATGGGGATATCACCAAATTCCTTTTATTATCATCCATAGGCTGCTAAACAAGATTTGTGCTCTACATATATCCTTTGGCTAAACTCCTTGTCCATTCATTCCTACTCTGTGTTTCTTTCTTTAATATAGCCTTTGATTCCTGACAAACAATTCTTTCAAATGCAAGGTTAATCCATTTTTCATGGCCTTTGATATGAACACATCTAAGTGGCTTTAGAAATGTATTTCTACTCATTCCTTCTTATTCACCTCAGGTCAGGGTAATTTGCCTTGGAGTCCTAGTTTCCAATAAGAGTACTGGAGACTGAAAAGACCTGAGGTATTAAGCAAAGGAGTCTGTAAAGCTAGATGCTATTCTGGCCTTTTCTGGAAATTAAAAATGTAATAATCTGAGCATCTATGTGCTATTTTTTGAGATTCATCTTGATTAATTTGTGATTTTGAAGACCCAAATTATCTTTAAAAACACTTGTGCAATTTATAAACTTGTTTAGAATAGAATGTATAATTTAGTATACTAAAACCCAAATTAAATTTGCCTCATTTATGACATTTTAAAACTATCTTCCTCTCCATAGATGTGTGTATTTGTGTTTTAAAAAAACTGTTCGAGACTTTCATTACATGCGTGCAATGACAAAGGCCCATCTGCCCATTCCTGTTTTCAAAGGCAATATTACTTTGACTTGAAAGTTGTTGACAGTTTCAGCAGTTGGCAATAGGTCCTTATTGTGCAGACCGCATTTATATTGAAGACAGCGAGCTTACACTCTCCTCTGTAGCTTCTCGGATCTTTCCAATAGCAGACCCAGGTCATATGTTGGTTTTGTAGCACTCTCACAGCAAGCATTCACTACTCAACCCTTCTATTATTTATTTTTCTTTAAAATCTGAATGAGCGGTAACTTGTGGTGCACGTTAGTTATCGGCCAAATCACCAGCATTTCTTACATAATAACCATTCCATCTGTTGGTAGCGCTACCTTTTTTTTTTTTTCTCTGACCACTCAGATTGCTCCTGACTAGCAGCAATAGAGTAAGATTAATGCTTTTGAAAGTGTCGCTTGATTACAGACTGTGGCCATTCATTGTACTCACAAGTGTTGACTGTGCTCACTGTGGGAATCCACTAAGGAAGTGTAGGTGTGGAGCACAATGAGAGGCGAAGCGGGAGGCAAATGCAAGTCTTTTTCATTAATTTGGAGGCATAATACTTGGCTCCCTATCTAAAAACATGAAATCTAGCTGGTGGGGTGCCTGGAGAAGACAACACAAAGGTGTTAACATGCTTGGTACGGGAGAATACAGAAGAAAGTCATTTCAGGTGGCTTTGTTGGGAATGTCTCCAGGTAGGAAATGGAACGATAGGTGAGCTTTCAAGACGGGGAAAGAAGTCAGGGAAGTGTCATCTATGCTGGATACTACACTTGGAGCTTTGCATACAGATGTATGTGTATACATATATATGAATATTATACATAAATATTTACACATACATTCACACACACTATATATGTTTAATCTTGTTAGCTCTATTGGGCAAAAATAATGACTCAGGCTAAGTATTGAAACATTTGGGAAATTTAGGAAGTGCAAGCATTGAGCATTCTTGACTGGCCTAGATGTAGGTTATCTGGTTTGACTCCATGTGTGTATGTGTATGTCTGTGTGCATGTGTGTGTATGTGTGTGTGTATTAGAAAGAGGGAGAGAGACAGACAGAGACAGAGAGATACAGAGATACAAAGCATCAGAATTTAGGAGACATGTATCATGAATGTACAATAAAACAATTACAGAGTTGCTGTTCAAATTCATAACCAACTCCCAAATGCCTAAGAAAAATAATTTTAAAATATTAATCAAGAAGGAAGAATTTAAATTTTTGTTTTCTTTTGCTCACTTGATGTTCTTATGTCAGATTTGTCAGTCATATAAAAATAAATCTAGACTCTACCCAGCAGTGTTTCAAAGCAGATGCTCAGACTCATAACCAAACTTTGGGCAGAGTGCAGGGAATCTTAGGAAAGAAGGGGGAGATAGTAAGACCTGGAGAGGACAGGAGCTCCACAAGGAGATCAACAGAATCAAAATATCTGAGCACAGGAGTCTTTTCTGAGATTGATACTCCAACCAAGGTCCATTCATGGAGATAACCTAGAACGCCTGCTCAGATGTTGCCCATGGCAGCTCAGTATCCAAGTGGTAAAGGGAACAGGGACTGTCTCTGATATGAGCTCAGGGGCTGGCTGTTTGACCACCACCCACCCCCACGCCCTGAGGGGAGGAGCAGCCTTACCAGGCCACAGAGGAGGACATTGAAGCCAGTCCTGATGAGACCTGATAGACTAGGGTCAGAGGAAAGGGGAGGAGGACCTCCCCTATCAGTGGACTTGGAAAGAGGCATGGAAGGAGATGAGGGAGGGAGGGTAGGATTGGGAGAGAATGAGCGAGGGGGCTACAGCTGGAATGTAATTAGTGTAAAAAAAACAAAAATTTAATAAAAAAAAGAAACCTAGCATGATTTGTAAACAAAGAAAGATTTATGGGGCCCTCACAAACCTAGAATTCTACATTATGTGTTAGTCTCCATTTGACACTTGTGAGGAGAAATAGAACCATCAGAAACAGGATTGCTCCCTGCTTCTTCTCCATCTTCCACAGTTACCAATGTATGGCTTTAATATGGGAATAATTATGTGGCTTGGTAAGCAGTTCTCAGAGACTGTCACCACATCTGAGGCTGAAATGTGAAGTCTACAGGCAGACAGATAGGAAGGGAAGGTTGCCACCAGGCTGGACTTGCATGCACACAGCTGAAAGCCTGCTAGCTTAAGCTGCACCTTCACAATGATGTAATGAAACCTGGGCCTGTTCTTAACGGCCTCTGCGTTTGATGAAGAAGACATCCTTCTGTAGCTGAGACCTTTATTGTGGATGTGAAAACATACATGTGCTCTTGATTCTGTGTTACATTCCAGAGACAAATCAGTACACCAGCAACCATATGTGCATACTACAAATGGAAATTCTTTTCTGGAATCTCCCTCCAGAATTCACTCAGTATCTCTCTTTGGGCTTATTCTGTCCAGCCACATGTAATAAAGGGGATCGGTGGAACTGTGGCTCAGCATACTCTTGTTAATATACCTAGAAGCCATCACCTGTTTTAAAATGTGATTCTTAAATAGAAGAATTTTTATTCTGCCAATGTCGGCATCTACTGTTATAGAAACATATATAAAAGCACAAAAATAAGCTAGTTTTTTTGGGGGAATCATTCAGTTTAGGAAGTGTAGATAATTAATCTTAGTAGTTTCAGGGCAGAAAAGAGTCATAGTTATCATTTGCACAAATGAAGACATTGCAGTCTATGGAGAGGTAAGTTTTCAATTACCATTCTAATCACAGTGAGAATAAAGCAGGAATTATGTGCCTTGTGCCATTTGATTTGCCTGGCAGGCTAAGACCCTGGCTCCTGGGTACATTCCTACTTAACTTCGCCCATAGAAAAGTGATCGGAATGATTTTTTGATGATTTGTGTGCATGCTTTTGGGTTAGAAACATAGATTTAAGCCTTTATTTCAAGTCATTTCATTCCTGAGAAGATTTTGTCCATGACATTTCCCAAATCCTAGTATATAAAGAACTATAATAGCATCCTAGATGGAGACAGAGAACTGAAAGTGGAAAATTAGGTGGCCTAGTCCAGCTACCCATAGGCAGTCTGTAGATAGCAAGCTAGCATGTAGGTCGACTATTGGAAGTGTTGAGCACACAGCAAAATGGTTGAAATATCACCAAGGCTCTTCAGTACTTATACAATTCAGTTTGAGATATAAACTAAATACACTTATGTATCCTGGACCCTCATGGAGTTGTCAGGACTTTTATTTAAATAATTCAATTCATTAACAGCCATCATGGAGAGATTACTAAGCTTAAATCCCTATTGCTGGGCCATTGGCAGGAAAGTATAGTTGGAAGAAATAATATTATAATATAAATAAAGTGCCTTTATTAAGACATGAGAGAAACTTTGGTGCCATGGGTGGGGGACACCTTGCAATGAATAAGGATGGAGAAGCTGCCTGAATTAGGTCAAGAAGGCTGGGTGAGATCATTGAGGGGTAGAAAACATTTTATACATTGAAGCTGACTTTGTCTGGTTTAAGAGGCCAGGTGAAGATAGAAGATATGAAATTTTAAAAGGGTACTTAACTCTTGATTTTTCAATTTATCCTTTCATTACAATGATTGGGACTTAAAGTGTTTACAATTAAAGTTAATGAACGTTTTATTGCTCATGTCCCATCATAGCAAATTAGAATCTTCTTTTCCTTCTCAAAGTAGGAGACGGCCCCAGGCAACCTTTTCCCAAAGCCAGGACTGCAGTGAGAGTCTCTGTGTAATAGTTTGGGGGCATAAAATTTGGAGTAGGTACCATGCAGGGGAGGAATCTGCTGAGAAACAAGCAAAGGCTATGTGAAGGCTTATTGCTGAGAAAGACTTGGTATAGATAAGGAGATGGGAGGAGGAATGCTGACTCCCATCAAAGTAGCCAGCAGCTCTTGTATATGCTGGACTCATCTTTTGCGGCACTGGAAGAGCAGAAGCAGCAGAAGGTCAAGGGTCCTATTCATTGCTTGCAACTCCCTTCTCCAAAGATGAGTTCCTGCCTCCCCTCCCTTCCTCTCTCCTTCCCTTCCCTGCTCTCCTCTTCTCTCTTCTCCTCTCCTCTTCTCTCCTCTCCTCTCTTCATTTCTCCTCTCCTCTCCTTTCTCTCTTTCTCTGTGTCTCCCTTATCCCCCTCCCCTTCTCTTTCTATCTCTCTCTCCCTTTGTGTGTGTGTGATACTCTGTGTATTAAGGATACTCTTATGTGAAGGATACTCTGTATATTTTTTATTGGATTTCAAGGCGACTTTCAAACATATTCTACAGTATATTACCCCAGAATGGTGTAATGCTGAGTAGAACGATTAGAACTGAAGCCCCTCCTCTTTTCCTGGAGAAGTCTGGCCATCTGTATGGGATTCTTCAGCCCAGTGTTCCAGTCCCAACATGGTTGCGTTTCTCTGGCTCCCAGGTATAGGCTTCAGTGTGTAAGAAATAAAGGATCTGTGTTAGCAGTGTAGTATTTTGTAGTTGTCTCCTGTGTTCCAACAGATCCCTTCAGCTCTAACTCCAAACAGAAAAATGTATTCGCATGTCCATATAACATTTCAATTTTAAAATATGTCCTCAATTAAAAAAAAAAAACAGCCTACTGAGTTTTCTCAAAGGGTCCTCTAGCTCTCAAATTCCATGATTATATTCATTACAAATCAACTTCTGTGACTTCAAGGCCACCTCTGCCCACCATAGTATCTGCCGGATTTATTCTGTAGAATATTAACGGGACTGACTCTTTGTGTCCTCTGGGGATAGATGCTGCCATCCTTGCTTGATGCTAGTCCTATGTTTAGAATGAGGGCTGCGTAGTAAAGAAGGGCAAAGCAAAAAACATCCACCTGCACAGTTGATGGGGGATTTGTTTCAGAAACGGTGTCAAGGAAAGTGCATGTGATGCTTGCCACACTGATTATTGTCTGTCTATCATCCAGAACCACAACTTGGTGGCCACTTTTGACCCTCATCTGTGTTATAGCTTCCTCTTCTGGATATTTTTATTCTTTATAGGTCAGTGACTTCCTGGTTAGAATGATAAATATATCCAGTCTTATTTCCATTGTCTCCCCTTTTCACCTCATATAGTTACTTAATCCATAGATCATGACAATTCTCTATTGAATGGCTTCTTTCTATACCTCCCTCTTGTCTCTGCCATCCCATTAATTCAGGCTTTCATGAAGAATACATAGTAGGTCTCCAGGTTTGATCTCCCTTCGATCATTCTCAGCATGTGATTGGCACCAACATTTCTGAAGAATCATGTAGAGTGTCAGCAACCTGAGTTGTCACCTCTGGTCTATGCACTAATGTCATGGTCATCACATCCAGACCTTTTGTCTTCCTCCTCCCCTTCCTCCAGTGGAGCCCCATCTAATTATTATGAACAAAATTCTCTCTCGTGGTCACCATGCTGACATGCTTTCCAAATCACCCCATGACCAAAAGACTCCCTGCATCTTAGTCCCCTTATGTGTCAGTTTGCTGGACACTGTCAGGTTCTACTCTGCAGAGTTACTTTTAAAGAATTTTTGTTTTCTGGTTGCCTTGCTTTTATTTTACTATTACCTCTCACTGGCATCTGATTAGGCTTGTGTGGAGGGCAGACACCTGAAAAGAGATTTTCTTGGATCCATTTCATGACTGAAAGCCAAAGAACATAGCTGTTCTATCTCTAAAAATCATATATATATATATATGTGTGTGTGTCTGTATATATATATATATATATATATATATATATATATATATATATATTTGGAATTACTGTTTTGACTATATTTGTACCAGTATGAAATAGTGATTAGAAAGATACTGAAAATGTCGTAACTCATGCAGCATTTTTGCTAAGACAGACTATTACGTTAACCAATGATAAATATTTCCAACTGTGTTTGCTGGTTTTTTTTTTTTTTTTTTTTAGTAAGTGTATTTCTGAGAAAGCTGAAATCTGTGACAGAAAGGAATCACCCATCCTGGTGTTATCCTAGGGTCTATCATTTTGAGTTTCTTTTTAATTAGAGCACAGGAGTTGAGGATGTAACATTCTGTGTGTTTTTACAGAATTCACACTTTGCTCACATAATTTATGTTTTCCTTGGTAACTGGTAGAAACATTTGAAGGGTCAGCCTAGGAGTAGCATAATCACTGAGAACAACTTTTCTAAGCCTCTCTTCCTTGTGTCATTAATCAAAAGAAACACACGTAGTAACCCAGGCTGTCAGACTCACTCACAAAAGTTGCAATTTATCTCCAAACCATTCTTGCCCCCTTGAACCTGCTAGCTGATTGGGTAATGAGTAATTACACACCTTCAGTTATTACTCTGACTTAAAATTTTTCAGCTTCCATTTTCTGTCAGCAAATGGGTCTAAACTGCATGCATGTTGGCTTGAGTACACAATGAATCAGAATTAATGAAATGTCATATCCATTAAAGTGAATTCAGAAAATTGCGTGCAAATATGGATAAGAGGGCTCTTGGTTCCAACTTTGCAACTATAAGCAAAACTTGCAGGTCATTTCTATATGATCTTCCCCGTACTGTTATTCTGTAGGTGGCAGGTCCTGGGAGCAATAAGGATTAAACAGGTACCAAAGATATCTATAAAAATACCCAGAAAGGAATGCATACTGTGATGGTTGGCTTTAGTTGTCAACTGGACACAATCCAGAATCACTTGAAGAAAGAGTCTTAATAAAAGATTTTATCAGCTTGGGCTGTAGACATGTCTATGGGAGATTTTTTTTTTAATTTGTGTATTTTTTTTTGTAAGTTACAGTTTATTCACTTTTTATCCAAGCTGTAGACCCCTCTCTCATTCCCTCCCAATCCCACCCTTCCTCCCTCATCTTCTCCCATGCCCCTCCCCAAGTGCATTGATAGGGGAGGTCCTCCTCCCCTTCCCTCTGACCCTAGCCTATCAGGTCTCATCAGGACTGGTTGCATTGTCTTCCTGTGTGGACTGGTAAGGCTGTTCCCTCATCAGGAGAAGGTGATCAAAAAAGCCAACTACTGAGTTCATGTCAGAAACAGTCCCTGTTCCCTTACTAGGGAAACCACTTGGATACTGAGCTGTCATGGGCAACATCTGTGCAGGGGTTCTAGGTTATCTCCATGCATGGTCCTTGGTTGGAGTATCAGTCTCAGAAAAGCCCCCTGTCCCCAGATTTTTTGGTTCTGCTGCTCTCCTTGTGGAGCTCCTGTCCTCTCCAGGCCTTTCTATCTCCCCCTTCTTTCCTAAGATTCCCTGCACTCTGCCCGAAGTTGGCTATGAGTGGCAGCATCTGCTTTGATACCTTACTGGGTAGAGTCTTTCAAAGGTCCTCTGTGGTAGGCTCCTGTCCTTTTTTATTTTGTCTGTTTATCTGTCAATAAACAGATGCTTATTGTAAACCAGACACAATAAACTAAGAAAAAAAAAACAGTACAAAAAGTAATGATTTAGCATTAGAAATGAATTTTTGCATAGCAAAATATACATTTTGTTTGGACATTTCATACATGGCATAATGTGTTTTGATCAAACCTACCCCAGATTCCCTTTCTTCCAATCCTCTCTTTTCCCCTTTATCACTTTCTCCTCTAGATGTGTATTCTCATTCATCTTATTTTTAAAACTACCAAATCCAGTTAGCTCTGGCTGTATGTGCAAGAGAGTAAGTATATCTCCTAGAGCCTCAGCGGCCTCTTAGGGGCCATATCCTTGAAATAAACTGACTCTCTTTCTCCCCGCATTTACCAATTGCCAATAGCTTCTCAACCAAAAATGATACTGCAAAATCCCAGGCTGGGATTTTGTACAGTTTGATCTTGTACAAATGTTGTGTATGCTCTCAGAGCTGTTCTGATTTCATGTGGGTGATGGCCCTACCATCTCTGGAAAATACTGTTTCTCTGCAGCCATCTACTATCTCTGGCTCTCATAATCTTTAACCCCCTCATCCATAATGCTTTTTGAACCTTATGGGGACAGGTGAGATGCAGATGCCCCATTTTAGAGCTAATCCCTCCAGTCCTTTATTCTTTGCACATTGACCTTTGCACATTACCCAGTTCCCTGTAGGTGGTACCATTGTCTGGGTTTGGGTCCTGGACTTTATAAGAGTAAAGATAGTGAGCTGAGCAATAAGGAGGCATATATTTATTTTTCTCTCTCCTGTTGAATGTGGATGGGATTAGATGCTTTCAGGTTCCTGCTTTGATTTCTCTGCAGTGATTGGCTATAACTTGGAATTGTGAGTCAAATAAACATATTCTCATTTTAAGTTGCTTTTGACAGGGTATTTTATCATAGCAACAGGAAATGAAACCAAGACACCTGCCTATTAAGAGCAGCTGTGGTTCTGAAATTCATACTTCTTTACCTATACTGCAGGGGACCATCCCTCTCTGTGAAGAGTTGTAACGTTGTAGGGAGCCAATGACATTGGCTCTACCATTGCCTGCTGCTGTAATGTTGAAGCCAAAGATGGGTTGACAAGCTGGCAACAGGATTTACTAGTTTGGCTTTGTAGAGTCCACACGATCTGTTTCTAATGCCAAACACTTTTAAACTTGTAGGGCAAACCATTGACTCTTCTGTTTCTTTGGCACACAGGCCTAACCTTGTGTACACTTTTCAGACTAAAGTAATAGTGGAGAAATGTGCCTGCATACGTTATAGCAGAGCAATGCGCCTACATATGTTACAGGAGAGAGATGTGTTCTTCCCTTTGTAGGTGATAATCAATGTGACAATGTCAATAGCCTACAGACTGTCCTTGTGGCTTATAGTTGACTTCGAACTGAACCATGTGTTAGCATAGACCTGGGCAGGTTGATAAATGAGTGGCAACCTTTTACTTCTGCAGATTTTGAAAAATTACCCAATCAACTAACTGTAGTGAACCATATGTCACCTTTCTATGCACCAGCAGCCTCTGGATTCTTAGTTTAGGCTTCATTCAGGAGACTAGACCATTAGTGCTGTGCCTCAGCAGCAACTAAATGCTTGATTCTGGAAGGCTCCCAAGAACATCATTAGCTGGGGGCCTTTTTTTAAAATATGTATAATATATCTGTTGCTGTAAAATTATTTATATAAAAAATAATACACTTTCTCTTTTTAAAGTAATAATTTTGCTCTCTCTCTCTCTCTGTCTCTCTCTGTCTCTCTCTCTCTCTCTCTCTCTCTCTCTCTGTGTGTGTATGTGTGGCCTAATAAATTTACAAAGAGAGAATTGGAGCGGCATGACCAGATGTTTAGGTCACATAGAAAGATGGGATTTTACTCTAAGTGGTGCAGAGGTTGCAAAAGTTTACAAGTGGAAAAAAAATATATTTACAGATTCTCAGGGAATTTTAGAAAGCCATGCAGGAGTACAGTTTGGCAGTTAAGCAGGTAGGCACAGCTCACCCAACAGCCTCCCAATCTCCTAGGAGGTTTTGGTCATGATATGTTTATATGTGTTAATGACTTAGTTTCCTTCCAAGAATATCCAGGTTCTCAGTCTACAGGAAAAAAAGGATTTGGAGGAAATGGGCTACAGAAGGAAGCAGGTATAAACCAGTCCCATCTAGCTTTCTAGCTTCTCCTTTGAGGTTTCTAGGTCATTCAAGAGGCATGTCATGACCCTATCTTCAACACAAGGGAAGTCAGCCATATATCATGGTGACACAGTTGCTCTTTTATGTGTTCATGAGACAGCAGCGGAGAGCAAGTGAATGATGTGGAATTGTCAGATCTTTTGGAACAGCCCTTCCCTGACAAATTTAACAACAAACAATAGTTGTTGCTCCCTAATTGTGTCACTGGAGTCTCCCTCAACCCTTCTTTTCCAGGAAGTAGCTGAAGCAGGAAGAGACATGGTGGACTGTACATGTCATTTTTATTTCCTTTGATGGGGTGAGATGAGAGCTGTACCCAAGCTTTACTGATACTTGGCTTGGGATAAGCCCCAAGCATTTCTATGTAAATATCCCTAAGCCTAGGCTTGGAAGTGTCTTGTTTCCTTTCACTCTAATCTTCTGTAAAAACAAACCTTGAAGGCTACAGCTTCTAGCCTCTTTCTGCTCATCTAGGCCTTGACTGTTTTCAGCCTCTGATACTTACTGCTGAATAAGTTCACCTTTTCTAGTTCTTTTCTGGGTGGCTGGTTCAACTCAACTATTCCGGCTCAAAACTCCTCTCCAAGCTGTCTGATTCAATCGGTCTTCTCTCAGCTTCTGAATGAAGTGCTCTACTTGGGAAACCTGCCTCCGAACTCCACGAAATGAACGGCAGCAAACTGCCTGCACCGCATGCAATGGCACTGCCTGCATTGTACTGCACTGTACTGTCCTCTGCTCATCTCTACCACACTCGCTGAACTGTGCTATCTCTCCCCTATTCTACTGTGCTGATCTTAACTGGCTTCTCTTCTCCTGAAAAGACTCCTTGCATGAGTCTTAGGTGTATCCTATCTCTGGCTCATTCTGTCAAATCTTTTTCTGATTCATCACTTTGTCTTCCCTTCAATGAGCCATCATTTTTTTTGGGATTAATTGTGTGCACTAAAGATGTCTATGTATTCCAGCCAGAGGGATTAAAGGTGTTTACTATGGGTGTGTCTGCATTTCAGCTTGAACACACTGACTTAGGTCTTTGAATGTGATCCCTTGCCAGAGCAGCCATGTTGCTGGATTAAAATTCCCCTGCTGTGAACACTCTGAGGAGCATTACAGGGCAGGAGACCATGAAGGAGACATGGGTTTGGCACAGTCTAGGTGGAGACCCCTGGAACAAGAGCTAAACAACCTGGTTTGCAGGACTGACACTACCTGCACCCAAATTTTCCACACTTCTAGCCTCTCAAACGGCTTTCTTTTGACACTTAAATAAAGAGGAGAATGGACCGAGCGATCTCTGAGAATCTTCCTAGTTTGCAATCTGGTTTCCTCCAGCTCCGAAAACACTTGACTCTTCTCTTGTTCTTCTTGACAGGGACCAGCACATCTCTCATTTATGCTTCCTTGGCTCTCCTTGGCTTTCTCTCCGCCTTCCTCCTGAGGCTTCTTGACATCTCACAGCTGCCCTGCTTTGTTCTGGTCACACCAGGAGGCAGCAGCTGGCAGGAGCCACAGACCAATCAGTATTTGATAAAGATAAATCTGTACCCACCATCAGAACAGATGTTTCACCTATTAGGAGAGGAAGCTGCTGCTGAATCTGTGGAAGTAGTTCAGTTTTCATCTGAAGATTCTGGATTTTGCTGTAAAGTATATTCATCCCTCCCTCCCTCCCTCTCCCTTCTTCTGCCTTCCTTCTTTCCTTTCTTTTGAGAATTTGATGCATTTTTATTGTATTTACTTGCTTTCACCCTACCATCTTCCTCCCCAATTCCTCCCATCTCCCCCAACTCCCTCTCAAATTCATGACCTCTCTTAAAGTCATTATTGTTACATATATATGTGAATATAGTGATGCATATATGAGTATATAAATACAACCTGGGAATCCAACTTAGTGTTGATCATATGTATATGCATTTACGACTGACCACTTGGCATTGGGTAGCCTATAAGGAGAGTTTAATCCCTAGAGAAGACTAATCCCCCAGTCACTAGTTGTCTCTAGCTCTCTATCGAGGCGTGGGCCCTCGAGAGATTTTCTCCATCCGTGCTGGCAAGTTGGTTTGTATTGCTATTTTGTCGGCTTGTTTAAGTGACCATATTGTTGAAATTTTATGGGTGCCGTTTCCCTGCCATATAAAGAAGGCAGTATACTGAAGCAGATGTCCTGGTCATCAGGGTCTTAAAAATGATTCGACCCTCTCTTCCATGATGCTCCCTGAGCCTTAGGTATAGATCTCTGTGTAACTTACCACAAGAAGATAAGGGGTTTGGTCATTTGCTCTAGATAACTCAGTTATAATGTACTTCAGCATTATTATCACTCACAGATTTATAACATTGCAGTCTTGATGCGGTAGAATGGCAGAGATTGCAAAGCCCTTCATAATACTCTGTGTAGTACTGCTACCTAGTCTGGTCACTTAGAGTGATGGACCTGAAAAAAAGGTCTTGCCTTTACCTGGGTGTATGTTAGGGACATACTGGAGCATTCTCTGACCTCGACCTGCTTAGTCAAAAAACATATTTTAACTAGACATAACAAGTACTATTTGCACGGACATAAATTTTCCTCTCTAGCATCCTTGACCAATGAATAGCCATTTGGATGTGGGATGCCATCTGCTGCATTACAAAGTGCTCTGTCTGCAGGTATTTCTAAGCACCACAATGTGCTTTTTTATAATGATGACACTGAGGAATATTTATCCATTTCCCTGGGGAATGTTTATTCACCTTTGTGTGTGTGACTCTTAAATGCTCTACAAGTATGTGTTGCCTTGATTGATCTTCACAACAGCTGGGTAAAATGGGCATCATTTGTTTTCACTAAACAGAATTGCAACAGCAAGCCTACAGGGAGATATTTTTACTTTTCACACTTTGTACGTGAGAGAGATGAGGCAGGAAGGATTGAGTGACTTTCTCAAAGTCACTTGGCTGAAAATGGACCATGAACTCAAATTTAGGGAGTTTGCTCAGAGGTAACCCAGTATACCAAAGAAGTAATTGTGCATTAATGTGTGTGTGTGTGTGTATGTGTGTGTGTGTATACATATATACATATGTTTATGTGTGTGAGTTTTATTTTTCTTCAAAAAAAAAACCTACTAAATTGTTGTGTATGTATGTGCTTTCACATTCAAATTCATGTGTGGGAGTAATGCGTCTGTGCAGATTCCCATTCACGTGTGCATATATGGATGGAGGGCAGAGTCCAACCTTTTGTATCATCTCCAACAAGGCAAACCTTCCACCTTTGAGACAGGGTCTCTCACTGGCCTGAGCCTTCCCAATTAGGTTGGATTTGCTAGGCATCAAGTCCCAGGGAACCTCTCTTTGTCTTCCTAGGATTACAAGTGCTTTCCACCTTGCCTGGCATTTTTACCAGGATACTAGAGATTGAACGTGAGTCTTCATACTTGTTAAGAATGTATTCTATTGAGTAAGCTATCTTTCTACTCTAAAATATCTCTCATGATCATTCTCTTTAGCATGTTCTACATAGAATTTTGTTATATTTCCTTACTACATCATCAAACTATAGTTAACATCTAAAGTGCGGTCTTTAACATTGCACTCCAAACCTCAACTGTATGTTTTCAATCTGGGGAAAAATTAAGATTATCTTTGATATATATTGAATAATAAAGCCCAAGTACTTAATGAATACTTAAACATGGTTATAGTAATGCTGGCTAATATTGAACTCAGTGTCTTTACCCCCCCCCCCAAAGATTGCTGTTAATCCAACGCTTTCAAAATCTATGTTGGGGAGATGACTTTTGAACTGAGAAGTAAGCATCTTGGGCTTTTGCCCATGTAGAGTTTACACTATAGACAGCCTAATCCTCCAGGCTGGTGAGACCTCTTGGCATTGGCATAGTTTTCCCAGGCCAGGACTGAATAGGGGGAAATTTGTTATCTACCTCTGCTAAATTTCATCTTGTTAGCTGTATCTCATTATTCATCCTGTCAAATCTCTCATATTCTTAGTTCTATCACTCAGCATATTTGCTAGCTAGCCCACCCTTGTGTCATCCAAAAATTTGATCAACACACCTTCTCTCTTTATTATGCAATTTAAAGCCAAAAGTGCTGAGTGGGCCAAAGTTGAAGAAAGCCCCTGGGATGACACAAGCTCTCAGAGACCTCCCCCGTAAGCTGACTTCAGTTCATTAATCTGTACCTTTGGACAAGGCATTCAATCATTGTTATATTCCAGAACCCTTTATGGAGCCTGTGTTTCTCCATTTCCTTTAGGACCATGACAGGTAACACCCTGCTATCACCGTCAACACCCTCCAGTTAGATGACCTTGGCTTACTGTGATGGAGGCAGTATTGTTTAGTTGAAGGCACCTGGAATCAGAATCCGAAATGAGCCACAGAGCAGCATTAGATATGTCACTTACATCCAACATGTCCTGTATTTAGAGTGCAACAAAGAAGCAGAAATGCTAGCTGAGTGTATACAAGTATATATGTATTCTCTTCCTCTTCCCTGGCCCCCATATCTCTACACACACACACACACACACACACACACACACACACACACACGCCCACACCTACACACATATGCTCTCACTCGTATACATGCTAACAGAGTGTATATACATGTGATTCAATATCAGGAACTAAATGTATGGGTAAAGGTCACATTAGTAGCTAGATCTTGATATTGTATGGTAGATAGTCAGGAAGAAATAATTACAGAGAAAGCAAGAAAAACAAGAACTCATGATGATGTGCTAGTGGACCAAAATAAGGCCAGTCTCTTCATTTTCAAGGCTCTAGTTTTAATGACATAATTAACCTGTAGGAGAATCTGGCTCCTCCACCGCATATACACATATATGTTGATTGTATGGTTATACATGATCATGAGTAAAGCAAAATCTTCTCTTGTGTATTTACTTGGAGGAGTGACTATAGGCAAAAACACTTCTCTCTTCTAAGTTACTGAATCTGGGACCTACGTATTTCGGCAAAAGACAGACAGATTTGGGGGACTACTGGATTATCACCCACACAGTGTGGTAGTGACTCCAATTTTAATTCCTGATCAGTGTGATTTTATTGCTTAGACAAACCAACACATTTCCTGGCATAATTGTGACTATCCCGTTAGCTATTACATATACTAGCAGCTATCATATATACTATTTTTAAATGATTCATATATTCAATATCCTCAAGTGATTCAATATCACTTCCACTTGGCAGGACCAACATTGCACCTTCACTGTTTTGTATCAGGTAGCATCAACTCTGCAGTCATTAGTTACAATGTAACATTGGTTAGAAGCCCCTGGCTCTTAACATGCATGATAACTTACTGTTTGAAACTTTTGTGTTAGATGTAGCAATAACACATTTAAGACGAAAATTGCATGCCAGAGGGTGAGAAGTAAGTTCACTTGCAAAACAACATCACGCCACAGTTTTACTCTTAGGGTCAAATAATAACTCACCTAAAAGCTTGTACTTCTACCTCATATGTTTCTGTTTTCTATAGGAGGGTGGTGTCTGGTTATTACATTTTAAACAGTGCTCATTCCTAGACCCACACCTTTGATCTATTCCAAGAAGAACAATGGTAGTATAGTAGTAGGAGGAGCCAGTGTTAGAAATAAACTAACTTTGTGACATAGCATTACTATATACATCTGCATGTTTCCTTGGGCAGCTCAGTGGTTTCCCTTTTAAGATGAAAACAACAGCAGGGCATGGTGGCACATGCCTGTAATCCCAGCACCTGGAAGGCATATCTCCATGAGTTCAAGATTAGCCTGGTCTACAAAGCGAGTCCAGGACAGCCAAGTCTACACAGAGAAACCCTGTCTCAAACAAACAAACAAACAAACAAACAAAGGTGGAAACAACAAAGCTCCAACTCGTATTCTTATGACATCTCATGCTCTTACACAACACAAGAACTCATGTTTTTATGTGTGATGACTCTACAATAAAATATCCACATTTCAAAAGTTCAGTTTGTGTGCGGATACCTTATAAACCTGCCTGTGTTTATTCTTCAGATAATTGTATTGCCTGTTAGCAGATGGGCACTGAGGTTCTAAGTGCTCTAACATGCCCAGGGGCACTGCTGGATGGTGATAGAGACAGGATCAGAATGCTAGTTATTTTCTTGGTAAGCCAGCGTGTTCTTTTCATTTGGAATGTCTCCACTTTTCTGTGGGGCCATGCAAGCCCTAAAATACCTGCAGGGTAGAACTACAGGTCTGAGCTCTCATTTCATTCGAGAAGAAGTTCATTGAGCCCCCGCTTCTCCATTGGCCTAGAAATCCTTGGTTTAGCCATCTGTGAACTCTGCCTTGAATTCCCAGGATGAATCACATTTTGTTTTCTTTCAAAATTTTATTTCCTTAGTTGTAAAGTTTTTCCTCTGAATATTTACACTTTATAAAGTACTTTTATATCTGTTTTGTCGTTTAACAATCTGTGGAATAGAAGACCTAATTCCCACTGCATGTCTGAGAGACAGGAGCCATGTAGCTTAATGATATGTGGAAGCTGATCACTGATGCAGCTTTCTTGTAGCCCCAGGGCTTTTGTCTAGCCCTCCACACTATTATAGAAACTATAATTTCCTGGTAACTGTGAAGCCACCATTTCTCCTTCTGTCTTTATAGCAAGCAGGTTCTTACAGAAATACGTGTCTGTGGGTGGCTCTCACGACGTTAATAGAGGTTAACTCACCAATGCACCGTAGAGTGCCTAAATGTTCTCAGCCAAACATTATTTTATGATTCCTTTAGAAGGAATACCCTGCTCAAGGCCAGAACCATCAAAACCAAACAAATTCCAGTTGACTGGACACAATCATGACAGTAGTAGAATAATGAAAAAGTTTCTGGTATAAGTGACTTATATTAGTTTTTCTGCATATTATTACACCAGTCTTCTGTCAAAAATCCTGTTAAAAATAACTCAAACTCTTAATCCAGAATGATGAATGGTATTGAAATCCATCACCATGCCAGTAAGAAAGTGAACATGTATCATACATTAAAAAAAAAAAAAAGTAAGCGAAATCAGAAACAAGATGTAGGAAATTCCCTTCATGCAGCTTCTTTATGGGAGCTATTTGCTGACTCCTTTGACACTGATCTTCAGTTTTACAGGTGGATCAGGAGTCAAGAAAGTGTCCAAGGAGGGGCTGAGTCTAGTATGTGGTCATTGTCCTAAGAGCTAAAGAGGGTGCATTTCAGCTGCAGAAATTCTTGCCACTAATGGTTTTGTTCCTGAACATTGAGTTGAACCATAATGAAGCTATTGATACTGGAACATTGTTTCCTAATGAAACTAGCAATGGCATATGATTTGAGACAATAGGAAATCACTATTTGCTCACAATTCTGTCTTCAATGCCTTGAATAATATTTGGTACACTGTAGGTCCTGAATGAATACTTGGAGTGAATAAAATCAAATGGTAAGTGCAAAAATACACATCTAAACAATCACAATAAAAGAATTCACAATTAAAATGAAGAGGAGGCTACATTTAGTATCTGCTAGAACCAGAGGAGAGGACTTGGAAGCTAAGAATGCTCTGTCAGAGTGGCCAATGAACGGGATTTGACCAGACAATTGGGTGCATGCCATGATGTCTACCATCTGTCCCACGTTCTTTGTAGCTGTTATTTGTCTGTTTAAAATTTCTTGTTTCGTTCTCATTTGAATGATGTAGATATTAAAAATTAAAGACTTGGCTTTTCAATACATAGAACCAAACATAGTTTTCCCGAGTGATATGCAACTTCCTGTGTATAAGACAGGCACAGTTTCCTGAATGAAAGCCCTGTGATAGGAGCTTGGCATCTTTCCTTACAAGAGTTATCCCAGATCGCATGGTGGTTTCTCCCCACCCCCCCAGCATGTTCAATCCGATTTCAAGATTAGAGATCCAATTTCCTTTTGTGTCTAGAGGTTTATTAGAATGCTGCACACTATTGTTTCCAATCTGTTCCTCCCCAAACCCTGGTTATAGAACTAAACTGTCTATCATACAATTACTTATTAAAAAGAAAATTATTTACTTTCCTGACTTAATGAACCAAAAATAGTGTGAAGTCACATCTCATGTAGGTGCTAGATTCAGAAATTGGTGAATAAGGTGAAAATCACATAAGGCTAAGATTATACAGGAAAATCTTTTTCTATTATCTATAACTTAAAATAGCCAAGGCTTTAAATGTACAGTCCCGTGTGCATTTATGTTTTATCTAATGTACCAGGTGGAAGTAACTGAAGGCAAAAATTAAAGAGAAGCATTATCAGTAGATGTTCAGCTTTATAAATCCTCTCCATCCCACCCTTCCTCTCTCCCCTCATCCCCCTTCCTCTCCCTCCCTTCTCTCTCTCTCTCTCTCTCTCTCTCTCTCTGTGTGTGTGTGTATGTGTGTGTGTGTCAGTGTTATGCATGTGTGTGCATATGTGGCACCAGAGGTGAATGCAGGGGGTCTCCCTCTATCACTTTTCCCCTTGCTTTTTGAGACAAGGTCTTTCGCTGAACCTGGAACTCACGGGTTTGTTATCTGTTGAGCACCCAGCACCCTCCTTTTCTTCCAGCACTGGCATTCCAGGCACATGCTGCCACATCCACCTTTTTACGTTGGTTCTGAGAATCCAAACTCAGGTACTCACACTTGTACCTTGCCCACTGAGCTACATCCCCAGCTCCAAATTCTCTGCTTTCAGTAAAGGTGCAAATTCATGACGATGAACATCAGGGTAGGCTGAGGATGCCTCTGTGTGCCTGAAGGGTTCGTTTTGTTCTGTTTTAATGTCTTCCTGTTATATTACGTATCCACATGTTTCTTCGTGTGATGGACAGCCACTTGCCCAGAATGTAGGGGTGGTGGTTAGCATTAGAGTTGAGGTGTATGGGCATGCAAATCTTTCACACACAACTGGAATAACCCATTACCACAAAGAGATTGGAAGTTCAGACTAAGTCTCTTACATACTACCAGATGACCTTGCTAAGCAAAGCATCGCTTTAGGAGAGGCAGGTGTGAATCTCAGGCTATGAGCGTTCATCAGGTCTGCTGTTTTCAGGTCCCTGTTGTCAGCCAGATAGCTCTGAGTCCATTTTCTCTTGGGCAGTGATTCTAGTCTTAGTATTCAAGTCATCTTAGGTATGCCAGATATGCTTTCTTCATGTGCTCTCCACAGCTTCTACTTCTGAGACCGAGACCCAGAAGTGGTTTCATCACGAAGACAGTGAAACTTAAGATAAAAGTTTCACATTGCATAGTCGTTTTCAAAGTCTGGAAAGACTAGTGGCTTTGATGATCAGATGCTCACTTTTATTAATTAAAAAAAAAACGAAGTTATTTTAAATATAAACAACAACAAAAAACACGCTTTCTCTTCAATTGCTCCAAACACTGTTGTTGTTTTGTGGATGATAGAGCAACTACTGATGTTTCTGCTAAGTGGAAAGTACATTGGAATCCCAAGAAGTTGGGGTTTGTGGATCAGTCATCCTATTGTAGGAATGCCTATTGTAGGATACTCTTATGTCTGCTGGAATGAGCTACGTGGTGCTGGTAGGAATACATATGGCCAGGGTGCACTACCTTACAAATGTATTCCATGTGCCTCACAACAGATGTGTGTGGGCAGTGAAGAGAAACCGGCAGAGTGACTGGGTCATGGTGGTTCTTTTCTGTGTCTTCAAAGGATACAAAACTGTTCATATAAACAGCTAAGGATGTAGGGAAACTACCAGAAGTATGTTAGACAGTTATTAATATACGTGTGTTATTTGCCTTGATTTCATGATTGTTCACGGCATTTGTCAGCTTTTTGACAAAGTATAAAACTCCACATGTTGTATTTTGTTTTTATAAATATTCACTTACAGTCAAAATTGTATTTTTGTGTCTTTATTTTCTTTCCCAAAATGGACTACTAAATTGTATATAAGCTCTGTCCTTACTAAGTCTGCTCGTCTGAAGGTTGTGTGTTCTTGGTGAAAGAATTGGTTTTTACATATCCACAGAGTTCCTTGTTTAGAATGTCTCTCTCTTGGCAAGAATTATGTTCTGTGGATTACAGAGAATACCATTTTTTTTTAAGTGTACCTGAAACTTGAGACAGGCCAAAGTGCTCAGAGTTGGGCACCATATGAGGTCTGCCATTATCTCGTGTTTTTGTGTTTAGTGCTATCTGTGTATATATTTGTGCATGTGGGTTTGGGGGCCAGAGATTTAAGACAAGTCTCTCACTGAACATAGAGCTTGCCAGTTTGCCCAGTCTGGCTGGCCTTGAGCACCAAGATGCATGCCTCCTTGCCTGGTTTTTACATAGGCATGCAGATCTAAACTCAGACCCTCATGCACATGTATCAAGGACTTCACCAAAAGAGCCACCCCTTAGCCCCTGACCTCTGATCCTTGACAGCATGTCCTCTCTGTCCCTAGAAGCCAAAAGCAATGCCAGGGTCTGACTTTTCTATTGTTGTGATGAGACACCACAACCAATGCAGCTATCATAAAAGAAAGCATTTAGTTAGGGTTTTGCTTACAGTTTTAGATGGTTAGACCATTATCATCATGCTGGGAAGCAGACAAGCATGGCACTGGAGTAGAAGCTGGGAGATTTACATTCTGATCCACAGGCAACACAAAGAGAGACTGGTCCTGGCATGGGATTTTGAAACCTCAAAGCCCTCCCCCAGTGACACAACTTATGCAACAAGGTTATACCTTCTAATCTGTCCCAAACAATCCCATTAACTATAGACTAAACATTCAAACGTAAGAGGCTATGGGGTCCATTCTTATTCAATCCACCATCGCCAGTATGTCATCTGAGTTTCATGAAGAAAAGACTGATTTCTTTGTTAGGATTCAGAAGATAAAACTAGAGAACCTTTTCTTCATTCTGGGTAGCTCTAGGCTTGTATGACCCAGAGGCTAACAGAGCCATATAAAGCTTCATCCCCTAAACAGATGCTTTCTTCAGAGCCAGTAAAGTAGTGGTCCTCAACCTATGGGTCGCAACCCCTTTATCAAATATCTATCTCAAAAAAAAATTACATTTTTGACTCATAACAGTAACAAAATTACAGTTATAAAGAAGATAATTTCATCGCTGGGAATTACCACAACATGAGGAACTGTATGTATTAAAAGTACATCTCTCCAGGGCTTGAGAGATGGTTCAGAGAATACTATCTGTTCTTCCAGAGAACCTGAGTTCAATTCCCAGCAAACACATGTTGTCTCAAAACCATCTATAATGGGATCTGATGCCCTTTTCTGGCAGGCAGGTGTACATGTAGATAGGACACACACAAACAAATATATATATTTGTTGCAGTATTGTTGCAGTATTAGGAAGCTCAAGAACCACTGCACTAAAGAAAAGATGTCTAGTCTATGAGAGACAAGATCGAGTTCTCACTCACTGATAAAGGAGTTTCTCTGAACTTACACTCCTATCCTATAAAATGAGAATTATAGTCTCTTGCTTAATTATGCTAAAGGTATGTTATATAACGCATATTACATAGAGCCATGGGGACGTGAAATATATTAAATACGTTCAAGAGTGTTGGTGAGTCACAAGACAGTAAGGGTAAAAACATGCTGTTATGGCACCTAACACTCAGAAATCCTTTCCTGGATGGGCTGTGGGTTACAAGAGAAGGCTCGTCAGGGGCACTCCAGAAGTCTGGATTCTTGTATTAATGCAGCCTACTTCACAGAAACCAATTATTCCTGAACATGTTTATCAATATAATTGAAAGGAGTATGGTTGGACACCAGGATCCAGCCAGCAGCAGGCCCAGGGGACAGTTAGTGCACTGCCTGAGGGCCTTGGTTGGCTACTTGTTCCAGAGATGACAGGGACACAGCAGGGAGGGAGCTGTCTCTTTAGCTTTCAGGCTGCCTATTAATCAACATCACTTCCCTCATTAATACAAAAGCATTCTCAGAGACACTTCCAACAATTCCTTTTTCCTCTGGTTACAGCAAAATCAGCCTTCATAATGAGGGGCAGATCTGTGTTTTCCACGGAGCTACATATTAATTCTTTGTTCTGTTTGTCATTTACATACCCCTCAAAACCGGTTTATTTATTTATTTAATCTTTTTGCAACTTATACTGTCGAATCTCCACAGCTTGAAGATATACAATTAACACTCTTTCCTCCGTGAGGGTCAGCAGGTCTGCTTTGCTGGCTCAGGCTTTGCTTAGGATAGCGAGGAATGGAATTTAATTGGCATGACCAGGAGGCATTGGTTGCCAGGCAGAGAGTAAGAGGTCCAAGCCTGTTCTCATTCAGCCATTTCCACTCCTGCTTTGACCAAGGCTCTTCCCACTGTGGTGCTTCTTCCCTGCTCAGAATGGAATGCCTACCCTCTCTGCCCTGGAACTTTAGGAAATGATCCTATTCTTCCACTCTGGTGCTGCCAGATCCAGGGACCCCTTAGGATGTTCTTTCCAGCCGGATGTGGTGATGACCAGACAAAACCAATGACCAGCTGTTGTCAACCAGATTTTCACTAGTGTGAGATAGCAGTGAGCTCAGAATTTTTCTTGCTGTTAAGAAATAGGGACCAAGTGTTTTCTCCTTCAAGGAGGCTGTACTCATTCCATAAGAAACTTATCCTCCCTCCCCCTTTCCTTTTTCCATATTTTATTTCCTCTCCTCCTCCTTCACATCCTTGTTTTCCTTCTACCTTTTTGCTTTATTCCTCTGTTCTTCTCTATCCATACACCTTCCTTTCTTGCTTGCTTGCTTTCTTCTTCTCCTCCTTTTTATCTCATTCCTTCATTCCTTTCCTCTCCTCTTTCCTCTCTCTTTTCTTCCTTTCACTTCTTCCTTTCTGTCCCCCTTCCCTCCCTATCCTGTGTCTGCTTTCTCTTTCACCTTGAGTACCTCCTGGGCTGTGACACAATAGACACTTTACTGCCAACCAGCAATATCATGGAGATGAAGACACAACCTAATGGGGAGAGATAGAGGAGAAAGCAAAGCTTTAGAGCAATCTGACAATCACCTCTATGGAAGAGAAGATAAGCCTCACTGGTACAAAGAGAAGTTAGGCAGGTGGCGGTGGGTTGTCCCTGTGATATCGGTCAGCCCTGACTGCCTGTCCCCCACCCCAGGATTTCTAATTTCTCTGGTATTGTTATTTATCTGAGAAGTGTCTGTGAATCTGCACTTAGGCCGGCCAAATGTAATATCCCTATGTTCATTGTTCTCACCCATAAAATAGAAATGGCAACAAAACCTGAGTTTGGTTCTATAACGTGCTTAGAATCCAAACACAGCAAATTCTTTCTGAGCCATGGATGGCATCAACACAGGGGCTAGGAAGCTATTTAACCTTTCTCTGCAATGACAGTTTATGTCACGAAATTATGTCCTGGATTCTTAGGGACTTAAAAGACCTCTTTTTAAAAGTGAAGGCAAAAATCAAGGTTCATGGTGTTGGTGCCTTCTCCAGACTGCTGAGTAGCTGCATTTCTGTCCCAAATGCTTTCTGGGGTCATTTGAAGTTAATAAGGTGGTGGGTAGTTTCAGCTCTTCATTTTGAGTGGGTGAGAAGAATCAGGGCAAAATATTTTATCTACAGAGCTGGTAGTTCTATTTCAGATTTTTTTTCTGTTTCTTTTAATCACCTGGAATGTGCATTTGGATATCTCCACTTTTTCTCAATTAAAGAGAGAATGTCTTAGTGTCATAGTGTGCTGACTCTAAGGTCAGAACAAGCCATGTTTAACACTCAGATTGCAATGTGCTGGCTCGATCCACTTGTGAGTATCTACTAGTTTCTCAAACCCAGTTTCTTTTCTTTAAAATGAAGAAATTAAAGTACCACCTTACAGATCTGCTGTGACTACTAAAGGTCATGGCATATACTAAACGTGTATGTGCTATTATAGGATACAAGCACATAATGCTGGACACATGTCAATCAAAGCACATGCAAATGTCTTCCCATTGCACGGCAGAATGCTGCTTGGCATCCCTTATTTTGTGAAAGGAATTTCAAGGAGCATTAATTGGCCAAATGAATGAGAATGGTACTTACACTGAGGATGAGAGGTATCAAATAGGGAAGACATATCCTAATATCTCTTGCTTGGAAGAAGATTTCACATTTTTCATGTCTAGTAAGTGTCTCATTTATAATATTCCTGACACACAGCTGTCAAACATAGCCTTGCATGCTTTTCAGTAGAGAACTAACTTCCTGAAGCAAATCAAAGCAATCCTAAAGAAAAGTTTGGTCAGGTACCAGGTTGTGAAGAAAAAAAAAATGAAATTCCATTTTTATATTTCCTTCTCATTATTCCATTTGTCTGCCCCTTATTTGTTTACCAGATCTTTTTAATTTCTCCTGTTACTCACTCAAATGCAGGATACTTTGCACGGATTGAGAATAATGTTTTGTGAAGGCTGTACATAGCTGAACATGTATGTATACGAGAGTAAATCTATAGGAGGCAGGCGCCACCTAGACTATTCCTGTAGGTGGTAAAAAAAAATGAAACAAAACATCAGTTTATCTAACCTAATCATTTTGAAAAGAATTGTCTTTTTTCCCTTTCTTTTGATTATTGTTGTATGAAAATTTCCTCCATACATCTACTATGTTTTGATCAGATTTATCTTCTATTCTCTCATCTCGATTTCTTCGTTATTCCCACTACTACTTTCTCTTCCAAACTTCATATGTTCTTTTTAAAACAGATTATTATTTTGTTATAATATTGTACAATTTGTTTTGATCATATTCACCCCTCCCTAAATCTTATGTTCATACTTCCTTCCTACCCTCCCAAATTTGTGTCTGTGGTATTCCCCTATAGTATGATTGATATACTAGAATCTACAGCATCATGGAGATGGAAGTTGGGTACCCCTTTCTATGGAATTATTGGTAATTTTAGCTGCAGGAAAGGACAGTCCCCCCCACACTCCAAGGGTATATAGCCTTTCACTGAACATAATCAAAATATATTGTATAAACCTCTGTTTTCCTTTTTTATTATTATCATTTATTACAATTTATTTCATTTGTATCCTGGCTGTGGCCCCCTACTTCATCCCCTCCCAATCCCACTCTCCCTGTCTCATCTCCCCATATGCCCCTCCCCTAGGACACCGATAGAGGAGGTCCTCATCTCTTTTCTATTTGACCCTAGCCTATCAGGTCTCATCAGGCCTAATTGCACTGTCTTCCTCTGTGGTCTGGCAAGGCTGCACCCCCCAGGGGAAGGTGCTCAGAGAGCCTGCCACTGAGTTCATGCCAGAGAAAGTCCCTGTTCCTCTACTATGGCTCCCACTTGGAATCTGAGTCTATTGGCCACATATGAACCAGAGTTTTAAGTACTCTCTATGCATTGCCCTTGGTTGGAGCTTCATTCTCTTCAGGGCTTCCAGGGCTCAGTTTTTATGGCTCTGTGGGTCTCCTTTTGGAGCTCCTGTCCCCTCTTTCTGTCTCCTCCTTCTTTCATAAGATTCCCTGCACTCTGTCCAAAGCTTGGCTATGAGTCTCAGCATCTGCTTTGATACCTCAGTCAGTATAGTCTTTCAGAGGCTGTCTGTGGTAGACTCCTCTCCCATTCCCTTTCTTCTCCTGCTTCTGATGTCTGCCACATTTGTCCTTCTGAATGAGAATTGAGCATCTTCCCTAGGGTCTTCCTTGTTGTTTAGCTTCTTTAGGAGTATAGAGTTTAGTATGTTAATCCTATATTATGTGGCTAATATCCACTTATGAGTAAGTATATGCCATGTGTGTCTTTCTGCTTTTGGGTTAGGTCACTCAAGATGATCTTTTCTAGTTGCCACCATTTGCCTGCAAATTTCATTATTTTCTTGTTTTTAATTGCTGAGTAGTATCTCATTGTGTAAATGTACCACAATTTCTGTATCCATTCCTCCATTGAGGGACATCTAGGTTGTTTCCAGCTTTTGGCCATTACAAATAGAGTTGCTATGAATATGGTTGAGCAAATGTCCTTTTTGAATACTTGAGCATATTTTGGATATATGCCTAGAAGTGGTATAGCTGGATCTTGGGGTATCACTATTCCCAATTTTCTGGGAAAGCAGCAGTTTGATTTCCAAAGTGGCTGTACAAGTTTATATTCCCACCAGCAATAGAGGAGGAGAGTTCCCCTTTCTCCACATCCTCTCCAGCATGTGTTGTCACTTGAGTTTTTTATCTTAGCCATTCTGATGGGTGTAAGTTGAAATCTCAGGGTTGTTTCGATTTGCATTTCCCTGATGACTAAGGACACTGAGCATTTCTTTAAGTGTTTCTCTGCCATTTGATATTCCTCTATTGAGAATTCTCTGTTTAGCTCTGTATTCCACGTTTTAATTGGATTACTTGGTTTGTTGGTGTTTAAACTCTTAAGTTCCTTATACATCCTGGGTATTAGCCCTCTGCCAGATAAAGAGTTGGTGAAGATCCTTTCCCAATCTGTAGGCTGTTGTTTTGTTCGGAAGATAGTGTCCTTTGCTTTACAGAAGCTTTTCAGTTTCATGAAGTCCTATTTATTGATTGTTGATCTTAGAGCCTGTGCTGTTGGTGTTCTGTTCAGGAAGATGTCTCCTGTGCCAATGAGGTCAAGGCTCTTCCCCATGTTTTCTTCTAACAGCTTTAATGTGATTGGTTTTATGTTGAGGTCTTTGATCCACTTAGACTTTAATTTTGGGCAGGGTGATAAATATAGATCTATTTGCATTTTTTTCTACATGTAGACATGCAGTTAGACCAGCACCCTTTGTTGAAGATGCTGTCTTTTTTCCATTATATGATTTGGGCTTCTTTGTCAAAAATCAAGTATTGATAGGTGTGTGGATTTATTTTTGGGTTTTCCATTCAAATCCATTGATCCACCAATCTGTTTCTGTGCCAGTACAGTGCAGTTTTTAGTACTGTTGCTCTATAGTACAGCTTGAGATCAAGGATGGAGATACCTCCAGAAGATCTGTCATTATAGAGGATTATTTTAGAAATTCTGAGTTTTTTTGTTTTTCCATATGAAGTTGAGAATTGTTCTTTCAAGTTCTTTAAAGAATTTGTTGGAATTTTGATGGGAATTTCATTGAATCTGTAGATTGCTTTTGGTAGGATAGCTATTTTCCTACCTATCCATGAACATGGGAGATCTTTCTATCTTCTGATATCTTCTTCAATTTCTTTCTTCTGAGACTTGAAGTTTTTTTCATACAGGTGTTTCATATGCTTGGTTAAAGTAACACTAAAGTCTTTTGTGGCTATTGTGAAGGGTGTTGTTTCCCTAATTTCTTTCTCAGCCCTTTTGTCTTTGGTATACAGGAGGACTACTGTTTTTTGTTGTTTGTTTGTTTAGTTGTTTTTGTATCCAGCCACTTTGCTGAAGGCATTTATCAGCTGAAAGAGTTCTCCGGAGTTGTTCATGTATACTATCATGTCAATCTTTCTACCTGATCTTGATTTAATTTTGGTAAATGGAATCTATCAAGAAAATTGTCCATTTCCTTTAGATTTTCAAATTTTGTGGCATATAGGCTTTTGTAGTAAGACTTATTCATTGTTTGGATTTCCTCAGTGTCTGTTCTTATGTCCCCCTTTTCATTTTTGATTTTGATGATTTAGATAGTTTTTCTCTGCCTTTTAGTTAGTTTGGCTAAGGGCTGTTTATCTTGTTGATTTTCTCAAAGAACCAGCTCTTCGTTTCATCAATTCTTTGAATTGTTTTATTTGATTCTAATTTATTGGTTTCAGCTCTGAGTTTGATTATTTCCAGCTGTCTACTCCTCTTGGGTATGTCTGCTTCTTCCCCCCCACCCCCCAGGGCTTTCAGGTGAGCCATTAAGTTGCTTGTATGAGATGCTTCAAATTTTTTCTTGAAGGCATTTAGTGCTATGAATTTTCCTCTTAACACTGCTTTCATTGTGTCCCATAAATTTGGCTGTGCTGTGCCTTTATTTTCATTGAATTCTAAGATGTCTTTAATTTCTTTCTTTATTTCTTCCCTAAACCAGCTGTCATTGAGTTGTTCAGTTTCCATGTGTGTGTAGGCTTTTTGCTATTTCTGTCGTTGTTGAGGTCCAGCTTGAGTCCATGGTGGTCAGATAGAATACAAGGGATTATTTCAATCTCTCTGTATCTGTTGAGGCTTGCTTTGTGATCAACTATATGATCTATTTTGGAGAAGGTTCCATGAGGTGCTGAAAAGAAGGTATATTCTTTTGAATTTGGGTGAACAGGTCTGTAGACATCTATTAGGTCCATTTGATTTAGGACCTCTGTAAGTACCTTTATTTCTCTATTTAGCTTCTGTCTAGATGACCTGTCCCTTGGTGAGAGTGGAGTGTTGAAGCCTCCCACTATTAAGGGTGTTGGGATTGATGTGTGATTTGAACTTTAATAATGTTTCATTTACAAATGCAGGTGCTCTTATATTTGGGGCATAGATGTTCAGGATTGTGATGTCCTCCTGGCAGACTTTTTCTTTGATGAGAATAAAGTGCCCCTTCTCATCTTTTTTGATTAATTTTGGTTGAAAGTCTATTTTATTAGATATTAGGATAGCTACTCCAGTTTGTTTTCTGTGTCTTTTTGCTTGAAATACATTTTTTCCAGCCCTTTACTCTGACATAGTATCTGTCATTGTTGCAAAGGTTTGTTTCTTGGATACAGGAGAATGTTGGATCCTGTTTCCACAACCATTCTGTTAGTCTGTGTCTTTTTATTGGAGAGTTGAGTCCATTGATGTTGATAGATAGTAGTGACCAATGGACGTTAGTTCCTTTTATTGTGGAGTTGGTGATGATAGTATGTTTGTGTGCTTGTTTTCTTTTGATTTTTGTTGTGATGTTATCTATGTCCTATGTTTTCTTAGATGTAGTTGATTTCGTCAGATTAGAGTTTTCCTTCTAGTATCTTCTGTAGGGCTGGGTTGCTGTGTAGATACTCTTTATTAATTTTAGTTTTGTCATGGAATATTTTGTTTTCTCCATCTATGTTGATTGAAAGCTTTGCTGGGTATAGTAGTCTGGTTTGACAAATGTGTTCTCTTAGAGTCTGCATGGCATCTGCCCAGGCCCCTCCGGCTTTCATGGTTTCTGTTGAGAAGCCTGGTGTGATTCTGATAGATCTACATTTTCCCCTTGCTGCTTTTAATATTTTTTCTTTGTTCTGTAGATTTAGTGTTTTGACTATTACATGGTATGAGAAGTTTCTTCTCTGGTCTAGTCTATTGGTGTTCTATAAGCCTCTTGTATGTTTAAGGACATCTTTTTCTTTAAGTTAGGAAAATTTTCTTCTCTGATTTTCTTGAAAATATTTTCTGGACCTTGGAGCCTGGAATCTTCTTTTTCATCTATTCTTATTATTCTTAAATTTTGTCTTTTCATGGAATCCTTGATTTCTTGGATGTTTTGTGTTTGGGACTTATCCTATATTATTTTTTCTTTGAGAGATGTATTAGTTTTTTTTTTTTTCAATTGTATCTTCAGCGCCTGAGAGTCTCTCTTCCGTCTCTTGTATTCTGTTGGCGATGCTTACCTTTGTGGTTCCTGATCTTTTCTCTAAGTTCTCCAGCTCCAGGGTTTTCTCTGTTTGTGTTTTCTTTATTGATTCTAATTCTTTTTTCATGTCTTACACCGTTTCCTTCATCTGTTTGAATGTAGATTCCTGATGGCATCTATTTTTTTACTCGTTTCCTCTTTATGTGCCTCTAATAATCATTAAGCATAGCTTTAAATTTATTTTCCTGTGTTTCTGATGAATTAAAATACCCCATTATTTGGGGGGTTGCTGGTGAAGCGTGACGTCCTGATTTTTGTTGGATGTGCTCTTATGCCTGCCTCTAGCCATCTGAATGGTCAGTAGCCTTTGCTGTTTGTTCTTGGAGCCTATACTGCAGACTGGCTCCATCTGTCTCTGGAGTCTGGAGTATTCTTCAGGAAGATGAGAGAGGTCCAAAGGTTTGAGGGTGGATGTTGGTGCTTCAGATGCACCTCAGGGAGGAAGGTCATAGGTGCAAGTGTGCAAGTACAGGAGTGTGAGTGGAGGTGTGCCTGCCTGGAAGGATGGAGTGTGAGGGAGAAGTGCAAGCAAGCACAGGTTGTGGTGCAGGTGTGGTTTGCACAGGCGCAGTGCGCAGGCACAGGTGCCCTGAACGGCTCAGTGACCCACAGGCCTGTCACAGTGTGCTCCAGGCACTCAGATCTGCCTGAGCTGCACCATCTTGGTTCCAGGATTTGTTTGACTGCTCTCCTCTGGGAGACCCACAGAACAGGGGCTTCAATGTTAAGAATGTTGTCCCAGGAACCCCTCTGTTTCCCACAGTGGGGGTGTGGTGGGAGAGGCCCTATGTCTGGCTGCTAGCATAGAAGGACCCCGGATCTGGGGCTCTGTATGCACTCTTTCACAGAAGCACTCACTTACAGGTGTGTGTGGAAAGCACAGAGGGCTTGCACACACTCACTAGCAGGCAGGTATGAAAAGTGCACTTATTCACAGGCGTGTGTGGGAAGTACAGAGGGCCCACAGTTTTCTATTCTCAGATTTGGGTCCCCTGTTTGGTCGTTAGTTTAAGGAGGTGACCTGTACCTGGATTTATGTGCTCCTGGCATGAAGGTGCAGCTGATAGTTTGCCACTCTCAGACATCAGAGACATCCTCCCCAGGGGGTGGGGGAAGGAGGCCTGGATCCAATGTGTCCCAGTTCACGGGTTGTCCCCTCTAGCCCGGGAAGCCTCAAAGTTGATGCTCTGGCTTCAGCCGCCCATCCACTCACCAGTTTTGGAGTCTTGGATCTTCTGACCTTCAGATATGGTGCGTACTGGTTGCCACCATCTTGGAGCACCCCACCCCCTAAAACTCTTAAAGAACCAAATTTTAGGCTGGGTGGGCAGTGGTGGCACATGCCTATAATCCCAGAGTTTGGGAGGAAGAGGCAGATGAATCTCTGAGTTCAAGCTAGCCTCATCCACAGAGCAAGTTCCAGGATGACCAGGGCTACACAAAGAAACCCTGCCTCAAAAAGAAGACAAAGAAGAAGAAGAAGAAGAAGAAGAAGAAGAAGAAGAAGAAGAAGAAGAAGAAGAAGAAGAAGAAGCATTTAAAAGAAAAGAGAAAGAGAGAAAGAAGAAAGAAAGAAAGAAAGAAAGAAAGAAAGAAAGAAAGAAAGAAAGAAAGAAAGAAAGAA
>NW_026585644.1:29330251-29341441 GCF_907164565.1 Psammomys obesus
GAAAGAAAGAAAGAAAGAAAGAAAGAAAGAAAGAAAGAAAGAAAGAACTCCTTGGATATGGTGGGATTGTATTCCCACTTTTCCTCTATGCTGGGATTTTTGGTCTGCCTTAAGCTTGTACAGGACTTTCAAATGCTGTCACAACCTTTGAGATCATATGTTGAGATTCCTTGCTGTGCCCAGAAGAGAAGATTTTGTTTGTTTGTTTCCTTGTAGCTATTTACCACCTCTGGCTCTTACAATATTTCTGCTCCCTCTTTTGCTATGATCTCTGAGCCTTCGTGTTGTGGGGAGATACATATTTTCCACTTAGGGCAGAGCATTCCACAGTCTCTCATTCTCTGCATCTTGACCTTTGTGGTCTTTGTGTTAGTCTCCATTTACTTCAAGTACAGCTTGCCTGGTGAGGGTTGAGAATTTTCTTAATCTATGAGTTAACCATCGGATATTAAGAGTTATTTAATATTATGTCCACTTAGCAGAATCATAGTAAAAGATTCTCTCTTAGTACCAAAGCCACGTGTTCTTCACCCAATAAAGACACCAGGTATGGGTTTAATCTTGCGGTGTGGAATCTGTTCTTTTCCCTCTATCATTTCTGCTTCTGCTTTGAAGCACTCATCATTTCTTCCTGTAGTATTGTTGAATCTCACACGGTGACTATAAAGTTGGTTTGCACATCTATACCCTTATTAATTTGTAAACTTCTGCAGAGAACAATTTCCTGGGTATGTTTTCTGCCTCACCTTTCCTCACATGGCCCTCTTTCCCTGTGCGTACTCTCCTAATGCACATACACTGAGTCTGAAAATATTACCTCATTCAATCTTCTCAGCCATTCTAGGAGGCAGGTGGATATTATCTTCATTTTTCAAATTAACAAATGCAGTTCAGGGAGGTTAATAAAATTGTGTAAAGGTCACAGAGTGTACCCATGGTAGAGCCGTTGAAACCTGTCTGACTCCAAAGTCTGTAGTCTTCTTATTGCCCCATGAGCACTCTACTCTCAACATTTACCCATTTATTTTTAACTTTTTAAAAGGACAAAGTACTGTGCCTTTCTTTGTGTTTCTTTATTTGAGGTATGTTTAGCATATAATTCACAGCCCCACAATCTGGCATTAATGAACTGTTTAGTCATTTGTGAAGCAAAATGTGACTGGTGGAATGAAGATCGAATGGAAGTCCTGGAAGTGATGATGATAAGTGAAAAGCAGTGCCTGCCTTTTCAAGAATGTTATGTCAAAATTTTCACATTTCAACTGAACCCAAGCCTTACCCTCCATTCTCTGAAGTGATGGGAAACATACTACAATGACCCTAAGGACTAGCAGTGACTTTGATGTTCGCTCAGCTACCTGAATAATGGCTGGCCTTAGTGAACAATTTGGGGTTATTGATCAAAGGGATGAAAAAGAAATCAAAGCCAACAGCTTTGGGCTAAGCCTAGAGGAGACATCTCTTTTGCCTCTCACCTACCACTTTCCTTTTAGAATCGTTGCATTCGCACCCAATAGTTGCTGGTCTCATGGAGAGATTCTGCCTATAAAGATCTTCCCCTTTTACTTCTCTCCCTTTCTGTCTGTTAGGGGGTGCCTGTGGTAATCTAGGAGGACATGGCCAAGCTAATTCCCTGGCATGAACAAAGAAATAAATGACTGGAAAGACAGATAGAAGACCAACCTGTAGAGAGAGAGAAGCTTTATGACTAGGAGTAGTAGGCCACTAATGGCTGCTGGTTGGGTATTTTATGGGTCTTCTCCTTTTCCCTACTTGTCCCCCTGAATGCCATGAATACCCATGAATGCCACCCACATTAGGGTGTGTCTTCCCCCCTTAGCTCCTCACAGACTACCCAGAAGTTTTTCTCTTCAGTGGTTCTAAATGTAGTCAACCTGGTAATGAACACTAGTTTCCTGCATAGAATAGTTTAAAGATTTCTGTCAAGCTCTTACTAAAATAATCCTTTACTTAACACCTAACCATTAATTACATAATTCTTTATATAACACATGTGGCTTTTTTGGCATGAGGTACTTTTGAGTTCAGAGACTGTGTCCACTTCACTCATCATTCGTCTGTGTCACAGAGTACAATGCTTTGCACATAATGGGTGTTTCAAATTATTGACTGAAGGGTTTATGAATAGATAGAAGATAATAGAGCTATCTTCCTGTCTTTCCCATATGAAGCAAGGAGATAAAAGAACCAGATTTTTGTCTGGTATGGGAAACAATGGTTCAGTAAGAAACAAGGGAGACAGTTTCACCCCTTGGACAGCTGTTTTTAGAAATTTGGCACTTATTTGTTCCTTTCATTTGACCATACCACTTATATTCCTAAAAGAACAAAGTAGAATAAATGATTTTCCAAGTAAAAATGTTAACCTGTGAAGCCAGGCAACTTGAGGCTGTATAATTTTTAAGAGTCAGGTAAGGCAGAGTAATCTATCTTTCTCTGAACTGACAGTGTGCTATTGAGTTTTCTATTACTATTATGAATATCCAATACAGTCAACTTATGAAGAACAAAGTGTTGTTTTGGCTCACAATTTTAGAGGTTTCCAGCCATGACTGGCTAGCTTGTTGCTCTGGGTGTGTTACTGATAAGATTGCACACAGTGGTAGGAGTATGCAGTAGAGCAAGCTGACCAACACAGGGACCAGGAAAAAAACAGAGAAAGATCAGAGAGCAGAAATTCATACCTCCTTTGAGAATACACCACGAATTATCACCTCCTCCTGGCTCTCACCTTTTAAGGTTTCCACCACTTTTTAATACTTCCAGGCTTTAGATGCCAACTTTTTAGCATTAAGATTTTTTGGAGGACACTTCTTTGAACTATAATCGATGTTGTTTTGTATTTATTTTATTTTTTATATGGAAGTGCTGCCTGCATGTATATGCATCATGTGTATATGTGTGTGTGTAGCTGTAGAGACCAGAACTGAAATTATTTATGGTTGTAAGCCAGCATGTGTGTGCTAGGAATTGAACCCTGGTCCCCTGGAAGAACAGGCTGTTTCCTTAATGGCTGGACAATCTCTCTAGTCCCCTCTAACCCTGTGTTTTATTCTTCACTGTGATCTTTAAAAGTCAGATGCAAATTTTAGAATAACACTTATCTTCACTTTGAGAATAGGATGTATTTTGGGTCATATAAAAAACAATGATGGCTTATTTATATTCAGTAGGCTCACAGGGTTGAGACTTTGTACATTTTCTATATTTTGAACTGAAAAGGGCAATTCATGCTCACAATGCAAACACTAGGCTTCATGTGTGAGGATCCAGGGTGGTGTGAAGTATGACAGTGGCCCGAGGAGCTTTTAGACTGTCATTAGAGTTTGGCGTGACATCGAATTTAACATTTAAATAGGATGACTGAATTATTTATCTTCCAAAACCAAGATATCAGTGAGAGTAAAACATTGATAATTGTGAATATGGATAAATCTACATAAATAAGAATTAGCTGTGCTGAGCCTGCACATAGGTATATCTTATACTTAATGACAATTTACAATTACAACGAACTGATCTATGTACATGTGGGTAATTGCTAAGTTAATTTCACAGTTGATAATTACTCCAGAATTTTTTTTTACAAGCCTTAACTACTTAATGCTAAGCAATTAGTGATGGCTAAAGTGAAGAAGTATGCTCTGAACTGCCTTTGGAAGGTAAACTGGATTAGCAGACTGAGAAGGAGAGTGGATATACAATATGAATGTTAGCAATGGGGTGTATTTTAGTATTTAACTGGTTTTGGTTATTTAAACCGGAGTAAAATTGAAAAAAAATATTATTTGACAAGGAAGAAGTAAGAATGTGGTCAACACTCTCTTCTAGCCTTTCTTTCAATGGGTTTGTAAAGCATAGCATTCCATAATTCTCGAAAGAGTAGATAGAACTTCTGGAGGCAGTGTTCCTATGACACTTGTTCCATTTTCTGTTTTTTGCCTTTCTTGTCCTCTCTCTCCATTCTCCTTCTCATCCTCTTCTTGTCATTTCTGTGGATTTATACCACCCATGCTGCATGTTCCATATTATTTCCTACACTGTGTATGAGGACCATTCTACAGCAATGGGACCCAGGCAATGCTAGATATTTGGGACTGTCATTCTAAAATAAGAGTGCTGGTATTCTGGAGATTGAGGTTGACTGACAGCGTCTTGTCAAGGGAAGCTGATTTCCTCCTCAGCAGCAGGACTCCTTTCTCTATGCTCAGTAGCACCACCTTCTCTAAGCTTGGTACTCCCCTTCAGAAGAATTAACTCCTAGAGCTGAAGGTGTAGCTGGAGATGCTTCTAAAAAAAGTCACATTCTTGGTTAATTCTTCTCTCTGATCCAGGGCTTAATTAATATCCATTCTAGAAGAGAATCTGATCATTATCTTCCTAGAGGTTTAAAGACAGCAAATTGTTGAGCATCCTTATTCTGGTTCTGCCTGGAGAGTCCATTCATCTACACCTATGGACAGCAGGCTCTGACACATCAGGGAGAATCAAATAGAGTTGTGTCCCCAGAGGTGTGTGAACTCAATGGGTCTCCTCAGTGCCTCTGGGATCTTATGTTGATCATACAGCAGAAGGGGAATAAAATTTTAGTGAGTTCACTGTGAGTTTAAAGATTTCAACCTAATGAAAAAAATATACCCTTTAAAGTCCAGGTGAATATCTCACAATTTGCAAGAGTCTTTCTGTGTTTATTCTAGTACCATGCTTGCAAACCCTTTCCTGCGTCCCCTGAGGAGTCACTGGCAACGTTTCCTCCAACCTCCTCTCCTGCTTTTGGCTCTATTGATGCTGACTTCTCTGAAGAAGCTTTGCAGAGGGTTTGCCCATCAATGCTCAATGCAGGAAAGAATGAAGGACAAGAAAGCTGATCATGTAGTTCAATAAGAAACAGAAAAGAAATAATTGATTTTAAACCAAAGCTTTAAGTAGCGGAATATTCCAGAGCGGAAAAGTACAAGATTAGCGGTTTTGTGGAAAGTCTGTTCGTGAGGATGTTGGCATCTCTAATAGAGCCTCCTGGTGACACAGAGGAGCCTGAGAGGTGCTGCATGGCTGATGCATAGGGTTCTTGAATAGCAGTGAAGTTGAACTTGTCTAAGGGAGCTCCTATTGTACAGGGAATATTCAGTGAGTAGAGTGTCATCAAATCTAGTCTATCATTGTGATATAAACCTTAGAGAGTTATCCAGTGGTGCTAGAATCTAGAAGGCTAAGAACTCCCTTGTACTTTAGTTTTCAGCCATTTGCTCCAGGCTCTGCATTGTAGTAGACAGACCAGCAGCAATGGGCAGGGCTCCCCCAGCTGTCACAAAAATGACAATGGTGGATATTGTCACAAAAATGACAATGTGTATCATGATTTTGAAATGGAGGAAGATCTTGTTTCACTTTGTAATATGCATAAGATATGAACACAAAGCTAGTCAATTAAACCAGTATCAAACTCAAGTTGATGCCTGGTTACAGAAGATCCTGTGAAAATCAGATATTGTTCACACAAATAATGAATCTTTGCATTTTGTAGAAGAGTCAGAAAGGCTGGAGCATCAGGGTGATTGGAAATCCAGAGTATTAAGACCTGTTTTTAAAGAAGATGCCTGCTCGTTGATCACTTCTCCCTGAGGGGGGAGCAGCCTTACCAGGCCACAGTAGAGGACAATGCAGCCACTTTTGATGAGAACTGATAGACTAAGATCAGAAAGAAGAGGAGAACCTCCCCTATCAGTGGACTTGGGGAGTGGCATGCATGCAGAAAGGGGAGGGAGGGTGGGATCGGCAGGGGAGGAGGGAGGGGCTTATGGGGGGATACAAAATGAATAAAGTGTAATAAAAAAAATAAAAAATAAAAAACTAATACAAAAAAAAAAAAAAAGAAGATGCACTTTACTCCATCCTTCGATGCCAGGTGCAAGCCAGTACTTTTAAACTGCCCATTCTCATATATGTGCCCCTTCACATACACAGACTTTCTACACTTGCTATTTTATTTCCCCCACCAGGCTGAGGGCATTCTGTATCCTCCATCCTGGACTTACCTCAGTCCAATCTGGACAAACAGAATCCAATCACTGTGCAATGCTAAAACAATCTGGCCCCAAACCACATTCTTAGAGAGGAGATCGCTATTAGCAGGTTAATGTTCGCTGTTGCCCACAGCAAAGACAGCTCTGTTGGAGCATCGCGCGCTTTGTTACTGGGATCTCCATCATACCCTGGAGCAGGGAGTGTTCACATGCTTCCTGTTCCTTTACATGAAACTGATTAGGCCTTTAGGGACAGCACGTGACTGTGCGGTCTGCCGCCTTGACACACCCCTGTCTCCTTTCCCTGGAAGATCCTGGACAGTTGTGTTTTGCAGAATATTTTTAATCCGTTCCCAGACCTTGACATTTTGAAACAACTAACCTGCTTTGTTTGAGAAACGCATTTAAATAAATTAATGAAACTTCTGCTCCAAATGAATCCTTTCAAGCTGCTTACAGAGAAAGTTTGAAAGGGCAATATTATCAGACAGAAAAACGCAGCATCTGAGCGAAATGATACCAAAGACGCTGACTGGGAAGGTAGAACATAGTGACCGGCTTTTACCTAGAGCAAAACCATTAAAGGTCGCTAACCAGAAGGACAGCTGAAATCAAATTTGCTTTCAAATGATAAGATTAAAGAATGTTCCATGAAGAAAATATTATTAGACAGTGTCAAAAAGAGGAAGGGATGAAAATGGTTGGAAGATGCAGTGACTGATGAAATATAGTCTTCTTTCTCTGGAGTTCGCCTAACCCGTCTTACTGGCGTAGTGGATTGGGTAGGTTGGAGAAATCAGCTAGGGCTACTCTCTCCTCCCAGACCCTTCTCTCACTGCGAGTCCCATTTCCCTCCTGTCTTACAGAGAACACTGGCCTGCCAGGGAAACCATGTGGAGGAGTGAAGGGGGCCTTTGCTAATGTTGCCTATTGGAGAGACAACATTAAAAAAAATTTCAAAATGAAGGGGGTAATTTTGAGTTCCACGTCATTAGGCAGGTTTATGACTTGTCCATTTGCGAGGGAGCTGATGGGGCTTTCCACACAGCCATTTGCTTAAAATTGACTCATCTCTCACAAGGCATTTCCACAGTCCTTTCTTTTCTCCCCCCTGCCTGGAACTCTTCTGGTGTAGCTGAAAATACACTTGGAAGACACAGGGAAAGCCTGCCCTGTCCCTCTGCAGTACCATTTTACTGAAAATGCTAGCACATTGACAAGGCTGTGTACGACCCTTTGCAGTGAGCTAGTTACATAAAATAGAAGCCCACTCTATTGCTGCTGTTGATTCTGAAATATGTGTCGTGTATTACTTCTTCACAGATATTGGCTAAGAGTGAGCCTAAGCATCCTACCCGAGGGATAATCAAAGGGGAACAATGCACACGCTTCCCAAATTTGCAAAATATTTGAATGCTGTCCTTTGAAACGCCACTCTATATTTTTATACACAAGGCTTTCTATAGTGAACACAGTTTGTTCAAATTCAAAATAGAGCAGAACTCAGAAATTACAAGTTGACTCAGTAATATAATAAGTAGCATGCTGGTTTGGTGTAGTTACAATAGTGCCGCACTTTTAGATATATTGTCATGACATCCTTCCATATTGAAAATGTCAGCTTCATCTGGTACTACCCCCTCCGTGGCCACCACACATCCTTTGTGTTTCTGACCACCTGTACTAGCTGAGTTCTTGCTGCCACCCACAAATGGCATCTCTTTATTCGCATCATATTCATCTTCTGTGCCTGAAAGATACTTTACCTTGTGGCCAGAGTCTGGTTGGCACTGCCCTAACTTAAGAATAGATGGTCCTTTTGCTTTTCCTTCTACTAGTGTGGCAGAAAAGTCCATACAATTAATTATGGGAAGTCCCTGTTGCTGGAACCAATGTCCTAAATTTTGTTTCCCACCCCCAGGGAGTGGGATAGGAGCTGCTAAAGTGTTCTCCCAGGGACTCAAGTATGTTTCATAAACATCTCCTTGGACTATTCCAAGCAAGAAGAACTTAATTTGAGGCAAAATTGAAAGAATTATTCAGCCAAGCTCCTTGGCCTCCTCTGTGGCTGGGGTTCTCATCACCTGCGATCTGATCTCTGTTTCCGGCCTTGTCTTTCTGTCCCTCTTATTTTTCCCTGTTCAGTTTTAATCTCACCCACCATGGATTTTTATCATGACAGCACCATTTCCAAGAAAGACATTCTGTCACGGTTATCCCTGAGAATAGATAGAACTATAATTCTATGCTTATTTGATTGACATTTTAAGTCACTTTCTTTTGTCTGAATTGAAAATTCACTAAGAAAATAGATACGATAGTCAGAGAAATAGTGACAAAAACATTAAAACATCAGTTTATTGATCACAAATGTAAATTTGAGATACATGTTAAAAGGTCATCTATAAATTGCACCTTGTAATCTTTCACATTTATACTTAGAGTCTACGGAGAACATGGATAAGATGGATATACCACAACAGATGGTACTTTTATGTTGATTTTCTTGCCTCTATAACTTTATGAGGAATGTCCTCTCTCTATGCCACTTTTTATAGTTCAATGCATATGAAACCACTGAGATTGTTACAAGTGCAATGCCTGCCACAGGTTCAAACTAAACAAAGTCCCAGCATGGAGAGGGGAAGTAAACCGTCTCATTCCTAATGGAGAAGCTATTTGTAACTGATACTTCCTGGGAAGGGGAAAAATCCATTTTCTCCAATAGAGCACCACAAGATATGTCTACCAAACTCCGGGGTAGGTCTCTTGCAAAGGAGTATTTGGCCAACACAAAATGAACTCCATGTTTTTTATGTATACGTTTCATCATGTTTTGGCTTTTTTTGAGTTTTATGTTTTTGGGGTGTGTTTGATTTTCATTTTTTATTTCATTTTTTTTTTTGTGAGAGGAGAGAGAGCACAAACATGAATTTGGGTGAGTAGAGAGGTTGGGAGAGGTTCTGGAAGGAGTTGTAGAAGAAGAAGAATATATATACAAATATATTGCATGAAAAAAAATTAAATTAAAACTAATGCATCAGATAAACAACATGAAATAGCCATAACTGCAAATAATTGATGTCTTAGTGGGAAGAGATGACAAGCAGAGAGCTCAAAAAACAATGAAATAAACCTGATGTAAATGTAGCAAATAGAAGAGATATGGTTAGATTAAGTCATCCTGACTAACTTGGAACTAGAGAGATATATAAAGTCATAAAATTCTAGTGTTCCATTTGATACATGATGGTAGCATCATAGATAGCCATCTTCTCTTCCTTATCAAGCCATGGTTATATACTTGACTTGGATACATACCAAAACATTAATTACCATGGTTAGGACAACTGTATCTCTGAGATTTAGTAAGACGGTGATGAAAAACTCAGTAGAGCAGACCTTGAACCAGGGAGCTTGACTATGTAAGAAAAAACACAATTGCAGCCCCAGGATACTAGGGGTTACTGTGGTTCTCACTCACAGGAAAGAACCTTCCAAAAGCCTGATTTTGTGTCACTGTCACTGATGAACATATCGAACATGATGATTGTTTAAGTGACACTGAGGATAATAACTGTGGGTATGGATAGTGACATTCCTTGGAGAAATGTAGACATTTGCCCTACAAACATTTTAAGGACCGTGCTGACCCTGTATAATAATTTGGATAAATGGATGAATGGATGAATGGGCGGATGCATGGCTTGTCTCTGTGACATCCTTAAGTGACTTGTTCCAATTATTACCTTTCTATTAAAGAACAACAAATCTATCCTGACACAGGGAAGATTTTGACTTTAATAATCCATTTATTTATGTATTATTATGTATTTAGGCCACTTTATTTATGTACCTGTTTGTTTGCTTTTGTAATATGCTCACTTTATATCTTAATTGTAGCCTCCTCCCTCATCTTTTCCATGTCACACTCTCCCTCCCTCTTAACCCTTCTTCCCCCTCTCCTAGACCATGGAAAGGTGGAACCCTCTTCCTCTACTATCTGATGCTAGCCTATCTACTCTCCTCAAGACTGCCTGGATCCTCTTCTCCTGTGTCCTGGCAAGGATCCCCACCAAAGGGAAGTGATAAAAGAGTGGTAGCAGAGTCCATGTCAGAGATCACACCTGCTCCTCTTACTAGGAGACCCACATGAAGACTGACCTGCCTATAGGCTACATCTGAGCAGGGGTTCTAAATCATCTCCATGCATGGTCCTTAATGCATCAGTCTCTGCAGGCCCCACTGGCCCATATTCATTGGCTTTGTGGTCTCCTTGTAGAGCTCCTGTCCTCTCAGGGTCCTTCTATCCCCCAATTCTTCCATGAGACTCCCTGCACTCTGTCCTCCAGAAAAGTGGGTAAGAGCCTTGAACTCATCGGCACAGGAGACTTCCTGAACAGAACACCAAGAGCTCAGGATCTAAGATCAACAACTAATGAAACCTCATGATACTGAAAAGCTTCTGTACAGCAAAGCGCACTGCAAACAGAACAAAACTAGATACTACAGACTGGGAAAAGATCTTCACCAACCCTATATCTGATAGAGGGCTAATACCCAAAGTATATAAAGAACTCAAGAAATTAAACACCAACAAACCAAATAACCTAGTTAAAAAATTGTGTACAGAGCTAAACAGAGAATTCTCAACAGAGGAATATTGAATGGCAGAAAAACACTTAAAGAAATGTTTAACTTCCTTAGTCATTTGAGGCAAATCAAAAGGACTCTGAGATTCCATTTTATACCCATCAAAATGGCTAAGATCAAAAACTGAACTGACACATGCTGGCAAGGATGTGTAGAAAGGAGAACCCTCCTTCATTGCTGGTTGGAGTACAAACTTGTACAACCACTTTGGAAATCATCTGGCACTTTCTCAGAAAATTGGAAATAGTGCTACCCCAAGACCCAGCTATTCCACTTCTGAGCATATATCTGAAAGATGCTCCACCATACAACAAGGACATTTGTTCAACTATGTTCATAGCAGGTTTATTTGTAATAGTCAGAATTTGGAAACAACCTAGATGCTCCTCAACTAAAAAATGGATAAATTTGTGGTTCATTTACACTATGGAATACAACTCATATGTGTGTGTGTGTGTGTGTGTGTGTGTGTGTGTGTGTGTGTGTGTGTGTG